>NW_027042993.1:0-368118 GCF_036013475.1 Columba livia | reverse complement strand
GTCTCTTCTCTTCTCCTGGTCTCTTCTCTTCTCCTGGTCTCTTCTCTTCTCCTGGTCTCTTCTCCTGGTCTCTTCTCTTCTCCTGGTCTCTTCTCTTGGTCTCTTCTCTTGGTCTCTTCTCCTGGTCTCTTGTCTTCTCCTGGTCTCGTCTCTTCTCCTGGTCTCGTCTCTTCTCCTGGTCTCTTCTCTTCTCCTGGTCTCTTCTCCTGGTCTCGTCTCTTCTCCTGGTCTCGTCTCTTCTCCTGGTCTTTTCTCCTGGTCTCGTCTCTTCTCCTGGTCTCTTCTCCTGGTCTTGTCTCTTCTCCTGGTCTCGCCTCTTCTCCTGTTCTCTTCTCTTCTCCTGGTCTCTTCACTTGGTCTCTTCTCCTGGTCTCTTGTCTTCTCCTGGTCTCTTGTCTTCTCCTGGTCTCTTGTCTTCTCCTAGTCTCGTCTCTTCTCCTGGTCTCGTCTCTTCTCCTGGTCTCTTCTCCTGGTCTCTTCTCTTCTCCTGGTCTCTTCTCTTCTCCTGGTCTCTTCTCTTCTCCTGGTCTCTTCTCCTCTCCTTGTCTCTTCTCCTCTCCTGGTCTCTTCTCCTCTCCTGGTCTCTTCTCCTCTCCTGTCTCTTCTCCTCTCCTGGTCTCTTCTGTTCTCCTGGTCTCTTCTGTTCTCCTGGTCTCTTCTGTTCTCCTGGTCTCTTCTCCTGGTCTCTTCTCTTCTCCCGGTCTCTGCTCTTCTCCCGGTCTCTGCTCTTCTCCCGGTCTCTTCTCTTCTCCTGGTCTCTCCTCTTCTCCTGGTCTCTTCTCCTGGTCTCGTCTCTTCTCCTGGTCTCTTCTCCTGGTCTCGTCTCTTCTCCTGGTCTCTTCTCCTGGTCTCGTCTCTACTCCTGGTCTCGTCTCTACTCCTGGTCTCGTCTCTACTCCTGGTCTCGTCTCTTCTCCTGGTCTCGTCTCTTCTCCTGGTCTTTTCTCCTGGTCTCTTCTCCTGGTCTCTTCTCTTCTCCTGGTCTCTTCTCTTCTCCTGGTCTCTTCTCCTGGTCTCTTCTCCTGGTCTCTTCTCTTCTCCTGGTCTCTTCTCTTCTCCTGGTCTCTTCTCCTGGTCTCTTCTTTTCTCCTGGTCTCTTCTTTTCTCCTGGTCTCTTCTCTTCTCCTGGTCTCTTCTCCTCTCCTGGTCTCTTCTCCTCTCCTGGTCTCTTCTCCTCTCCTGGTCTCTTCTACTCTCCTGGTCTGTTCTCCTGGTCTGTTCTCCTGGTCTCTTCTTTTCTCCTGGTCTCTTCTCTTCTCCTGGTCTCTTCTCTTCTCCTGGTCTCTTCTGTTCTCCTGGTCTCTCCTCTTCTCCTGGTCTCTCCTCTTCTCCTGGTCTCGTCTCTTCTCCTGGTCTCTTCTCCTGGTCTCGTCTCTACTCCTGGTCTCGTCTCTTCTCCTGGTCTCTTCTCCTGGTCTCGTCTTTTCTCCTGGTCTCGTCTCTTCTCCTGGTCTTTTCTCCTGGTCTCTTGTCCTGGTCTCGTCTTTTCTCCTGGTCTCGTCTTTTCTCCTGGTCTCGTCTCTTCTCCTGGTTTTTTCTCCTGGTCTCGTCTCTTCTCCTGGTCTCGTCTCTTCTCCTGGTCTCGTCTCTTCTCCTGGTCTCGTCTCTTCTCCTGGTCTCTTCTCGTCTCCTGGTCTCTTCTCCTCTCCTGGTCTCTTCTCCTCTCCTGGTCTCTTCTACTCTCCTGGTCTCTTCTCGTGGTCTCTTCTCTTCTCCTCGTCTCTTCTCCTGGTCTCTTCTCTTCTCCTCGTCTCTTCTCCTGGTCTCGTCTCTTCTCCTGGTCTCGTCTCTTCTCCTGGTCTCGTCTCTTCTCCTGGTCTCGTCTCTTCTCCTGGTCTCGTCTCTTCTCCTGGTCTTTTCTCCTGGTCTCGTCTCTTCTCCTGGTCTCGTCTCTTCTCCTGGTCTCGTCTCTTCTCCTGGTCTCTTCTCCTGTTCTCTTCTCTTCTCCTGGTCTCTTCACTTGGTCTCTTCTCCTGGTCTCTTGTCTTCTCCTGGTCTCTTGTCTTCTCCTGGTCTCTTGTCTTCTCCTGGTCTCTTGTCTTCTCCTAGTCTCGTCTCTTCTCCTGGTCTCGTCTCTTCTCCTGGTCTCTTCTCCTGGTCTCTTCTCTTCTCCTGGTCTCTTCTCCTGGTCTCTTCTCCTGGTCTCTTCTCCTGGTCTCTTCTCCTGGTCTCTTCTCCTGGTCTCTTCTCCTCTCCTGGTCTCTTCTCCTCTCCTTGTCTCTTCTCCTTTCCTGGTCTCTTCTCTTCACCTGGTCTCTTCTCTTCACCTGGTCTCTTCTCTTCTCCTGGTCTCTTCTCCTGGTCTCGTCTCTTCTCCTGGTCTCTTCTCCTGGTCTCGTCTCTTCTCCTGGTCTCGTCTCTTCTCCTGGTCTCGTGTCTTCTCCTGGTCTTTTCTCCGGGTCTCGTCTCTTCTCCTGTTCTGTTCTCCTGGTTTCGTCTCTTCTCCTGGTCTCTTCTCTTGGTTTCTTCTCTTCTCCTGGTCTCTTCTATTCTCCTGGACTCTTCGTTTCTCCTGGTCTCTTCTCCTGGTCTCTTCTCTTGGTCTCTTCTCCTGGTCTCGTCTCTTCTCCTGGTCTCGTCTCTTCTCCTGGTCTCTTCTCCTGGTCTCGTCTCTTCTCCTGGTCTCGTCTCTTCTCCTGGTCTTTTCTCCTGGTCTCGTCTCTTCTCCTGGTCTTGTCTCTTCTCCTGGTCTTGTCTCTTCTCCTGGTCTCGTCTCTTCTCCTGGTCTCGTCTCTTCTCCTGGTCTCTTCTCCTGTTCTCTTCTCTTCTCCTGGTCTCTTCACTTGGTCTCTTCTCCTGGTCTCTTGTCTTCTCCTGGTCTCTTGTCTTCTCCTGGTCTCTTGTCTTCTCCTAGTCTCGTCTCTTCTCCTGGTCTCGTGTCTTCTCCTGGTCTCTTCTCCTGGTCTCTTCTCTTCTCCTGGTCTCTTCTCCTGGTCTCTTCTCCTGGTCTCTTCTCCTGGTCTCTTCTCTTCTCCTGGTCTCTTCTCCTCTCCTGGTCTCTTCTCCTCTCCTGGTCTCTTCTCCTCTCCTGGTCTCTTCTCTTCACCTGGTCTCTTCTCTTCTCCTGGTCTCTTCTCCTGGTCTCTTCTCCTGGTCTCTTCTCCTGGTCTCTTCTCCTGGTCTCGTCTCTTCTCCTGGTCTCTTCTCCTGGTCTCGTCTCTTCTCCTGGTCTCGTCTCTTCTCCTGGTCTCGTCTCTTCTCCTGGTCTCGTCTCTTCTCCTGGTCTTTTCTCCGGGTCTCGTCTCTTCTCCTGTTCTCTTCTCCTGGTCTCGTCTCTTCTCCTGGTCTCGTCTCTTCTCATGGTCTCGTCTCTTCTCCTGGTTTCGTCTCTTCTCCTGGTCTCTTCTCTTGGTTTCTTCTCTTCTCCTGGTCTCTTCTATTCTCCTGGACTCTTCGTTTCTCCTGGTCTCTTCTCCTGGTCTCTTCTCTTGGTCTCTTCTCCCGGTCTCTTGTCTTCTCCTGGTCTCTTGTCTTCTCCTGGTCTCGTGTCTTCTCCTGGTCTCGTGTCTTCTCCTGGTCTCGTCTCTTCTCCTGGTCTCGTCTCTTCTCCTGGTCTCGTCTCTTCTCCTGGTCTCGTCTCTTCTCATGGTCTCGTCTCTTCTCCTGGTTTCGTCTCTTCTCCTGGTCTCTTCTCCTGGTCTCTTCTCTTCTCCTGGTCTCTTCTCTTCTCCTGGTCTCTTCTCTTCTCCTGGTCTCTTCTCTTCTCCTGGTCTCTTCTCCTGGTCTCTTCTCTTCTCCTGGTCTCGTCTCTTCTCCTGGTCTCGTCTCTTCTCCTGGTCTCTTCTGGTCTCTTCTCTTCTCCTGGTCTCTTCTCCTGGTCTCTTCTCCTGGTCTCGTCTCTTCTCCTGGTCTCTTCTCCTGGTCTCGTCTCTTCTCCTGGTGTCTTCTCTTCTCCTGGTCTCTTCTCCTGGTGACTTCTCTTCTCCTGGTGTCTTCTCTTCTCCTGGTGTCTTCTCTTCTCCTGGTGTCTTCTCTTCTCCTGGTCTCTTCTCTTCTCCTGGTCTCGTCCCTTCTCCTGGTCTCTTCTCTTCTCCTGGTCTCGTCTCTTCTCCTGGTCTCTTCTCCTGCTCTCTTCTCTTTTCCTGGTCTCTTCTCCTGGTCTCTTCTCTTCTCCTGGTCTCTTCTCTTCTCCTGGTCTCTTCTCCTGGTCTCTTCTCCTGGTCTCTTCTCCTGGTCTCTTCTCCTGGTCTCGTCTCTTCTCATGGTCTCGTCTCTTCTCCTGGTTTCGTCTCTTCTCCTGGTCCCTTCTCTTGGTCTCTTCTCTTCTCCTGGTCTCTTCTCATCTCCTGGTCTCTTCTCTTCTCCTGGTCTCTTCTCCTGGTCTCTTCTCTTCTCCTGGTCTCTTCTCTTGGTCTCTTCTCCTGGTCTCGTCTCTTCTCCTGGTCTCGTCTCTTCTCCTGGTCTCGTCTCTTCTCCTGGTCTCGTCTCTTCTCCTGGTCTCTTCTCCTGGTCTCTTCTCTTCTCCTGGTCTCTTCTCCTGGTCTCTTCTCTTCTCTTCTCCTGGTCTCTTCTCTTCTCCTGGTCTCGTCTCTTCTCCTGGTCTCGTCTCTTCTCCTGGTCTCTTCTCCTGGTCTCTTCTCTTTTCCCGGTCTCTTCTCCCGGTCTCTTCTCCTGGTCTCTTCTCCTCTCCTGGTCTCTTCTCCTCTCCTGGTGTCTTCTTCTCTCCTGGTCTCTTCTCCTCTCCTGGTCTCTTTTGTTC
Organism: Columba livia; assembly: GCF_036013475.1. NCBI lineage: Eukaryota > Metazoa > Chordata > Aves > Columbiformes > Columbidae > Columba > Columba livia. The sequence continues at coordinate 363,419 of NW_027042993.1, read as the reverse complement.
TCCTCGTCTCTTCTCCTGGTCTCTTCTCTTCTCCTGGTCTCTTCTCCTGGTCTCTTCTCCTGGTCTCTTCTCCTCTCCTGGTCTCTTCTCCTCTCCTGGTGTCTTCTTCTCTCCTGGTCTCTTCTCCTCTCCTGGTCTCTTTTGTTCTCCTCGTCTCTTCTCCTGGTCTCTTCTCTTCTCCTGGTCTCTTCTCTTCTCCTGGTCTCTTCTCTTCTCCTGGTCTCTTCTCTTCTCCTGGTCTCTTCTCTTCTCCTGGTCTCTTCTCCTGGTCTCTTCTCTTCTCCTGGTCTCTTCTCTTCTCCTGGTCTCATCTCCTGGTCTCTTCTCCTGGTCTCTTCTCTTCTCCTGGTCTCTTCTCTTCTCCTGGTCTCTTCTCCTGGTCTCTTCTCCTGGTCTCTTCTCCTGGTGTCTTCTCTTCTCCTGGTCTCTTCTCCTGGTCTCTTCTCTTCTCCTGGTCTCTTCTCTTCTCCTGGTCTCTTCTCTTCTCCTGGTCTCTTCTCTTCTCCTGGTCTCTTCTCTTCTCCTGGTCTCTTCTCCTGGTCTCTTCTCTTCTCCTGGTCTCTTCTCCTGGTCTCTTCTCCTGGTCACTTCTCCTGGTCTCTTCTCCTTGTCTCTTCTCCTGGTCTCTTCTCCTGGTCTCTTCTCTTCTCCTGGTCTCTTCTCCTGGTCTCTTCACTTCTCCTGGTCTCTTCTCTTCTCCTGGTCTCTTCTCTTCTCCTGGTCTCTTCTCCTGGTCTCTTCTCCTCTCCTCGTCTCTTCTCTTCTCCTGGTCTCTTCTCTTCTCCTGGTCTCGTCTCCTGGTCTCTTCTCTTCTCCTGGTCTCTTCTCTTCTCCTGGTCTCTTCTCTTCTCCTGGTCTCTTCTCCTGGTCTCTTCTCCTCTCCTCGTCTCTTCTCTTCTCCTGGTCTCTTCTCTTCTCCTGGTCTCTTCTCTTCTCCTGGTCTCGTCTCCTGGTCTCTTCTGTTCTCCTGGTCTCTTCTCTTCTCCTGGTCTCTTCTCTTCTCCTGGTCTCTTCTCTTCTCCTGGTCTCTTCTCCTGGTCTCTTCTCTTCTCCTGGTCTCTTCTCTTCTCCTGGTCTCTTCTCCTGGTCTCTTCTCCTGGTCTCTTCTCTTCTCCTGGTCTCTTCTCCTGGTCTCTCCTCTTCTCCTGGTCTCTCCTCTTCTCCTGGTCTCCTCTCTGCTCCTGGTCTCTTCTCCTGGTCTCCTCTCTTCTCCTGGTCTCTTCTCCTGGTCTCTTCTCTTCTCCTGGTCTCTTCTCCTGGTCTCGTCTCGTCTCCTGGTCTCTTCTCCTGGTCTCTTCTCTTCTCCTGGTCTCTTCTCCTGGTCTCTCCTCTTCTCCTGGTCTCCTCTCTTCTCCTGGTCTCTTCTCCTGGTCTCCTCTCTTCTCCTGGTCTCTTCTCCTGGTCTCTTCTCTTCTCCTGGTCTCTTCTCCTGGTCTCTTCTCTTCTCCTGGTCTCTTCTCCTGGTCTCTTCTCTTCTCCTGGTCTCTTCTCCTGGTCTCTTCTCCTGGTCTCTTCTCATGGTCTCTTCTCTTCTCCTGGTCTCTTCTCCTGGTCTCTTCTCCTGGTCTCTTCTCCTGGTCTCTTCTCCTGGTCTCTTCTCTTCTCCTGGTCTCTTCTCTTCTCCTGGTCTCTTCTCCTGGTCTCTTCTCCTGGTCTCTTCTCCTGGTGTCATCTCTTCTCCTGGTCTCTTCTCCTGGTCTCTTCTCTTCTCCTGGTCTCTTCTCCTGGTCTCTTCTCTTCTCCTGGTCTCTTCTCCTGGTCACTTCTCCTGGTCTCTTCTCCTTGTCTCTTCTCCTGGTCTCTTCTCCTGGTCTCTTCTCTTCTCCTGGTCTCTTCTCCTGGTCTCTTCACTTCTCCTGGTCTCTTCTCTTCTCCTGGTCTCTTCTCTTCTCCTGGTCTCTTCTCTTCTCCTGGTCTCGTCTCCTGGTCTCTTCTCTTCTCCTGGTCTCTTCTCTTCTCCTGGTCTCTTCTCTTCTCCTGGTCTCTCCTCTTCTCCTGGTCTCTTCTCCTGGTCTCTTCTCTTCTCCTGGTCTCTTCTCTTCTCCTGGTCTCTTCTCCTGGTCTCTTCTCCTGGTCTCTTCTCTTCTCCTGGTCTCTTCTCCTGGTCTCTTCTCTTCTCCTGGTCTCTTCTCTTCTCCTGGTCTCTTCTCTTCTCCTGGTCTCTTCTCCTGGTCTCTCCTCTTCTCCTGGTCTCCTCTCTTCTCCTGGTCTCTTCTCCTGGTATCCTCTCTTCTCCTGGTCTCTTCTCCTGGTCTCTTCTCTTCTCCTGGTCTCTTCTCCTGGTCTCGTCTCGTCTCCTGGTCTCTACTCCTGGTCTCTTCTCTTCTCCTGGTCTCTTCTCCTGGTCTCTTCTCTTCTCCTGGTCTCCTCTCTTCTCCTGGTCTCTTCTCCTGGTCTCCTCTCTTCTCCTGGTCTCTTCTCCTGGTCTCTTCTCTTCTCCTGGTCTCTTCTCTTCTCCTGGTCTCTTCTCTTCTCCTGGTCTCTTCTCCTGGTCTCTTCTCCTGGTCTCTTCTCTTCTCCTGGTCTCTTCTCCTGGTCTCTTCTCCTGGTCTCTTCTCCTGGTCTCTTCTCTTCTCCTGGTCTCTTCTCCTGGTCTCTTCTCCTGGTCTCTTCTCCTGGTCTCTTCTCTTCTCTTGGTCTCTTCTCTTCTCCTCGTCTCGTCTCTTCTCCTCGTCTCGTCTCTTCTCCTGCTCTCGTCTCCTGGTCTCGTCTCTTCTCCTGGTCTCTTCTCTTCTCCTGGTCTCTTCTCCTGGTTTCTTCTCTTTTCCTCGTCTCTTCTCCTGGTCTCTTGTTCTGGTCTCTTCTCTTATCCTGGTCTCTTCTCTTGTCCTGGTCTCCTCTCTTCTCCTGGTCTTTTCTCTTCTCCTGGTCTCTTCTCTTCTCCTGGTCTCTTCTCCTGGTCTCTTCTCTTCTCCTGGTCTCTTCTCCTGGTCTCTTCTCTTATCCTGGTCTCTTCTCCTGGTCTCTTCTCATGGTCTCTTCTCTTCTCCTGGTCTCTTCTCCTGGTCTCTTCTCATGGTCTCTTCTCTTCTCCTGGTCTCTTCTCTTCTCCTGGTCTCTTCTCCTGGTCTCTTCTCCTCTCCTCGTCTCTTCTCTTCTCCTGGTCTCTTCTCTTCTCCTGGTCTCTTCTCTTCTCCTGGTCTCTTCTCTTCTCCTGGTCTCTTCTCTTCTCCTGGTCTCTTCTCCTGGTCTCTTCTCCTGGTCTCTTCTCCTGGTCTCTTCTCTTCTCCTGGTCTCTTCTCTTCTCCTGGTCTCTTCTCTTCTCCTGGTCTCTTCTCCTGGTCTCTCCTCTTCTCCTGGTCTCTCCTCTTCTCCTGGTCTCCTCTCTTCTCCTGGTCTCTTCTCCTGGTCTCCTCTCTTCTCCTGGTCTCTTCTCCTGGTCTCTTCTCTTCTCCTGGTCTCTTCTCCTGGTCTCGTCTCGTCTCCTGGTCTCTTCTCCTGGTCTCTTCTCTTCTCCTGGTCTCTTCTCCTGGTCTCTCCTCTTCTCCTGGTCTCCTCTCTTCTCCTGGTCTCTTCTCCTGGTCTCCTCTCTTCTCCTGGTCTCTTCTCCTGGTCTCTTCTCTTCTCCTGGTCTCTTCTCCTGGTCTCTTCTCTTCTCCTGGTCTCTTCTCCTGGTCTCTTCTCATGGTCTCTTCTCTTCTCCTGGTCTCTTCTCCTGGTCTCTTCTCCTGGTCTCTTCTCCTGGTCTCTTCTCTTCTCCTGGTCTCTTCTCTTCTCCTGGTCTCTTCTCCTGGTCTCTTCTCCTGGTCTCTTCTCCTGGTGTCTTCTCTTCTCCTGGTCTCTTCTCCTGGTCTCTTCTCTTCTCCTGGTCTCTTCTCCTGGTCTCTTCTCCTGGTCTCTTCTCCTGGTCTCTTCTCCTGGTCACTTCTCCTGGTCTCTTCTCCTTGTCTCTTCTCCTGGTCTCTTCTCCTGGTCTCTTCTCTTCTCCTGGTCTCTTCTCCTGGTCTCTTCTCTTCTCCTGGTCTCTTCTCTTCTCCTGGTCTCTTCTCTTCTCCTGGTCTCTTCTCCTGGTCTCTTCTCCTGGTCTCTTCTCCTGGTCTCTTCTCTTCTCCTGGTCTCTTCTCTTCTCCTGGTCTCTTCTCTTCTCCTGGTCTCTTCTCCTGGTCTCTCCTCTTCTCCTGGTCTCCTCTCTTCTCCTGGTCTCTTCTCCTGGTCTCTTCTCCTGGTCTCCTCTCTTCTCCTGGTCTCTTCTCCTGGTCTCTTCTCTTCTCCTGGTCTCTTCTCCTGGTCTCGTCTCGTCTCCTGGTCTCTTCTCCTGGTCTCTTCTCTTCTCCTGGTCTCTTCTCCTGGTCTCTCCTCTTCTCCTGGTCTCCTCTCTTCTCCTGGTCTCTTCTCCTGGTCTCCTCTCTTCTCCTGGTCTCTTCTCCTGGTCTCTTCTCTTCTCCTGGTCTCTTCTCCTGGTCTCTTCTCTTCTCCTGGTCTCTTCTCCTGGTCTCTTCTCTTCTCCTGGTCTCTTCTCATGGTCTCTTCTCTTCTCCTGGTCTCTTCTCCTGGTCTCTTCTCCTGGTCTCTTCTCCTGGTCTCTTCTCTTCTCCTGGTCTCTTCTCTTCTCCTGGTCTCGTCTCTTCTCCTCGTCTCGTCTCTTCTCCTGCTCTCGTCTCCTGGTCTCGTCTCTTCTCCTGGTCTCTTCTCTTCTCCTGGTCTCTTCTCCTGGTTTCTTCTCTTTTCCTCGTCTCTTGTTCTGGTCTCTTCTCTTATCCTGGTCTCTTCTCTTGTCCTGGTCTCCTCTCTTCTCCTGGTCTTTTCTCTTCTCCTGGTCTCTTCTCTTCTCCTGGTCTCTTCTCCTGGTCTCTTCTCTTCTCCTGGTCTCTTCTCCTGGTCTCTTCTCTTCTCCTGGTCTCTTCTCCTGGTCTGGTCTCTTCTCCTGGTCTCTTCTCCTGGTCTCTTCTCTTCTCCTGGTCTCTTCTCTTCTCCTGGTCTCTTCTCCTGCTCTCTTCTCTTCTCCTGGTCTCTTCTCCTGGTCTCTTCTCCTCTCCTCGTCTCTTCTCTTCTCCTGGTCTCTTCTCTTCTCCTGGTCTATTCTCTTCTCCTGGTCTCGTCTCCTGGTCTCTTCTCTTCTCCTGGTCTTTTCTCTTCTCCTGGTCTCTTCTCCTGGTCTCTTCCTTTTCCTGGTCTCTCCTCCTGGTCTCTTCTCCTGGTCTCTTCTCCTGGTCTCTTCTCTTCTCCTGGTCTCTTCTCTTCTCCTGGTCTCTTTTCCTGGTCTCTTCTCCTGGTTTCCTCTCTTCTCCTGGTCTCTTCTCCTGGTCTCTTCTCTTCCCCTGCTCTCTTCTCCTGGTCTCTTCTCTTCTCCTGGTCTCGTCTCTTCTCCTGGTCTCGTCTCTTCTCCTGGTCTCGTCTCTTCTCCTGGTCTCTTCTCCTGGTCTCGTCTCTTCTCCTGGTCCCTTCTCCTGGTCCCTTCTCCTGGTCCCTTCTCCTGGTCTCTTCTCCTGGTCTCGTCTCTTCTCCTGGTCTCTTCTCCTGGTCTCTTCTCCTGGTCTCTTCTCCTGGTCTCGTCTCTTCTCCTGGTCTCTTCTCCTGGTCTCGTCTCTTCTCCTGGTCTCTTCTCCTGGTCTCGTCTCTTCTCCTGCTCTCTTCTCCTGTTCTCGTCTCTTCTCCTGGTCTCTTCTCCTGGTCTCTTCTCTTCTCCTGGTCTCTTCTCTTCTCCTGGTCTCTTCTCTTCTCCTGGTCTCTTCTCCTGGTCTCTTCTCCTGGTCTCTTCTCTTCTCCTGGTCTTTTCTCCTGGTCTCTTCTCCTCGTCTCGACTATTCTCCTGGTCTCGTCTCTTCTCCTGGTCTCGTCTCTTCTCCTGGTCTCGTCTCTTCTCCTGGTCTCTTCTCCTGGTCTCTTCTCTTCTCTTCTCCTGGTGTCCTCTCTTCTCCTGGTCTCATCTCCTGGTCTCTTCTCCTGGTCTCTTCTCTTCTCCTGGTCTCTTCTCCTGGTCTCTTCTCCTGGTCTCTTCTCTTCTCCTGGTCTCTTCTCCTGGTCTCTTCTCCTGGTCTCTTCTCCTGGTCTCTTCTCTTCTCCTGGTCTCTTCTCTTCTCCTGGTCTCTTCTCTTCATCTGGTCTCGTCTCTTCTCCTGGTCTCGTCTCTTCTCCTCGTCTCGTCTCTTCTCCTCGTCTCGTCTCTTCTCCTGCTCTCTTCTCCTGGTCTCGTCTCTTCTCCTGGTCTCGTCTCTTCTCCTGGTCTCTTCTCTTCTCCTGGTCTCTTCTCCTGGTTTCTTCTCTTTTCCTCGTCTCTTCTCCTGGTCTCTTGTCCTGGTCTCTTCTCTTATCCTGGTCTCTTCTCTTGTCCTGGTCTCCTCTCTTCTCCTGGTCTTTTCTCTTCTCCTGGTCTCTTCTCTTCTCCTGGTCTCTTCTCTTCTCCTGGTCTCTTCTCTTCTCCTGGTCTCTTCTCCTGGTCTCTTCTCTTCTCCTGGTCTCTTCTCCTGGTCTCTTCTCTTCTCCTGGTCTCTTCTCTTCTCCTGGTCTCTTCTCTTCTCCTGGTCTCTTCTCCTCTCCTGGTCTCTTCTCCTCTCCTGGTCTCTTCTCCTCTCCTGGTCTCTTTTGTTCTCCTCGTCTCTTCTCCTGGTCTCTTCTCTTCTCCTGGTCTCTTCTCCTGGTCTCTTCTCCTGGTCTCGTCTCTTCTCCTGGTCTCGTCTCTTCTCCTGGTCTCGTCTCTTCTCCTGATCTCGTCTCTTCTCCTGGTCTTTTCTCCTGGTATCGTCTCTTCTCCTGGTCTCTTCTCCTGGTCTCATCTCTTCTCCTGGTCTCGTCTCTTCTCCTGGTCTCTTCTCCTGGTCTCTTCTCCTGGTCTTTTCTCTTCTCCTGGTCTCTTCTCTTCTCTTCTCCTGGTCTCTTCTCCTGGTCTCTTCTCCTGGTCTCTTCTCTTCTCCTGGTCTCTTCTCCTGGTCTCTCCTCTTCTCCTGGTCTCCTCTCTTCTCCTTGTCTCTTCTCCTGGTCTCGTCTCTTCTCCTGGTCTCTTCTCCTGGTCTCGTCTCTTCTCCTGGTCTCTTCTCCTGGTCTCGTCTCTTCTACTGCTCTCTTCTCCTGCTCTCTTCTCCTGTTCTCGTCTCTTCTCCTGGTCTCTTCTCCTGGTCTCTTCTCTTCTCCTGGTCTCTTCTCTTCTCCTGGTCTCTTCTCTTCTCCTGGTCTCTTCTCCTGGTCTCTTCTCCTGGTCTCTTCTCCTGGTCTCTTCTCTTCTCCTGGTCTTTTCTCCTGGTCTCTTCTCCTCGTCTCGACTATTCTCCTGGTCTCGTCTCTTCTCCTGGTCTCGTCTCTTCTCCTGGTCTCGTCTCTTCTCCTGGTCTCTTCTCCTGGTCTCTTCTCTTCTCTTCTCCTGGTGTCCTCTCTTCTCCTGGTCTCATCTCCTGGTCTCTTCTCCTGGTCTCTTCTCTTCTCCTGGTCTCTTCTCCTGGTCTCTTCTCCTGGTCTCTTCTCTTCTCCTGGTCTCTTCTCCTGGTCTCTTCTCCTGGTCTCTTCTCCTGGTCTCTTCTCTTCTCCTGGTCTCTTCTCTTCTCCTGGTCTCTTCTCTTCATCTGGTCTCGTCTCTTCTCCTGGTCTCGTCTCTTCTCCTCGTCTCGTCTCTTCTCCTCGTCTCGTCTCTTCTCCTGCTCTCTTCTCCTGGTCTCGTCTCTTCTCCTGGTCTCTTCTCTTCTCCTGGTCTCTTCTCCTGGTTTCTTCTCTTTTCCTCGTCTCTTCTCCTGGTCTCTTGTCCTGGTCTCTTCTCTTATCCTGGTCTCTTCTCTTGTCCTGGTCTCTTCTCTTCTCCTGGTCTCTTCTCTTCTCCTGGTCTCTTCTCCTGGTCTCTTCTCTTCTCCTGGTCTCTTCTCCTGGTCTCTTCTCTTCTCCTGGTCTCTTCTCTTCTCCTGGTCTCTTCTCTTCTCCTGGTCTCTTCTCCTCTCCTGGTCTCTTCTCCTCTCCTGGTCTCTTCTCCTCTCCTGGTCTCTTCTCATCTCCTGGTCTCTTCTCCTCTCCTGGTCTCTTTTGTTCTCCTCGTCTCTTCTCCTGGTCTCTTCTCTTCTCCTGGTCTCTTCTCCTGGTCTCTTCTCCTGGTCTCGTCTCTTCTCCTGGTCTCGTCTCTTCTCCTGGTCTCGTCTCTTCTCCTGGTCTCGTCTCTTCTCCTGATCTCGTCTCTTCTCCTGGTCTTTTCTCCTGGTATCGTCTCTTCTCCTGGTCTCTTCTCCTGGTCTCATCTCTTCTCCTGGTCTCGTCTCTTCTCCTGGTCTCTTCTCCTGGTCTCTTCTCCTGGTCTCTTCTCCTGGTCTTTTCTCTTCTCCTGGTCTCTTCTCTTCTCTTCTCCTGGTCTCTTCTCCTGGTCTCTTCTCCTGGTCTCTTCTCTTCTCCTGGTCTCTTCTCCTGGTCTCTCCTCTTCTCCTGGTCTCCTCTCTTCTCCTTGTCTCTTCTCCTGGTCTCCTCTCTTCTCCTGGTCTCTTCTCCTGGTCTCTTCTATTCTCCTGGTCTCTTCTCCTGGTCTCTTCTCCTGGTCTCTTCTCTTCTCCTGGTCTCTTCTCCTGGTCTCTTCTCCTGGTCTCTTCTCCTGGTCTCTTCTCTTCTCCTGGTCTCTTCTCCTGGTCTCTTCTCCTGGTCTCTTCTCCTGGTCTCTTCTCCTGGTGTCTTCTCTTCTCCTGGTCTCTTCTCCTGGTCTCTTCTCTTCTCCTGGTCTCTTCTCTTCTCCTGGTCTCTTCTCTTCTCCTGGTCTCTTCTCCTGGTCTCTTCTCTTCTCCAGGTCTCTTCTCCTGGTCACTTCTCCTGGTCTCTTCTCCTTGTCTCTTCTCCTGGTCTCTTCTCCTGGTCTCTTCTCTTCTCCTGGTCTCTTCTCCTGGTCTCTTCACTTCTCCTGGTCTCTTCACTTCTCCTGGTCTCTTCACTTCTCCTGGTCTCTTCTCTTCTCCTGGTCTCTTCTCTTCTCCTGGTCTCTTCTCCTGGTCTCTTCTCCTCTCCTCGTCTCTTCTCTTCTCCTGGTCTCTTCTCTTCTCCTGGTCTCTTCTCTTCTCCTGGTCTCGTCTCCTGGTCTCTTCTCTTCTCCTGGTCTCTTCTCTTCTCCTGGTCTCTTCTCTTCTCCTGGTCTCTTCTCTTCTCCTGGTCTCTTCTCCTGGTCTCTTCTCTTCTCCTGGTCTCTTCTCTTCTCCTGGTCTCTTCTCTTCTCCTGGTCTCTTCTCCTGGTCTCTTCTCTTCTCCTGGTCTCTTCTCTTCTCCTGGTCTCTTCTCTTCTCCTGGTCTCTTCTCCTGGTCTCTCCTCTTCTCCTGGTCTCTCCTCTTCTCCTGGTCTCCTCTCTTCTCCTGGTCTCTTCTCCTGGTCTCCTCTCTTCTCCTGGTCTCTTCTCCTGGTCTCTTCTCTTCTCCTGGTCTCTTCTCCTGGTCTCGTCTCGTCTCCTGGTCTCTTCTCCTGGTCTCTTCTCTTCTCCTGGTCTCTTCTCCTGGTCTCTCCTCTTCTCCTGGTCTCCTCTCTTCTCCTGGTCTCTTCTCCTGGTCTCCTCTCTTCTCCTGGTCTCTTCTCCTGGTCCCTTCTCTTCTCCTGGTCTCTTCTCTTCTCCTGGTCTCTTCTCCTGGTCTCTTCTCTTCTCCTGGTCTCTTCTCCTGGTCTCTTCTCATGGTCTCTTCTCTTCTCCTGGTCTCTTCTCCTGGTCTCCTCTCTTCTCCTGGTCTCTTCTCCTGGTCCCTTCTCTTCTCCTGGTCTCTTCTCTTCTCCTGGTCTCTTCTCCTGGTCTCTTCTCTTCTCCTGGTCTCTTCTCCTGGTCTCTTCTCATGGTCTCTTCTCTTCTCCTGGTCTCTTCTCCTGGTCTCTTCTCCTGGTCTCTTCTCCTGGTCTCTTCTCTTCTCCTGGTCTCTTCTCTTCTCCTGGTCTCTTCTCCTGGTCTCTTCTCCTCTCCTCGTCTCTTCTCTTCTCCTGGTCTCTTCTCTTCTCCTGGTCTCTTCTCTTCTCCTGGTCTCGTCTCCTGGTCTCTTCTGTTCTCCTGGTCTCTTCTCTTCTCCTGGTCTCTTCTCTTCTCCTGGTCTCTTCTCTTCTCCTGGTCTCTTCTCCTGGTCTCTTCTCTTCTCCTGGTCTCTTCTCTTCTCCTGGTCTCTTCTCCTGGTCTCTTCTCCTGGTCTCTTCTCCTGGTCTCGTCTCTTCTCCTGGTCTCTTCTCTTCTCCTGGTCTCTTCTCCTGGTCTCTCCTCTTCTCCTGGTCTCTCCTCTTCTCCTGGTCTCCTCTCTTCTCCTGGTCTCTTCTCCTGGTCTCCTCTCTTCTCCTGGTCTCTTCTCCTGGTCTCTTCTCCTGGTCTCTTCTCCTGGTCTCTTCTCTTCTCCTGGTCTCTTCTCCTGGTCTCGTCTCGTCTCCTGGTCTCTTCTCCTGGTCTCTTCTCTTCTCCTGGTCTCTTCTCCTGGTCTCCTCTCTTCTCCTGGTCTCCTCTCTTCTCCTGGTCTCTTCTCCTGGTCTCCTCTCTTCTCCTGGTCTCTTCTCCTGGTCTCTTCTCTTCTCCTGGTCTCTTCTCCTGGTCTCTTCTCTTCTCCTGGTCTCTTCTCCTGGTCTCTTCTCCTGGTCTCTTCTCATGGTCTCTTCTCTTCTCCTGGTCTCTTCTCCTGGTCTCTTCTCCTGGTCTCTTCTCCTGGTCTCTTCTCCTGGTCTCTTCTCTTCTCCTGGTCTCTTCTCCTGGTCTCTTCTCCTGGTCTCTTCTCCTGGTGTCATCTCTTCTCCTGGTCTCTTCTCCTGGTCTCTTCTCTTCTCCTGGTCTCTTCTCTTCTCCTGGTCTCTTCTCCTGGTCTCTTCTCTTCTCCTGGTCTCTTCTCTTCTCCTGGTCTCTTCTCCTGGTCACTTCTCCTGGTCTCTTCTCCTGGTCTCTTCTCCTGGTCTCTTCTCTTCTCCTGGTCTCTTCTCCTGGTCTCTTCACTTCTCCTGGTCTCTTCTCTTCTCCTGGTCTCTTCTCTTCTCCTGGTCTCTTCTCTTCTCCTGGTCTCGTCTCCTGGTCTCTTCTCTTCTCCTGGTCTCTTCTCTTCTCCTGGTCTCTTCTCTTCTCCTGGTCTCTTCTCCTGGTCTCTTCTCTTCTCCTGGTCTCTTCTCTTCTCCTGGTCTCTTCTCCTGGTCTCTTCTCTTCTCCTGGTCTCTTCTCCTGGTCTCTTCTCTTCTCCTGGTCTCTTCTCCTGGTCTCTTCTCTTCTCCTGGTCTCTTCTCTTCTCCTGGTCTCTTCTCCTGGTCTCTCCTCTTCTCCTGGTCTCTCCTCTTCTCCTGGTCTCTCCTCTTCTCCTGGTCTCCTCTCTTCTCCTGGTCTCTTCTCCTGGTCTCCTCTCTTCTCCTGGTCTCTTCTCCTGGTCTCTTCTCTTCTCCTGGTCTCGTCTCCTGGTCTCTTCTCCTGGTCTCTTCTCTTCTCCTGGTCTCTTCTCCTGGTCTCTCCTCTTCTCCTGGTCTCCTCTCTTCTCCTGGTCTCTTCTCCTGGTCTCCTCTCTTCTCCTGGTCTCTTCTCCTGGTCTCTTCTCTTCTCCTGGTCTCTTCTCCTGGTCTCTTCTCTTCTCCTGGTCTCTTCTCCTGGTCTCTTCTCCTGGTCTCTTCTCTTCTCCTGGTCTCTTCTCCTGGTCTCTTCTCCTGGTCTCTTCTCTTCTCCTGGTCTCTTCTCTTCTCCTGGTCTCGTCTCTTCTCCTCGTCTCGTCTCTTCTCCTGCTCTCGTCTCCTGGTCTCGTCTCTTCTCCTGGTCTCTTCTCTTCTCCTGGTCTCTTCTCCTGGTTTCTTCTCTTTTCCTCGTCTCTTCTCCTGGTCTCTTGTTCTGGTCTCTTCTCTTATCCTGGTCTCTTCTCTTGTCCTGGTCTCCTCTCTTCTCCTGGTCTTTTCTCTTCTCCTGGTCTCTTCTCTTCTCCTGGTCTCTTCTCCTGGTCTCTTCTCTTCTCCTGGTCTCTTCTCCTGGTCTCTTCTCTTCTCCTGGTCTCTTCTCCTGGTCTCTTCTCATGGTCTCTTCTCTTCTCCTGGTCTCTTCTCCTGGTCTCTCTCCTGGTCTCTTCTCCTGGTCTCTTCTCTTCTCCTGGTCTCTTCTCTTCTCCTGGTCTCTTCTCCTGGTCTCTTCTCCTCTCCTCGTCTCTTCTCTTCTCCTGGTCTCTTCTCTTCTCCTGGTCTCTTCTCTTCTCCTGGTCTCGTCTCCTGGTCTCTTCTCTTCTCCTGGTCTCTTCTCTTCTCCTGGTCTCTTCTCCTGGTCTCTTCTCTTCTCCTGGTCTCTTCTCTTCTCCTGGTCTCTTCTCCTGGTCTCTTCTCCTGGTCTCTTCTCCTGGTCTCTTCTCTTCTCCTGGTCTCTTCTCTTCTCCTGGTCTCTTCTCCTGGTCTCTCCTCTTCTCCTGGTCTCTCCTCTTCTCCTGGTCTCCTCTCTTCTCCTGGTCTCTTCTCCTGGTCTCTTCTCTTCTCCTGGTCTCTTCTCTTCTCCTGGTCTCGTCTCGTCTCCTGGTCTCTTCTCCTGGTCTCTTCTCCTGGTCTCTTCTCTTCTCCTGGTCTCTTCTCCTGGTCTCTTCTCTTCTCCTGGTCTCTTCTCCTGGTCTCTCCTCTTCTCCTGGTCTCCTCTCTTCTCCTGGTCTCTTCTCCTGGTCTCCTCTCTTCTCCTGGTCTCTTCTCCTGGTCTCTTCTCTTCTCCTGGTCTCTTCTCCTGGTCTCTTCTCTTCTCCTGGTCTCTTCTCCTGGTCTCTTCTCTTCTCCTGGTCTCTTCTCCTGGTCTCTTCTCCTGGTCTCTTCTCATGGTCTCTTCTCATGGTCTCTTCTCTTCTCCTGGTCTCTTCTCCTGGTCTCTTCTCCTGGTCTCTTCTCTTCTCCTGGTCTCTTCTCTTCTCCTGGTCTCTTCTCTTCTCCTGGTCTCTTCTCCTGGTCTCTTCTCTTCTCCTGGTCTCTTCTCCTGGTCACTTCTCCTGGTCTCTTCTCCTGGTCTCTTCTCCTGGTCTCTTCTCCTGGTCTCTTCTCTTCTCCTGGTCTCTTCTCCTGGTCTCTTCACTTCTCCTGGTCTCTTCACTTCTCCTGGTCTCTTCACTTCTCCTGGTCTCTTCTCTTCTCCTGGTCTCTTCTCTTCTCCTGGTCTCTTCTCCTGGTCTCTTCTCCTCTCCTCGTCTCTTCTCTTCTCCTGGTCTCTTCTCTTCTCCTGGTCTCTTCTCTTCTCCTGGTCTCGTCTCCTGGTCTCTTCTCTTCTCCTGGTCTCTTCTCTTCTCCTGGTCTCTTCTCCTGGTCTCTTCTCTTCTCCTGGTCTCTTCTCCTGGTCTCTTCTCCTGGTCTCTTCTCCTGGTCTCTTCTCCTGGTCTCTTCTCTTCTCCTGGTCTCTTCTCTTCTCCTGGTCTCTTCTCTTCTCCTGGTCTCTTCTCCTGGTCTCTCCTCTTCTCCTGGTCTCTCCTCTTCTCCTGGTCTCCTCTCTTCTCCTGGTCTCTTCTCCTGGTCTCCTCTCTTCTCCTGGTCTCTTCTCCTCGTCTCTTCTCTTCTCCTGGTCTCTTCTCCTGGTCTCGTCTCTTCTCCTGGTCTCTTCTCCTGGTCTCTTCTCTTCTCCTGGTCTCTTCTCCTGGTCTCTCCTCTTCTCCTGGTCTCTTCTCTTCTCCTGGTCTCTTCTCCTGGTCTCTCCTCTTCTCCTGGTCTCCTCTCTTCTCCTGGTCTCTTCTCCTGGTCTCCTCTCTTCTCCTGGTCTCTTCTCCTGGTCTCTTCTCCTGGTCTCTTCTCTTCTCCTGGTCTCTTCTCCTGGTCTCTTCTCTTCTCCTGGTCTCTTCTCCTGGTCTCTTCTCTTCTCCTGGTCTCTTCTCCTGGTCTCTTCTCCTGGTCTCTTCTCTTCTCCTGGTCTCTTCTCTTCTCCTGGTCTCTTCTCCTGGTCTCTTCTCCTGGTCTCTTCTCCTGGTCTCTTCTCTTCTCCTGGTCTCTTCTCCTGGTCTCTTCTCTTCTCCTGGTCTCTTCTCCTGGTCACTTCTCCTGGTCTCTTCTCCTTGTCTCTTCTCCTGGTCTCTTCTCCTGGTCTCTTCTCCTGGTCTCTTCTCTTCTCCTGGTCTCTTCTCCTGGTCTCTTCACTTCTCCTGGTCTCTTCTCTTCTCCTGGTCTCTTCTCTTCTCCTGGTCTCTTCTCTTCTCCTGGTCTCGTCTCCTGGTCTCTTCTCTTCTCCTGGTCTCTTCTCTTCTCCTGGTCTCTTCTCTTCTCCTGGTCTCTTCTCCTGGTCTCTTCTCTTCTCCTGGTCTCTTCTCTTCTCCTGGTCTCTTCTCTTCTCCTGGTCTCTTCTCCTGGTCTCTCCTCTTCTCCTGGTCTCTCCTCTTCTCCTGGTCTCTCCTCTTCTCCTGGTCTCCTCTCTTCTCCTGGTCTCTTCTCCTGGTCTCCTCTCTTCTCCTGGTCTCTTCTCCTGGTCTCTTCTCTTCTCCTGGTCTCTTCTCCTGGTCTCGTCTCGTCTCCTGGTCTCTTCTCCTGGTCTCTTCTCTTCTCCTGGTCTCTTCTCCTGGTCTCTCCTCTTCTCCTGGTCTCCTCTCTTCTCCTGGTCTCTTCTCCTGGTCTCCTCTCTTCTCCTGGTCTCTTCTCCTGGTCTCTTCTCTTCTCCTGGTCTCTTCTCCTGGTCTCTTCTCTTCTCCTGGTCTCTTCTCCTGGTCTCTTCTCCTGGTCTCTTCTCTTCTCCTGGTCTCTTCTCCTGGTCTCTTCTCCTGGTCTCTTCTCCTGGTCTCTTCTCTTCTCCTGGTCTCTTCTCCTGGTCTCTTCTCCTGGTCTCTTCTCTTCTCCTGGTCTCTTCTCTTCTCCTGGTCTCGTCTCTTCTCCTCGTCTCGTCTCTTCTCCTGCTCTCGTCTCCTGGTCTCGTCTCTTCTCCTGGTCTCTTCTCTTCTCCTGGTCTCTTCTCCTGGTTTCTTCTCTTTTCCTCATCTCTTCTCCTGGTCTCTTGTTCTGGTCTCTTCTCTTGTCCTGGTCTCTTCTCTTGTCCTGGTCTCTTCTCTTGTCCTGGTCTCCTCTCTTCTCCTGGTCTTTTCTCTTCTCCTGGTCTCTTCTCTTCTCCTGGTCTCTTCTCCTGGTCTCTTCTCTTCTCCTGGTCTCTTCTCCTGGTCTCTTCTCTTCTCCTGGTCTCTTCTCCTGGTCTCTTCTCCTGGTCTCTTCTCATGGTCTCTTCTCTTCTCCTGGTCTCTTCTCCTGGTCTCTTCTCTTCTCCTGGTCTCTTCTCTTCTCCTGGTCTCTTCTCCTCTCCTCGTCTCTTCTCTTCTCCTGGTCTCTTCTCTTCTCCTGGTCTCTTCTCTTCTCCTGGTCTCTTCTCTTCTCCTGGTCTCTTCTCTTCTCCTGGTCTCTTCTCTTCTCCTGGTCTCTTCTCTTCTCCTGGTCTCTTCTCTTCTCCTGGTCTCTTCTCTTCTCCTGGTCTCTTCTCCTGGTCTCTTCTCTTCTCCTGGTCTCTTCTCCTGGTCTCTTCTCCTGGTCTCTTCTCCTGGTCTCTTCTCCTGGTCTCTTCTCTTCTCCTGGTCTCTTCTCCTGGTCTCTCCTCTTCTCCTGGTCTCTCCTCTTCTCCTGGTCTCTCCTCTTCTCCTGGTCTCTCCTCTTCTCCTGGTCTCTTCTCCTGGTCTCCTCTCTTCTCCTGGTCTCTTCTCCTGGTCTCTTCTCCTGGTCTCTTCTCCTGGTCTCGTCTCGTCTCCTGGTCTCTTCTCCTGGTCTCTTCTCTTCTCCTGGTCTCTTCTCCTGGTCTCTTCTCCTGGTCTCTCCTCTTCTCCTGGTCTCCTCTCTTCTCCTGGTCTCTTCTCCTGGTCTCCTCTCTTCTCCTGGTCTCTTCTCCTGGTCTCTTCTCTTCTCCTGGTCTCTTCTCCTGGTCTCTTCTCTTGGTCTCTTCTCTTCTCCTGGTCTCTTCTCCTGGTCTCTTCTCCTGGTCTCTTCTCATGGTCTCTTCTCTTCTCCTGGTCTCTTCTCCTGGTCTCTTCTCCTGGTCTCTTCTCTTCTCCTGGTCTCTTCTCTTCTCCTGGTCTCTTCTCTTCTCCTGGTCTCTTCTCTTCTCCTGGTCTCTTCTCCTGGTCTCTTCTCCTGGTGTCTTCTCCTGGTCTCTTCTCTTCTCCTGGTCTCTTCTCTTCTCCTGGTCTCTTCTCTTCTCCTGGTCTCTTCTCTTCTCCTGGTCTCTTCTCCTGGTCACTTCTCCTGGTCTCTTCTCCTTGTCTCTTCTCCTGGTCACTTCTCCTGGTCTCTTCTCTTCTCCTGGTCTCTTCTCCTGGTCTCTTCACTTCTCCTGGTCTCTTCACTTCTCCTGGTCTCTTCTCTTCTCCTGGTCTCTTCTCTTCTCCTGGTCTCTTCTCTTCTCCTGGTCTCTTCTCTTCTCCTGGTCTCTTCTACTGGTCTCTTCTCCTCTCCTCGTCTCTTCTCTTCTCCTGGTCTCTTCTCTTCTCCTGGTCTCTTCTCTTCTCCTGGTCTCGTCTCCTGGTCTCTTCTCTTCTCCTGGTCTCTTCTCTTCTCCTGGTCTCTTCTCTTCTCCTGGTCTCTTCTCCTGGTCTCTTCTCTTCTCCTGGTCTCTTCTCTTCTCCTGGTCTCTTCTCTTCTCCTGGTCTCTTCTCCTGGTCTCTTCTCCTGGTCTCTTCTCTTCTCCTGGTCTCTTCTCTTCTCCTGGTCTCTTCTCTTCTCCTGGTCTCTTCTCCTGGTCTCTCCTCTTCTCCTGGTCTCCTCTCTTCTCCTGGTCTCTTCTCCTGGTCTCTTCTCTTCTCCTGGTCTCTTCTCCTGGTCTCGTCTCGTCTCCTGGTCTCTTCTCCTGGTCTCTTCTCTTCTCCTGGTCTCTCCTCTTCTCCTGGTCTCTCCTCTTCTCCTGGTCTCCTCTCTTCTCCTGGTCTCTTCTCCTGGTCTCCTCTCTTCTCCTGGTCTCTTCTCCTGGTCTCTTCTCTTCTCCTGGTCTCTTCTCCTGGTCTCTTCTCTTCTCCTGGTCTCTTCTCCTGGTCTCTTCTCTTCTCCTGGTCTCTTCTCCTGGTCTCTTCTCCTGGTCTCTTCTCATGGTCTCTTCTCTTCTCCTGGTCTCTTCTCCTGGTCTCTTCTCCTGGTCTCTTCTCCTGGTCTCTTCTCCTGGTCTCTTCTCTTCTCCTGGTCTCTTCTCTTCTCCTGGTCTCTTCTCTTCTCCTGGTCTCGTCTCTTCTCCTCGTCTCGTCTCTTCTGCTCTCGTCTCCTGGTCTCGTCTCTTCTCCTGGTCTCGTCTCTTCTCCTGGTCTCTTCTCTTCTCCTGGTCTCTTCTCCTGGTTTCTTCTCTTTTCCTCGTCTCTTCTCCTGGTCTCTTGTTCTGGTCTCTTCTCTTATCCTGGTCTCTTCTCTTGTCCTGGTCTCCTCTCTTCTCCTGGTCTTTTCTCTTCTCCTGGTCTGGTCTCTTCTCCTGGTCTCTTCTCCTGGTCTCTTCTCTTCTCCTGGTCTCTTCTCCTGGTCTCTTCTCTTCTCCTGGTCTCTTCTCCTGGTCTCTTCTCTTCTCCTGGTCTCTTCTCCTCGTCTCTTCTCTTCTCCTGGTCTCTTCTCTTCTCCTGGTCTATTCTCTTCTCCTGGTCTCGTCTCCTGGTCTCTTCTCTTCTCCTGGTCTTTTCTCTTCTCCTGGTCTCTTCTCCTGGTCTCTTCCTTTTCCTGGTCTCTCCTCCTGGTCTCTTCTCCTGGTCTCTTCTCCTGGTCTCTTCTCTTCTCCTGGTCTCTTTTCCTGGTCTCTTCTCCTGGTTTCCTCTCTTCTCCTGGTCTCTTCTCCTGGTCTCTTCTCTTCCCCTGCTCTCTTCTCCTGGTCTCTTCTCTTCTCCTGGTCTCTTCTCTTCTCCTGGTCTCGTCTCTTCTCCTGGTCTCGTCTCTTCTCCTGGTCTCGTCTCTTCTCCTGGTCTCTTCTCTTCTCCTGGTCCCTTCTCCTGGTCCCTTCTCCTGGTCTCTTCTCCTGGTCTCGTCTCTTCTCCTGGTCTCTTCTCCTGGTCTCTTCTCCTGGTCTCGTCTCTTCTCCTGGTCTCTTCTCCTGGTCTCGTCTCTTCTCCTGGTCTCTTCTCCTGGTCTCGTCTCTTCTCCTGCTCTCTTCTCCTGTTCTCGTCTCTTCTCCTGGTCTCTTCTCCTGGTCTCTTCTCTTCTCCTGGTCTCTTCTCTTCTCCTGGTCTCTTCTCTTCTCCTGGTCTCTTCTCTTCTCCTGGTCTCTTCTCCTGGTCTCTTCTCTTCTCCTGGTCTTTTCTCCTGGTCTCTTCTCCTCGTCTCGACTATTCTCCTGGTCTCGTCTCTTCTCCTGGTCTCGTCTCTTCTCCTGGTCTCGTCTCTTCTCCTGGTCTCTTCTCCTGGTCTCTTCTCTTCTCTTCTCCTGGTGTCCTCTCTTCTCCTGGTCTCATCTCCTGGTCTCTTCTCCTGGTCTCTTCTCTTCTCCTGGTCTCTTCTCCTGGTCTCTTCTCCTGGTCTCTTCTCTTCTCCTGGTCTCTTCTCCTGGTCTCTTCTCCTGGTCTCTTCTCCTGGTCTCTTCTCTTCTCCTGGTCTCTTCTCTTCTCCTGGTCTCTTCTCTTCTCCTGGTCTCTTCTCTTCATCTGGTCTCGTCTCTTCTCCTGGTCTCGTCTCTTCTCCTCGTCTCGTCTCTTCTCCTCGTCTCGTCTCTTCTCCTGCTCTCTTCTCCTGGTCTCGTCTCTTCTCCTGGTCTCTTCTCTTCTCCTGGTCTCTTCTCCTGGTTTCTTCTCTTTTCCTCGTCTCTTCTCCTGGTCTCTTGTCCTGGTCTCTTCTCTTATCCTGGTCTCTTCTCTTGTCCTGGTCTCCTCTCTTCTCCTGGTCTTTTCTCTTCTCCTGGTCTCTTCTCTTCTCCTGGTCTCTTCTCTTCTCCTGGTCTCTTCTCCTGGTCTCTTCTCTTCTCCTGGTCTCTTCTCCTGGTCTCTTCTCTTCTCCTGGTCTCTTCTCCTGGTCTCTTCTCTTCTCCTGGTCTGTTCTCTTCTCCTGTTCTCTTCTCCTGGTCTCTTCTCTTCTCCTGGTCTCTTCTCCTGCTCTCTTCTCTTCTCCTGGTCTCTTCTCCTGGTCTCTTCTCCTCTCCTCGTCTCTTCTCTTCTCCTGGTCTCTTCTCTTCTCCTGGTCTCTTCTCTTCTCCTGGTCTCTTCTCCTGGTCTCTTCTCCTGGTCTCTTCTCCTGGTCTCTTCTCTTCTCCTCTTCTCTTCTCCTGGTCTCTTCTCTTCTCCTGGTGTCGTCTCTTCTCCTGGTCTGGTCTCTTCTCCTGGTCTGGTCTCTTCTCCTGGTCTCGTCTCTTCTCCTGGTCTCGTCTCTTCTCCTGGTCTCGTCTCTTCTCCTGGTCTCGTCTCTTCTCCTTGTCTCTTCTCCTGATCTCGTCTCTTCTCCTGGTCTCGTCTCTTCTCCTGGTCTCGTCTCTTCTCCTGGTCTCGTCTCTTCTCCTGGTCTCGTCTCTTCTTCTGGTCTCGTCTCTTGTCCTGGTCTCGTCTCTTCTCCTGGTCTCTTCTCCTGGTCACTTCTCCTGGTCTGGTCTCTTCTCCTGGTCTGGTCTCTTCTCCTGGTCTGGTCTCTTCTCCTGGTCTCGTCTCTTCTCCTTGTCTCTTCTCCTGATCTCGTCTCTTCTCCTGATCTCGTCTCTTCTCCTGATCTCGTCTCTTCTCCTGGTCTCTTCTCCTGGTCTCTTCTCCTGGTCTCTTCTCTTCTCCTGGTCTCTTCTCCTGCTCTCTTCTCTTCTCCTGGTCTCTTCTCCTGGTCTATTCTCCCTGGTCTCTTCCTTTTCCTGGTCTCTCCTCCTGGTCTCTTCTCCTGGTCTCTTCTCCTGGTCTCTTCTCTTCTCCTGGTCTCTTCTCTTCTCCTGGTCTCTTTTCTTGGTCTCTTCTCTTCTCCTGGTCTCTTCTTCTGGTTTCCTCTCTTCTCCTGGACTCTTTTCCTGGTCTCTTCTCTTCTCCTGGTCTCTTCTCTTCTCCTGGTCTCTTCTCCTGGTCTCGTCTCTTCTCCTGGTCTCTTCTCCTGGTCTCTTCTCCTGGTCTCGTCTCTTCTTCTGGTCTCGTCTCTTCTCCTGGTCTCGTCTCTTCTCCTGGTCTCGTCTCTTCTCCTGGTCTCTTCTCCTGGTCTGGTCTCTTCTCCTGGTCTGGTCTCTTCTCCTGGTCTCTTCTCTTCTCCTGGTCTCTTCTCCTGGTCTCTTCTCTTCTCCTGGTCTCGTCTCTTCTCCTGGTCTCGTCTCTTCTCCTTGTCTCTTCTCCTGATCTCGTCTCTTCTCCTGGTCTCTTCTCCTGGTCCCTTCTCTTGTCCTGGTCTCTTCTCGTGGTCTCATCTCTTCTCCTGTACTCTTCTCCTGATCTCTTCTCCTGGTCTCTTCTCTTCTCCTGGTCTCTTCTCCTGGTCTCTTCTCTTCTCCTGGTCTCTTCTCCTGGTCTCTTCTCTTCTCCTGGTCTCGTCTCTTCTCCTGGTCTCTTCTCCTGCTCTCTTCTCTTCTCCTGGTCTCTTCTCCTGGTCTCTTCTCCTCTCCTCGTCTCTTCTCTTCTCCTGGTCTCTTCTCCTGGTCTCTTCTCCTGGTCTCTTCTCTTTTCCTGGTCTCTTCTCTTCTCCTTGTCTCTTCTCTTCTCCTGCTCTCTTCTCTTCTCCTGCTCTCTTCTCTTCTCCTGGTCTCTTCTCCTGGTCTCTTCTCCTCTCCTCGTCTCTTCTCTTCTCCTGGTCTCTTCTCCTGGTCTCTTCTCTTTTCCTGGTCTCTTCTCTTCTCCTTGTCTCTTCTCTTCTCCTGCTCTCTTCTCTTCTCCTGCTCTCTTCTCTTCTCCTGGTCTCTTCTCCTGGTCTCTTCTCCTCTCCTCGTCTCTTCTCTTCTCCTGGTCTTTTCTCCTGGTCTCTTCTCCTGGTCTCTTCTCTTCTCCTGGTCTCTTCTCTTCTCCTGGTCTCTTCTCTTCTCCTGGTCTCTTCTCCTGGTCTCTTCTCATCTCCTGGTCTCTTCTCCTGGTCTCTTCTCCTGGTTTCCTCTCTTCTCCTGGTCTCTTCTCCTGGTCTCTTCTCTTCCCCTGCTCTCTTCTCCTGGTCTCTTCTCTTCTCCTGGTCTCGTCTCTTCTCCTGGTCTCGTCTCTTCTCCTGGTCTCTTCTCCTGGTCTCGTCTCTTCTCCTGATCTCGTCTCTTCTCCTGGTCTCGTCTCTTCTCCTGGTCTCGTCTCTTCTCCTGGTCTCTTCTCCTGGTCTCTTCTCCTGGTCTCGTCTCTTCTCCTGGTCTCTTCTCCTGGTCTCGTCTCTTCTCCTGGTCTCTTCTCCTGGTCTCGTCTCTTCTCCTGGTCTCTTCTCCTGGTCTCGTCTCTTCTCCTGCTCTCTTCTCCTGTTCTCGTCTCTTCTCCTGGTCTCTTCTCCTGGTCTCTTCTCTTCTCTTCTCCTGGTCTCTTCTCCTGGTCTCTTCTCCTGGTCTCTTCTCCTGGTCTCTTCTCTTCTCCTGGTCTCTTCTCTTCTCCTGGTCTCTTCTCCTGGTCTCGTCTCTTCTCCTGGTCTCGTCTCTTCTCCTGGTCTCGTCTCTTCTCCTGGTCTCGTCTCTTCTCCTGGTCTCTTCTCCTGGTCTCTTCTCTTCTCTTCTCCTGGTGTGCTCTCTTCTCCTGGTCTCATCTCCTGGTCTCATCTCCTGGTCTCTTCTCCTGGTCTCTTCTCCTGGTCTCTTCTCTTCATCTGGTCTCGTCTCTTCTCCTGGTCTCGTCTCTTCTCCTCGTCTCTTCTCCTGGTCTCGTCTCTTCTCCTCGTCTCGTCTCTTCTCCTGGTCTCGTCTCTTCTCCTGGTCTCTTCTCTTCTCCTGGTCTCTTCTCCTGGTCTCTTCTCCTGGTCTCTTCTCTTCTCTTCTCCTGGTCTCTTCTCCTGGTCTCTTCTCTTGTCCTGGTCTCTTCTCCTGGTCTCTTCTCTTCTCCTGGTCTCTTCTCCTGGTCTCTTCTCTTCTCCTGGTCTCTTCTCCTGGTCTCTTCTCTTCTCCTGGTCTCTTCTCCTGCTCTCTTCTCTTCTCCTGGTCTCTTCTCTTCTCCTGGTCTCTTCTCTTCTCCTGGTCTCTTCTCTTCTCCTGGTCTCTTCTCCTGGTCTCTTCTCCTGGTCTCTTCTCTTCTCCTGGTCTCTTCTCCTGGTCTCTTCTCTTCTCCTGGTCTCTTCTCTTCTCCTTGTCTCTTCTCTTCTCCTGGTCTCTTCTCCTGGTCTCTTCTCATCTCCTGGTCTCTTCTCCTGGTCTCTTCTCCTGGTTTCCTCTCTTCTCCTGGTCTCTTCTCCTGGTCTCTTCTCTTCCCCTGCTCTCTTCTCCTGGTCTCTTCTCTTCTCCTGGTCTCGTCTGTTCTCCTGGTCTCGTCTCTTCTCCTGGTCTCGTCTCTTCTCCTGGTCTCGTCTCTTCTCCTGGTCTCTTCTCCTCGTCTCTTCTCCTCGTCTCGTCTCTTCTCCTGCTCTCTTCTCCTGGTCTCGTCTCTTCTCCTGGTCTCTTCTCTTCTCCTGGTCTCTTCTCCTGGTTTCTTCTCTTTTCCTCGTCTCTTCTCCTGGTCTCTTGTCCTGGTCTCTTCTCTTATCCTGGTCTCTTCTCTTGTCCTGGTCTCCTCTCTTCTCCTGGTCTTTTCTCTTCTCCTGGTCTCTTCTCTTCTCCTGGTCTCTTCTCTTCTCCTGGTCTCTTCTCCTGGTCTCTTCTCTTCTCCTGGTCTCTTCTCCTGGTCTCTTCTCTTCTCCTGGTCTCTTCTCCTGGTCTCTTCTCTTCTCCTGGTCTGTTCTCTTCTCCTGTTCTCTTCTCCTGGTCTCTTCTCTTCTCCTGGTCTCTTCTCCTGCTCTCTTCTCTTCTCCTGGTCTCTTCTCCTGGTCTCTTCTCCTCTCCTCGTCTCTTCTCTTCTCCTGGTCTCTTCTCTTCTCCTGGTCTCTTCTCCTGGTCTCTTCTCCTGGTCTCTTCTCCTGGTCTCTTCTCTTCTCCTCTTCTCTTCTCCTGGTCTCTTCTCTTCTCCTGGTGTCGTCTCTTCTCCTGGTGTCGTCTCTTCTCCTGGTCTCGTCTCTTCTCCTGGTCTCGTCTCTTCTCCTGGTCTCTTCTCCTGGTCTGGTCTCTTCTCCTGGTCTGGTCTCTTCTCCTGGTCTGGTCTCTTCTCCTGGTCTGGTCTCTTCTCCTGGTCTCGTCTCTTCTCCTGGTCTCGTCTCTTCTCCTGGTCTCGTCTCTTCTCCTGGTCTCGTCTCTTCTCCTGGTCTCGTCTCTTCTCCTGGTCTCGTCTCTTCTCCTGGTCTCGTCTCTTCTCCTTGTCTCTTCTCCTGATCTCGTCTCTTCTCCTGGTCTCGTCTCTTCTCCTGGTCTCGTCTCTTCTCCTGGTCTCGTCTCTTCTCCTGGTCTCGTCTCTTCTTCTGGTCTCGTCTCTTGTCCTGGTCTCGTCTCTTCTCCTGGTCTCTTCTCCTGGTCACTTCTCCTGGTCTGGTCTCTTCTCCTGGTCTCGTCTCTTCTCCTTGTCTCTTCTCCTGATCTCGTCTCTTCTCCTGATCTCGTCTCTTCTCCTGATCTCGTCTCTTCTCCTGGTCTCTTCTCCTGGTCTCTTCTCTTCTCCTGGTCTCTTCTCTTCTCCTGGTCTCTTCTCCTGCTCTCTTCTCTTCTCCTGGTCTCTTCTCCTGGTCTCTTCTCCTCTCCTCGTCTCTTCTCTTCTCCTGGTCTCTTCTCTTCTCCTGGTCTCGTCTCCTGGTCTCTTCTCTTCTCCTGGTCTCTTCTCTTCTCCTGGTCTATTCTCCCTGGTCTCTTCCTTTTCCTGGTCTCTCCTCCTGGTCTCTCCTCCTGGTCTCTTCTCCTGGTCTCTTCTCTTCTCCTGGTCTCTTCTCTTCTCCTGGTCTCTTCTCTTCTCCTGGTCTCTTTTCTTGGCCTCTTCTCTTCTCCTGGTCTCTTCTTCTGGTTTCCTCTCTTCTCCTGGACTCTTTTCCTGGTCTCTTCTCTTCTCCTGGTCTCTTCTCTTCTCCTGGTCTCTTCTCCTGGTCTCGTCTCTTCTCCTGGTCTCTTCTCCTGGTCTCTTCTCCTGGTCTCGTCTCTTCTTCTGGTCTCGTCTCTTCTCCTGGTCTCGTCTCTTCTCCTGGTCTCTTCTCCTGGTCTCTTCTCCTGGTCTGGTCTCTTCTCCTGGTCTCTTCTCTTCTCCTGGTCTCTTCTCCTGGTCTCTTCTCTTCTCCTGGTCTCGTCTCTTCTCCTGGTCTCGTCTCTTCTCCTTGTCTCTTCTCCTGATCTCGTCTCTTCTCCTGGTCTCTTCTCCTGGTCCCTTCTCTTGTCCTGGTCTCTTCTCGTGGTCTCATCTCTTCTCCTGTACTCTTCTCCTGATCTCTTCTCCTGGTCTCTTCTCTTCTCCTGGTCTCTTCTCCTGGTCTCTTCTCTTCTCCTGGTCTCTTCTCCTGGTCTCTTCTCTTCTCCTGGTCTCGTCTCTTCTCCTGGTCTCTTCTCCTGCTCTCTTCTCTTCTCCTGGTCTCTTCTCCTGGTCTCTTCTCCTCTCCTCGTCTCTTCTCTTCTCCTGGTCTCTTCTCCTGGTCTCTTCTCCTGGTCTCTTCTCTTTTCCTGGTCTCTTCTCTTCTCCTTGTCTCTTCTCTTCTCCTTGTCTCTTCTCTTCTCCTGCTCTCTTCTCTTCTCCTGCTCTCTTCTCTTCTCCTGGTCTCTTCTCCTGGTCTCTTCTCCTCTCCTCGTCTCTTCTCTTCTCCTGGTCTCTTCTCCTGGTCTCTTCTCCTGGTCTCTTCTCTTTTCCTGGTCTCTTCTCTTCTCCTTGTCTCTTCTCTTCTCCTGCTCTCTTCTCTTCTCCTGCTCTCTTCTCTTCTCCTGGTCTCTTCTCCTGGTCTCTTCTCCTCTCCTCGTCTCTTCTCTTCTCCTGGTCTCTTCTCCTGGTCTCTTCTCCTGGTCTCTTCTCTTCTCCTGGTCTCTTCTCTTCTCCTTGTCTCTTCTCTTCTCCTGGTCTCTTCTCCTGGTCTCTTCTCATCTCCTGGTCTCTTCTCCTGGTCTCTTCTCCTGGTTTCCTCTCTTCTCCTGGTCTCTTCTCCTGGTCTCTTCTCTTCCCCTGCTCTCTTCTCCTGGTCTCTTCTCTTCTCCTGGTCTCGTCTGTTCTCCTGGTCTCGTCTGTTCTCCTGGTCTCGTCTCTTCTCCTGGTCTCGTCTCTTCTCCTGGTCTCTTCTCCTGGTCTCTTCTCCTGGTCTCGTCTCTTCTCCTGGTCTCGTCTCTTCTCCTGGTCTCGTCTCTTCTCCTGGTCTCGTCTCTTCTCCTGGTCTCTTCTCCTGGTCTCTTCTCCTGGTCTCGTCTCTTCTCCTGGTCTCTTCTCCTGGTCTCGTCTCTTCTCCTGGTCTCTTCTCCTGGTCTCGTCTCTTCTCCTGCTCTCTTCTCCTGTTCTCGTCTCTTCTCCTGGTCTCTTCTCCTGGTCTCTTCTCTTCTCCTGGTCTCTTCTCCTGGTCTCTTCTCCTGGTCTCTTCTCCTGGTCTCTTCTCCTGGTCTCTTCTCTTCTCCTGGTCTCTTCTCTTCTCCTGGTCTCTTCTCCTCGTCTCGACTATTCTCCTGGTCTCGTCTCTTCTCCTGGTCTCGTCTCTTCTCCTGGTCTCTTCTCCTGGTCTCTTCTCTTCTCTTCTCCTGGTGTCCTCTCTTCTCCTGGTCTCATCTCCTGGTCTCATCTCCTGGTCTCTTCTCCTGGTCTCTTCTCCTGGTCTCTTCTCCTGGTCTCTTCTCCTGGTCTCTTCTCTTCATCTGGTCTCGTCTCTTCTCCTGGTCTCGTCTCTTCTCCTCGTCTCTTCTCCTGGTCTCGTCTCTTCTCCTCGTCTCGTCTCTTCTCCTGGTCTCGTCTCTTCTCCTGGTCTCTTCTCTTCTCCTGGTCTCTTCTCCTGGTCTCTTCTCCTGGTCTCTTCTCTTCTCTTCTCCTGGTCTCTTCTCCTGGTCTCTTCTCTTCTCCTGGTCTCTTCTCCTGGTCTCTTCTCTTGTCCTGGTCTCTTCTCCTGGTCTCTTCTCTTCTCCTGGTCTCTTCTCCTGGTCTCTTCTCTTCTCCTGGTCTCTTCTCTTCTCCTGGTCTCTTCTCTTCTCCTGGTCTCTTCTCCTGGTCTCTTCTCCTGGTCTCTTCTCCTGGTCTCTTCTCTTCTCCTGGTCTCTTCTCCTGGTCTCTTCTCCTGGTCTCTTCTCCTGGTCTCTTCTCTTCTCCTGGTCTCTTCTCCTGGTCTCTTCTCTTCTCCTGGTCTCTTCTCTTCTCCTGGTCTCTTCTCCTGGTCTCGTCTCTTCTCCTGGTCTCTTCTCCTGGTCTCTTCTCTTCTCCTGGTCTCTTCTCCTGGTCTCTTCTCCTGGTCTCTTCTCCTGGTCTCTTCTCTTCTCCTGGTCTCGTCTCTTCTCCTGGTCTCTTCTCCTGGTCTCTTCTCTTCTCCTGGTCTCTTCTCTTCTCCTGTTCTCGTCTCTTCTCCTGTTCTCGTCTCTTCTCGTGGTCTCTTCTCTTCTTCTGGTTTCTTCTCCTGATCTCGTCTCTTCTCCTGGTCTCTTCTCTTCTCCTGGTCTCTTCTCTTTTCCTGGTCTCTTCTCTTTTCCTGGTCTCTTCTCCTGGTCTCTTCTCCTGTCCTGGTCTCTTCTCTTCTCCTGGTCTCTTCTCCTGGTCTCTTCTCCTGGTCTCTTCTCCTGGTCTCTTCTCCTGGTCTCTTCTCTTCTCCTGGTCTCTTCTCCTGGTCTCTTCTCCTGGTCTCTTCTCCTGGTCTCTTCTCCTCTCCTGGTCTCTTCTCTTCTCCTGGTCTCGTCTCTTCTCCTGGTCTCTTCTCCTGGTCTCTTCTCCTGGTCTCTTCTCTTCTCCTGGTCTCTTCTCTTCTCCTGGTCTCTTCTCTTCTCCTGGTCTCTTCTCTTCTCCTGGTCTCTTCTCCTGGTCTCTTCTCTTCTCCTGGTCTCTTCTCTTCTCCTGGTCTCTTCTCTTCTCCTGGTCTCTTCTCCTGGTCTCTTCTCTTCTCCTGGTCTCTTCTCTTCTCCTGGTCTCTTCTCCTGGTCTCTTCTCCTGGTCTCTTCTCTTCTCCTGGTCTGTTCTCCTGGTCTCTTCTCTTCTCCTGGTCTGTTCTCCTGGTCTCTTCTCTTCTCCTGGTCTCTTCTCTTCTCCTGGTCTGTTCTCCTGGTCTCTTCTCTTCTCCTGGTCTCTTCTCTTCTCCTGGTCTCTTCTCCTGGTCTCTTCTCTTCTCCTGGTCTCTTCTCTTCTCCTGGTCTCTTCTCCTGGTCTGTTCTCCTGGTCTCTTCTCTTCTCCTGGTCTGTTCTCCTGGTCTCTTCTCTTCTCCTGGTCTGTTCTCCTGGTCTCTTCTCTTCTCCTGGTCTCTTCTCTTCTCCTGGTCTGTTCTCCTGGTCTCTTCTCTTCTCCTGGTCTCTTCTCTTCTCCTGGTCTCTTCTCCTGGTCTCTTCTCTTCTCCTGGTCTCTTCTCTTCTCCTGGTCTCTTCTCCTGGTCTCTTCTCCTGGTCTCTTCTCTTCTCCTGGTCTCTTCTCTTCTCCTGGTCTCGTCTCTTCTCCTGGTCTCGTCTCTTCTCCTGGTCTCGTCTCTTCTCCTGGTCTCTTCTCCTGGTCTCTTCTCTTCTCCTGGTCTCTTCTCTTCTCCTGGTCTCTTCTCTTCTCCTGGTCTCTTCTCTTCTCCTGGTCTCGTCTCCTGGTCTCTTCTCTTCTCCTGGTCTCTTCTCTTCTCCTGGTCTCTTCTCTTCTCCTGGTCTCTTCTCCTGGTCTCTTCTCCTGGTCTCTTCTCCTGGTCTCTTCTCCTGGTCTCTTCTGTTTTCCTGGTCTCTTCTCCTGGTCTCTTCTCCTGGTCTCTTCTCCTGGTCTCGTCTCTTCTCCTGGTCTCTTCTCCTGGTCTCTTCTCCTGGTCTCTTCTCCTGGTCTCTTCTCTTCTCCTGGTCTCTTCTCCTCGTCTCGACTATTCTCCTGGTCTCGTCTCTTCTCCTGGTCTCGTCTCTTCTCCTGTACTCGTCTCTTCTCCTGGTCTCTTCTCCTGGTCTCTTCTCTTCTCCTGGTCTCTTCTCCTGGTCTCTTCTCCTGGTCTCTTCTCTTCTCCTGGTCTCTTCTCCTGGTCTCTTCTCCTGGTCTCTTCTCCTGGTCTCGTCTCTTCTCCTGGTCTCGTCTCTTCTCCTGGTCTCGTCTCTTCTCCTGGTCTCGTCTCTTCTTCTGGTCTCGTCTCTTCTCCTGGTCTCTTCTCCTGGTCTCTTCACTTCTCTTCTCCTGGTGTCCTCTCTTCTCCTGGTCTCATCTCCTGGTCTCATCTCCTGGTCTCTTCTCCTGGTCTCTTCTCTTCTCCTGGTCTCTTCTCCTGGTCTCTTCTCTTCTCCTGGTCTCTTCTCTTCTCCTGGTCTCGTCTCTTCTCCTGTATTCGTCTCTTCCCCTCGTCTCTTCTCCTCGTCTCGTCTCTTCTCCTCGTCTCGTCTCTTCTCCTCGTCTCGTCTCTTCTCCTGGTCTCGTCTCTTCTCCTGGTCTCTTCTCCTGGTCTCTTCTCCTGGTCTCTTCACTTCTCTTCTCCTGGTCTCTTCTCCTGGTCTCTTCTCTTTTCCTGGTCTCTTCTCCTGGTCTCTTCTCTTGTCCTGGTCTCTTCTCCTGGTCTCTTCTCCTGGTCTCTTCTCCTGGTCTCTTCTCTTCTCCTGGTCTCTTCTCCTGGTCTCTTCTCTTCTCCTGGTCTCTTCTCCTGGTCTCTTCTCCTGGTCTCTTCTCTTCTCCTGGTCTCTTCTCCTGGTCTGGTCTCTTCTCCTGGTCTGGTCTCTTCTCCTGGTCTCGTCTCTTCTCCTGGTCTCCTCTCTTCTCCTGGTCTCGTCTCTTCTCCTGGTCTCGTCTCTTCTCCTTGTCTCTTCTCCTGATCTCGTCTCTTCTCCTGATCTCGTCTCTTCTCCTGGTCTCGTCTCTTCTCCTGGTCTCGTCTCTTCTCCTGGTCTCGTCTCTTCTCCTGGTCTCGTCTCTTCTTCTGGTCTCGTCTCTTCTCCTGGTCTCGTCTCTTCTCCTGGTCTCTTCTCCTGGTCACTTCTCCTGGTCTGGTCTCTTCTCCTGGTCTGGTCTCTTCTCCTGGTCTGGTCTCTTCTCCTGGTCTCGTCTCTTCTCCTTGTCTCTTCTCCTGATCTCGTCTCTTCTCCTGATCTCGTCTCTTCTCCTGATCTCGTCTCTTCTCCTGATCTCGTCTCTTCTCCTGGTCTCTTCTCCTGGTCTCTTCTCTTCTCCTGGTCTCTTCTCCTGGTCTCTTCTCCTGCTCTCTTCTCTTCTCCTGGTCTCTTCTCCTGGTCTCTTCTCCTCTCCTCGTCTCTTCTCTTCTCCTGGTCTCTTCTCTTCTCCTGGTCTCGTCTCCTGGTCTCTTCTCTTCTCCTGGTCTCTTCTCTTCTCCTGGTCTATTCTCCCTGGTCTCTTCCTTTTCCTGGTCTCTCCTCCTGGTCTCTTCTCCTGGTCTCTTCTCCTGGTCTCTTCTCTTCTCCTGGTCTCTTCTCTTCTCCTGGTCTCTTTTCTTGGTCTCTTCTCTTCTCCTGGTCTCTTCTTCTGGTTTCCTCTCTTCTCCTGGACTCTTTTCCTGGTCTCTTCTCTTCTCCTGGTCTCTTCTCTTCTCCTGGTCTCTTCTCCTGGTCTCGTCTCTTCTCCTGGTCTCTTCTCCTGGTCTCTTCTCCTGGTCTCGTCTCTTCTTCTGGTCTCGTCTCTTCTCCTGGTCTCGTCTCTTCTCCTGGTCTCTTCTCCTGGTCTCTTCTCCTGGTCTGGTCTCTTCTCCTGGTCTCTTCTCTTCTCCTGGTCTCTTCTCCTGGTCTCTTCTCTTCTCCTGGTCTCGTCTCTTCTCCTGGTCTCGTCTCTTCTCCTTGTCTCTTCTCCTGATCTCGTCTCTTCTCCTGGTCTCTTCTCCTGGTCTCGTCTCTTCTCCTGGTCTCGTCTCTTCTCCTGGTCTTTTCTCCTGGTCTCGTCTCTTCTCCTGGTCTCTTCTCCTGGTCTCGTCTCTTCTCCTGGTCTCTTCTCCTGGTCACTTCTCCTGGTCTGGTCTCTTCTCCTGGTCTGGTCTCTTCTCCTGGTCTGGTCTCTTCTCCTGGTCTCGTCTCTTCTCCTTGTCTCTTCTCCTGATCTCGTCTCTTCTCCTGATCTCGTCTCTTCTCCTGATCTCGTCTCTTCTCCTGATCTCGTCTCTTCTCCTGGTCTCTTCTCCTGGTCTCTTCTCTTCTCCTGGTCTCTTCTCCTGCTCTCTTCTCCTGCTCTCTTCTCTTCTCCTGGTCTCTTCTCCTCTCCTCGTCTCTTCTCTTCTCCTGGTCTCTTCTCTTCTCCTGGTCTCGTCTCCTGGTCTCTTCTCTTCTCCTGGTCTCTTCTCTTCTCCTGGTCTATTCTCCCTGGTCTCTTCCTTTTCCTGGTCTCTCCTCCTGGTCTCTTCTCCTGGTCTCTTCTCCTGGTCTCTTCTCTTCTCCTGGTCTCTTCTCTTCTCCTGGTCTCTTTTCTTGGTCTCTTCTCTTCTCCTGGTCTCTTCTTCTGGTTTCCTCTCTTCTCCTGGACTCTTTTCCTGGTCTCTTCTCTTCTCCTGGTCTCTTCTCTTCTCCTGGTCTCTTCTCCTGGTCTCGTCTCTTCTCCTGGTCTCTTCTCCTGGTCTCTTCTCCTGGTCTCGTCTCTTCTTCTGGTCTCGTCTCTTCTCCTGGTCTCGTCTCTTCTCCTGGTCTCTTCTCCTGGTCTCTTCTCCTGGTCTGGTCTCTTCTCCTGGTCTCTTCTCTTCTCCTGGTCTCTTCTCCTGGTCTCTTCTCTTCTCCTGGTCTCGTCTCTTCTCCTGGTCTCGTCTCTTCTCCTTGTCTCTTCTCCTGATCTCGTCTCTTCTCCTGGTCTCTTCTCCTGGTCCCTTCTCTTGTCCTGGTCTCTTCTCGTGGTCTCATCTCTTCTCCTATACTCTTCTCCTGATCTCTTCTCCTGGTCTCTTCTCTTCTCCTGGTCTCTTCTCCTGGTCTCTTCTCTTCTCCTGGTCTCTTCTCCTGGTCTCTTCTCTTCTCCTGGTCTCGTCTCTTCTCCTGGTCTCTTCTCCTGCTCTCTTCTCTTCTCCTGGTCTCTTCTCCTGGTCTCTTCTCCTCTCCTCGTCTCTTCTCTTCTCCTGGTCTCTTCTCCTGGTCTCTTCTCCTGGTCTCTTCTCTTTTCCTGGTCTCTTCTCTTCTCCTTGTCTCTTCTCTTCTCCTGCTCTCTTCTCTTCTCCTGCTCTCTTCTCTTCTCCTGGTCTCTTCTCCTCTCCTCGTCTCTTCTCTTCTCCTGGTCTCTTCTCCTGGTCTCTTCTCCTGGTCTCTTCTCCTGGTCTCTTCTCTTCTCCTGGTCTCTTCTCTTCTCCTTGTCTCTTCTCTTCTCCTGGTCTCTTCTCCTGGTCTCTTCTCCTGGTCTCTTCTCCTGGTCTCTTCTCATCTCCTGGTCTCTTCTCCTGGTCTCTTCTCCTGGTTTCCTCTCTTCTCCTGGTCTCTTCTCCTGGTCTCTTCTCTTCCCCTGCTCTCTTCTCCTGGTCTCTTCTCTTCTCCTGGTCTCTTCTCTTCTCCTGGTCTCGTCTCTTCTCCTGGTCTCGTCTCTTCTCCTGGTCTCGTCTCTTCTCCTGGTCTCTTCTCCTGGTCTCGTCTCTTCTCCTGGTCTCGTCTCTTCTCCTGGTCTCGTCTCTTCTCCTGGTCTCTTCTCCTGGTCTCTTCTCCTGGTCTCGTCTCTTCTCCTGGTCTCTTCTCCTGGTCTCGTCTCTTCTCCTGGTCTCTTCTCCTGGTCTCGTCTCTTCTCCTGCTCTCGTCTCCTGTTCTCGTCTCTTCTCCTGGTCTCTTCTCCTGGTCTCTTCTCTTCTCTTCTCCTGGTCTCTTCTCCTGGTCTCTTCTCCTGGTCTCTTCTCCTGGTCTCTTCTCTTCTCCTGGTCTCTTCTCCTGGTCTCGTCTCTTCTCCTGGTCTCGTCTCTTCTCCTGGTCTCGTCTCTTCTCCTGGTCTCTTCTCCTGGTCTCTTCTCTTCTCTTCTCCTGGTGTGCTCTCTTCTCCTGGTCTCATCTCCTGGTCTCTTCTCCTGGTCTCTTCTCTTCTCCTGGTCTCTTCTCCTGGTCTCTTCTCCTGGTCTCTTCTCCTGGTCTCTTCTCTTCATCTGGTCTCGTCTCTTCTCCTGGTCTCGTCTCTTCTCCTCGTCTCTTCTCCTGGTCTCGTCTCTTCTCCTCGTCTCGTCTCTTCTCCTGGTCTCGTCTCTTCTCCTGGTCTCTTCTCTTCTCCTGGTCTCTTCTCCTGGTCTCTTCTCCTGGTCTCTTCTCCTGGTCTCTTCTCTTCTCTTCTCCTGGTCTCTTCTCCTGGTCTCTTCTCTTTTCCTGGTCTCTTCTCCTGGTCTCTTCTCTTGTCCTGGTCTCTTCTCCTGGTCTCTTCTCTTCTCCTGGTCTCTTCTCCTGGTCTCTTCTCTTCTCCTGGTCTCTTCTCCTGGTCTCTTCTCTTCTCCTGGTCTCTTCTCCTGGTCTCTTCTCTTCTCCTGGTCTCTTCTCTTCTCCTGGTCTCTTCTCTTCTCCTGGTCTCTTCTCCTGGTCTCTTCTCTTCTCCTGGTCTCTTCTCCTGGTCTCTTCTCTTCTCCTGGTCTCTTCTCTTCTCCTGGTCTCTTCTCTTCTCCTGGTCTCTTCTCCTGGTCTCTTCTCCTGGTCTCTTCTCATCTCCTGGTCTCTTCTCCTGGTCTCTTCTCCTGGTTTCCTCTCTTCTCCTGGTCTCTTCTCCTGGTCTCTTCTCTTCCCCTGCTCTCTTCTCCTGGTCTCTTCTCTTCTCCTGGTCTCGTCTGTTCTCCTGGTCTCGTCTCTTCTCCTGGTCTCGTCTCTTCTCCTGGTCTCTTCTCCTGGTCTCTTCTCCTGGTCTCGTCTCTTCTCCTGGTCTCGTCTCTTCTCCTGGTCTCGTCTCTTCTCCTGGTCTCTTCTCCTGGTCTCTTCTCCTGGTCTCGTCTCTTCTCCTGGTCTCTTCTCCTGGTCTCGTCTCTTCTCCTGGTCTCTTCTCCTGGTCTCGTCTCTTCTCCTGCTCTCTTCTCCTGTTCTCGTCTCTTCTCCTGGTCTCTTCTCCTGGTCTCTTCTCTTCTCCTGGTCTCTTCTCTTCTCCTGGTCTCTTCTCCTGGTCTCTTCTCCTGCTCTCTTCTCCTGGTCTCTTCTCTTCTCCTGGTCTCTTCTCTTCTCCTGGTCTCTTCTCCTCGTCTCGACTATTCTCCTGGTCTCGTCTCTTCTCCTGGTCTCGTCTCTTCTCCTGGTCTCGTCTCTTCTCCTGGTCTCTTCTCCTGGTCTCTTCTCTTCTCTTCTCCTGGTGTCCTCTCTTCTCCTGGTCTCTTCTCCTGGTCTCTTCTCCTGGTGTCTTCTCCTGGTCTCTTCTCCTGGTCTCTTCTCTTCATCTGGTCTCGTCTCTTCTCCTGGTCTCGTCTCTTCTCCTCGTCTCTTCTCCTGGTCTCGTCTCTTCTCCTCGTCTCGTCTCTTCTCCTCGTCTCGTCTCTTCTCCTGGTCTCGTCTCTTCTCCTGGTCTCTTCTCTTCTCCTGGTCTCTTCTCCTGGTCTCTTCTCCTGGTCTCTTCTCTTCTCTTCTCCTGGTCTCTTCTCCTGGTCTCTTCTCTTTTCCTGGTCTCTTCTCCTGGTCTCTTCTCTTGTCCTGGTCTCTTCTCCTGGTCTCTTCTCTTCTCCTGGTCTCTTCTCTTCTCCTGGTCTCTTCTCCTGGTCTCTTCTCCTGGTCTCTTCTCTTCTCCTGGTCTCTTCTCCTGGTCTCTTCTCCTGGTCTCTTCTCTTCTCCTGGTCTCTTCTCCTGGTCTCTTCTCTTCTCCTGGTCTCTTCTCTTCTCCTGGTCTCTTCTCCTGGTCTCGTCTCTTCTCCTGGTCTCGTCTCTTCTCCTGGTCTCGTCTCTTCTCCTGGTCTCTTCTCCTGGTCTCTTCTCTTCTCCTGGTCTCTTCTCCTGGTCTCTTCTCCTGGTCTCTTCTCCTGGTCTCTTCTCTTCTCCTGGTCCCTTCTCCTGGTCCCTTCTCCTGGTCTCTTCTCCTGGTCTCTTCTCTTCTCCTGGTCTCGTCTCTTCTCCTGGTCTCTTCTCCTGGTCTCTTCTCTTCTCCTGGTCTCTTCTCTTCTCCTGTTCTCGTCTCTTCTCCTGTTCTCGTCTCTTCTCGTGGTCTCTTCTCTTCTCCTGGTTTCTTCTCCTGATCTCTTCTCTTCTCCTGGTCTCTTCTCTTCTCCTGGTCTCTTCTCTTCTCCTGGTCTCTTCTCTTCTCCTGGTCTCTTCTCCTGGTCTCTTCTCCTGGTCTCTTCTCTTCTCCTGGTCTCTTCTCTTCTCCTGGTCTCTTCTCTTCTCCTGGTCTCTTCTCTTCTCCTGGTCTCTTCTCTTCTCCTGGTCTCTTCTCCTGGTCTCTTCTCTTTTCCTGGTCTCTTCTCTTTTCCTGGTCTCTTCTCCTGGTCTCTTCTCCTGGTCACTTCTCTTGTCCTGGTCTCTTCTCTTCTCCTGGTCTCTTCTCCTGGTCTCTTCTCCTGGTCTCTTCTCTTCTCCTGGTCTCTTCTCCTGGTCTCTTCTCCTGGTCTCTTCTCCTGGTCTCTTCTCCTCTCCTGGTCTCTTCTCCTGGTCTCTTATCCTGGTCTCTTCTCTTCTCCTGGTCTCTTCTCCTGGTCTCTTCTCCTGGTCTCTTCTCTTCTCCTGGTCTCTTCTCCTGGTCTCCTCTCTTCTCCTGGTGTCTTCTCTTCTCCTGGTCTCTTCTCTTCTCCTGGTCTCTTCTCCTGGTCTCGTCTCTTCTCCTGGTCTCTTCTCTTCTCCTGGTCTCTTCTCCTGGTCTCTTCTCCTGGTCTCTTCTCTTCTCTTCTCCTGGTCTCTTCTCCTGGTCTCTTCTCTTTTCCTGGTCTCTTCTCCTGGTCTCTTCTCTTGTCCTGGTCTCTTCTCCTGGTCTCTTCTCTTCTCCTGGTCTCTTCTCCTGGTCTCTTCTCTTCTCCTGGTCTCTTCTCCTGGTCTCTTCTCCTGGTCTCTTCTCTTCTCCTGGTCTCGTCTCTTCTCCTGGTCTCTTCTCCTGGTCTCTTCTCTTCTCCTGGTCTCTTCTCTTCTCCTGTTCTCGTCTCTTCTCCTGTTCTCGTCTCTTCTCGTGGTCTCTTCTCTTCTCCTGGTTTCTTCTCCTGATCTCTTCTCTTCTCCTGGTCTCTTCTCTTCTCCTGGTCTCTTCTCTTCTCCTGGTCTCTTCTCTTCTCCTGGTCTCTTCTCCTGGTCTCTTCTCCTGGTCTCTTCTCTTCTCCTGGTCTCTTCTCTTCTCCTGGTCTCTTCTCTTCTCCTGGTCTCTTCTCTTCTCCTGGTCTCTTCTCCTGGTCTCTTCTCTTTTCCTGGTCTCTTCTCTTTTCCTGGTCTCTTCTCTTTTCCTGGTCTCTTCTCCTGGTCTCTTCTCCTGGTCACTTCTCTTGTCCTGGTCTCTTCTCTTCTCCTGGTCTCTTCTCCTGGTCTCTTCTCCTGGTCTCTTCTCTTCTCCTGGTCTCTTCTCCTGGTCTCTTCTCCTGGTCTCTTCTCCTGGTCTCTTCTCCTGGTCTCTTCTCCTCTCCTGGTCTCTTCTCTTCTCCTGGTCTCTTCTCCTGGTCTCTTCTCTTCTCCTGGTCTCTTCTCCTGGTCTCTTATCCTGGTCTCTTCTCTTCTCCTGGTCTCTTCTCCTGGTCTCTTCTCTTCTCCTGGTCTCTTCTCCTGGTCTCCTCTCTTCTCCTGGTGTCTTCTCTTCTCCTGGTCTCTTCTCTTCTCCTGGTCTCTTCTCCTGGTCTCGTCTCTTCTCCTGGTCTCTTCTCTTCTCCTGGTCTCTTCTCCTGGTGTCTTCTCTTCTCCTGGTCTCTTCTCTTCTCCTGGTCTCTTCTCCTGGTCTCTTCTCTTCTCCTGGTCTCTTCTCTTCTCCTGGTCTCTTCTCCTGGTCTCTTCTCTTCTCCTGGTCTCGTCTCTTCTCCTGGTCTCTTCTCATGGTCTCTTCTCTTCTCCTGGTCTCTTCTCCTGGTCTCTTCTCTTCTCCTGTTCTCGTCTCTTCTCCTGTTCTCGTCTCTTCTCCTGGTCTCTTCTCTTCTCCTGGTTTCTTCTCCTGATCTCGTCTCTTCTCCTGGTCTCTTCTCTTCTCCTGGTCTCTTCTCTTCTCCTGGTCTCTTCTTTTCTCCTGGTCTCTTCTCCTGGTCTCTTCTCCTGGTCTCTTCTCTTCTCCTGGTCTCTTCTCTTCTCCTGGTCTCTTCTCCTGGTCTCTTCTCTTTTCCTGGTCTCTTCTCTTTTCCTGGTCTCTTCTCCTGGTCTCTTCTCCTGGTCACTTCTCTTGTCCTGGTCTCTTCTCTTCTCCTGGTCTCTTCTCCTGGTCTCTTCTCCTCTCCTGGTCTCTTCTCTTCTCCTGGTCTCGTCTCTTCTCCTGGTCTCTTCTCCTGGTCTCGTCTCTTCTCCTGGTCTCTTCTCTTCTCCTGGTCTCTTCTCTTCTCCTGGTCTCTTCTCTTCTCCTAGTCTCTTCTCTTCTCCTGGTCTCTTCTCCTGGTCTCTTCTCTTCTCCTGGTCTCTTCTCTTCTCCTGGTCTCTTCTCCTGGTCTCTTCTTTTCTCCTGGTCTCTTCTCTTCTCCTGGTCTCTTCTCTTCTCCTGGTCTCTTCTCCTGGTCTCTTCTCTTCTCCTGGTCTCTTCTCTTCTCCTGGTCTCTTCTCCTGGTCTCGTCTCTTCTCCTGGTCTCTTCTCGTGGTCTCGTCTCTTCTCCTGGTCTCTTCTCCTGGTCTCTTCTCTTCTCCTGGTCTCTTCTCCTGGTCTCTTCTCTTCTCCTGGTCTGTTCTCCTGGTCTCTTCTCTTCTCCTGGTCTCTTCTCCTGGTCTCTTCTCTTCTCCTGGTCTCTTCTCTTCTCCTGGTCTCTTCTCTTCTCCTGGTCTCTTCTCTTCTCCTGGTCTCTTCTCCTGGTCTCTTCTCCTGGTCTCTTCTCTTCTCCTGGTCTCTTCTCCTGGTCTCTTCTCCTGGTCTCTTCTCTTCTCCTGGTCTCTTCTCCTGGTCTCTTCTCTTCTCCTGGTCTCTTCTCTTCTCCTGGTCTCTTCTCCTGGTCTCGTCTCTTCTCCTGGTCTCGTCTCTTCTCCTGGTCTCTTCTCCTGGTCTCTTCTCTTCTCCTGGTCTCTTCTCCTGGTCTCTTCTCCTGGTCTCTTCTCCTGGTCTCTTCTCTTCTCCTGGTCTCTTCTCCTGGTCTCTTCTCCTGGTCTCTTCTCTTCTCCTGGTCTCGTCTCTTCTCCTGGTCTCTTCTCCTGGTCTCTTCTCTTCTCCTGGTCTCTTCTCTTCTCCTGTTCTCGTCTCTTCTCCTGTTCTCGTCTCTTCTCGTGGTCTCTTCTCTTCTCCTGGTTTCTTCTCTTCTCCTGGTTTCTTCTCCTGATCTCTTCTCTTCTCCTGGTCTCTTCTCTTCTCCTGGTCTCTTCTCTTCTCCTGGTCTCTTCTCTTCTCCTGGTCTCTTCTCCTGGTCTCTTCTCCTGGTCTCTTCTCTTCTCCTGGTCTCTTCTCTTCTCCTGGTCTCTTCTCTTCTCCTGGTCTCTTCTCTTCTCCTGGTCTCTTCTCCTGGTCTCTTCTCTTCTCCTGGTCTCTTCTCTTTTCCTGGTCTCTTCTCTTTTCCTGGTCTCTTCTCCTGGTCTCTTCTCCTGGTCACTTCTCTTGTCCTGGTCTCTTCTCTTCTCCTGGTCTCTTCTCCTGGTCTCTTCTCCTGGTCTCTTCTCTTCTCCTGGTCTCTTCTCCTGGTCTCTTCTCCTGGTCTCTTCTCCTGGTCTCTTCTCCTCTCCTGGTCTCTTCTCTTCTCCTGGTCTCTTCTCCTGGTCTCTTCTCTTCTCCTGGTCTCTTCTCCTGGTCTCTTATCCTGGTCTCTT
This sequence comes from Columba livia, assembly GCF_036013475.1. Classification (NCBI taxonomy): domain Eukaryota; kingdom Metazoa; phylum Chordata; class Aves; order Columbiformes; family Columbidae; genus Columba; species Columba livia. The sequence goes on along the minus strand of NW_027042993.1, from coordinate 325,952 downwards.
CTCTTCTCCTGGTCTCTTCTCCTGGTCTCTTCTCTTCTCCTGGTCTCTTCTCCTGGTCTCCTCTCTTCTCCTGGTGTCTTCTCTTCTCCTGGTCTCTTCTCTTCTCCTGGTCTCTTCTCCTGGTCTCGTCTCTTCTCCTGGTCTCTTCTCTTCTCCTGGTCTCTTCTCCTGGTGTCTTCTCTTCTCCTGGTCTCTTCTCTTCTCCTGGTCTCTTCTCCTGGTCTCTTCTCTTCTCCTGGTCTCTTCTCTTCTCCTGGTCTCTTCTCCTGGTCTCTTCTCTTCTCCTGGTCTCGTCTCTTCTCCTGGTCTCTTCTCCTGGTCTCTTCTCTTCTCCTGGTCTCTTCTCCTGGTCTCTTCTCTTCTCCTGTTCTCGTCTCTTCTCCTGTTCTCGTCTCTTCTCCTGGTCTCTTCTCTTCTCCTGGTTTCTTCTCCTGATCTCGTCTCTTCTCCTGGTCTCTTCTCTTCTCCTGGTCTCTTCTCTTCTCCTGGTCTCTTCTTTTCTCCTGGTCTCTTCTCCTGGTCTCTTCTCCTGGTCTCTTCTCTTCTCCTGGTCTCTTCTCTTCTCCTGGTCTCTTCTCTTCTCCTGGTCTCTTCTCCTGGTCTCTTCTCTTTTCCTGGTCTCTTCTCTTTTCCTGGTCTCTTCTCCTGGTCTCTTCTCCTGGTCACTTCTCTTGTCCTGGTCTCTTCTCTTCTCCTGGTCTCTTCTCCTGGTCTCTTCTCCTCTCCTGGTCTCTTCTCTTCTCCTGGTCTCGTCTCTTCTCCTGGTCTCTTCTCCTGGTCTCGTCTCTTCTCCTGGTCTCTTCTCTTCTCCTGGTCTCTTCTCTTCTCCTAGTCTCTTCTCTTCTCCTGGTCTCTTCTCCTGGTCTCTTCTCTTCTCCTGGTCTCTTCTCTTCTCCTGGTCTCTTCTCCTGGTCTCTTCTTTTCTCCTGGTCTCTTCTCTTCTCCTGGTCTCTTCTCTTCTCCTGGTCTCTTCTCCTGGTCTCTTCTCTTCTCCTGGTCTCTTCTCTTCTCCTGGTCTCTTCTCCTGGTCTCGTCTCTTCTCCTGGTCTCTTCTCGTGGTCTCGTCTCTTCTCCTGGTCTCTTCTCCTGGTCTCTTCTCTTCTCCTGGTCTCTTCTCCTGGTCTCTTCTCTTCTCCTGGTCTGTTCTCCTGGTCTCTTCTCTTCTCCTGGTCTCTTCTCTTCTCCTGGTCTCTTCTCTTCTCCTGGTCTCTTCTCTTCTCCTGGTCTCTTCTCTTCTCCTGGTCTCTTCTCCTGGTCTCTTCTCTTCTCCTGGTCTCTTCTCTTCTCCTGGTCTCTTCTCCTGGTCTCTTCTCTTCTCCTGGTCTCTTCTCCTAGTCTCTTCTCTTCTCCTGGTCTCGTCTCCTGGTCTCTTCTCTTCTCCTGGTCTCTTCTCTTCTCCTGGTCTCTTCTCTTCTCCTGGTCTCTTCTCCTGGTCTCTTCTCCTGGTCTCTTCTCTTGTCCTGGTCTCTTCTCTTGTCCTGGTCTCTTCTCTTCTCCTGGTCTCTTCTCCTGGTCTCTTCTCCTGGTCTCTTCCCTTCTCCTGGTCTCGTCTCTTCTCCTGGTCTCTTCTACTGGTCTCTTCTCTCCTCCTGGTCTCTTCTCTTCTCCTGGTCTCTTCTCCTGGTCTCTTCTCTTCTCCTGGTCTCTTCTCTTCTCCTGGTCTCTTCTCTTCTCCTGGTCTCTTCTCTTCTCCTGGTCTCTTCTCCTGGTCTCTTCTCCTGGTCTCTTCTCTTCTCCTGGTCTCTTCTCTTCTCCTGGTCTCTTCTCCTGGTCTCTTCTCTTCTCCTGGTCTCTTCTCCTGGTCTCGTCTCTTCTCCTGGTCTCTTCTCTTCTCCTGGTCTCTTCTCTTCTCCTGGTCTCTTCTCTTCTCCTGGTCTCTTCTCTTCTCCTGGTCTCTTCTCCTGGTCTCTTCTCTTGTCCTGGTCTCTTCTCTTCTCCTGGTCTCTTCTCTTCTCCTGGTCTCTTCTCCTGGTCTCTTCCCTTCTCCTGGTCTCGTCTCTTCTCCTGGTCTCTTCTCCTGGTCTCTTCTCTCCTCCTGGTCTCTTCTCTTCTCCTGGTCTCTTCTCCTGGTCTCTTCTCTTCTCCTGGTCTCTTCTCTTCTCCTGGTCTCTTCTCTTCTCCTGGTCTCTTCTTTTCTCCTGGTCTCTTCTCCTGGTCTCTTCTCCTGGTCTCTTCTCTTCTCCTGGTCTCTTCTCTTCTCCTGGTCTCTTCTCTTCTCCTGGTCTCTTCTCCTGGTCTCTTCTCTTTTCCTGGTCTCTTCTCTTTTCCTGGTCTCTTCTCCTGGTCTCTTCTCCTGGTCACTTCTCTTGTCCTGGTCTCTTCTCTTCTCCTGGTCTCTTCTCCTGGTCTCTTCTCCTCTCCTGGTCTCGTCTCTTCTCCTGGTCTCGTCTCTTCTCCTGGTCTCTTCTCCTGGTCTCTTCTCTTCTCCTGGTCTCTTCTCCTGGTCTGGTCTCTTCTCCTGGTCTCTTCTCTTCTCCTGGTCTCTTCTCTTCTCCTGGTCTCTTCTCTTCTCCTGGTCTCTTCTCTTCTCCTGGTCTCTTCTCCTGGTCTCTTCTCTTCTCCTGGTCTCTTCTCTTCTCCTGGTCTCTTCTCTTCTCCTGGTCTCTTCTCTTCTCCTGGTCTCTTCTCCTGGTCTCTTCTCTTCTCCTGGTCTCTTCTCCTGGTCTCTTCTCTTCTCCTGGTCTCTTCTCTTCTCCTGGTCTCTTCTCCTGGTCTCTTCTCTTCTCCTGGTCTCGTCTCTTCTCCTGGTCTCTTCTCCTGGTCTCGTCTCTTCTCCTGGTCTCTTCTCCTGGTCTCTTCTCTTCTCCTGGTCTGTTCTCCTGGTCTCTTCTCTTCTCCTGGTCTCTTCTCTTCTCCTGGTCTCGTCTCTTCTCCTGGTCTCTTCTCCTGGTCTCTTCTCTTCTCCTGGTCTCTTCCCTTCTCCTGGTCTCTTCTCCTGGTCTCTTCTCCTGGTCTCTTCTCCTGGTCTCTTCTCTTCTCCTGGTCTCGTCTCTTCTCCTGGTCTCGTCTCTTCTCCTGGTCTCTTCTCCTGGTCTCTTCTCATCTCCTGGTCTCTTCTCCTGGTCTCTTCTCCTCTCCTTGTCTCTTCTCTTCTCCTGGTCTCTTCTCTTCTCCTGGTCTCGTCTCCTGGTCTCTTCTCTTCTCCTGGTCTCTTCTCTTCTCCTGGTCTCTTCTCCTGGTCTCTTCTCCTGGTCTCTTCTCTTTTCCTGGTCTCTTCTCCTGGTCTCTTCTCCTGGTCTCTTCTCCTGGTCTCCTCTCCTGGTGTCTTCTCTTCTCCTGGTCTCTTCTCCTGGTGTCTTCTCTTCTCCTGGTCTCTTCTCTTCTCCTGGTCTCTTCTCTTCTCCTGGTCTCGTCTCTTCTCCTCGTCTCGTCTCTTCTCCTGCTCTCTTCTCCTGGTCTCGTCTCTTCTCCTGGTCTCTTCTCCTGGTCTCTTCTCTTCTCCTGGTCTCTTCTCTTCTCCTGGTCTCTTCTCCTGGTCTCTTCTCCTGGTCTCTTCTCCTGCTCTCTTCTCCTGGTCTCTTCTCTTCTCCTGGTCTCTTCTCTTCTCCTGGTCTCTTCTCCTCGTCTCGACTATTCTCCTGGTCTCGTCTCTTCTCCTGGTCTCGTCTCTTCTCCTGGTCTCGTCTCTTCTCCTGGTCTCTTCTCCTGGTCTCTTCTCTTCTCTTCTCCTGGTGTCCTCTCTTCTCCTGGTCTCTTCTCCTGGTCTCTTCTCCTGGTGTCTTCTCCTGGTCTCTTCTCCTGGTCTCTTCTCTTCATCTGGTCTCGTCTCTTCTCCTGGTCTCGTCTCTTCTCCTCGTCTCTTCTCCTGGTCTCGTCTCTTCTCCTCGTCTCGTCTCTTCTCCTGGTCTCGTCTCTTCTCCTGGTCTCTTCTCTTCTCCTGGTCTCTTCTCCTGGTCTCTTCTCCTGGTCTCTTCTCTTCTCTTCTCCTGGTCTCTTCTCCTGGTCTCTTCTCTTTTCCTGGTCTCTTCTCCTGGTCTCTTCTCTTGTCCTGGTCTCTTCTCCTGGTCTCTTCTCTTCTCCTGGTCTCTTCTCCTGGTCTCTTCTCTTCTCCTGGTCTCTTCTCTTCTCCTGGTCTCTTCTCTTCTCCTGGTCTCTTCTCTTCTCCTGGTCTCTTCTCCTGGTCTCTTCTCCTGGTCTCTTCTCTTCTCCTGGTCTCTTCTCCTGGTCTCTTCTCCTGGTCTCTTCTCTTCTCCTGGTCTCTTCTCCTGGTCTCTTCTCTTCTCCTGGTCTCTTCTCTTCTCCTGGTCTCTTCTCCTGGTCTCGTCTCTTCTCCTGGTCTCGTCTCTTCTCCTGGTCTCGTCTCTTCTCCTGGTCTCTTCTCCTGGTCTCTTCTCTTCTCCTGGTCTCTTCTCCTGGTCTCTTCTCCTGGTCTCTTCTCCTGGTCTCTTCTCTTCTCCTGGTCTCTTCTCCTGGTCTCTTCTCCTGGTCTCTTCTCTTCTCCTGGTCTCGTCTCTTCTCCTGGTCTCTTCTCCTGGTCTCTTCTCTTCTCCTGGTCTCTTCTCTTCTCCTGTTCTCGTCTCTTCTCCTGTTCTCGTCTCTTCTCGTGGTCTCTTCTCTTCTCCTGGTTTCTTCTCCTGATCTCTTCTCTTCTCCTGGTCTCTTCTCTTCTCCTGGTCTCTTCTCTTCTCCTGGTCTCTTCTCTTCTCCTGGTCTCTTCTCTTCTCCTGGTCTCTTCTCCTGGTCTCTTCTCCTGGTCTCTTCTCTTCTCCTGGTCTCTTCTCTTCTCCTGGTCTCTTCTCTTCTCCTGGTCTCTTCTCTTCTCCTGGTCTCTTCTCCTGGTCTCTTCTCTTTTCCTGGTCTCTTCTCTTTTCCTGGTCTCTTCTCCTGGTCTATTCTCCTGGTCACTTCTCTTGTCCTGGTCTCTTCTCTTCTCCTGGTCTCTTCTCCTGGTCTCTTCTCCTGGTCTCTTCTCTTCTCCTGGTCTCTTCTCCTGGTCTCTTCTCCTGGTCTCTTCTCCTGGTCTCTTCTCCTCTCCTGGTCTCTTCTCTTCTCCTGGTCTCTTCTCCTGGTCTCTTCTCTTCTCCTGGTCTCTTCTCCTGGTCTCTTATCCTGGTCTCTTCTCTTCTCCTGGTCTCTTCTCTTCTCCTGGTCTCTTCTCCTGGTCTCCTCTCTTCTCCTGGTGTCTTCTCTTCTCCTGGTCTCTTCTCTTCTCCTGGTCTCTTCTCTTCTCCTGGTCTCTTCTCCTGGTCTCGTCTCTTCTCCTGGTCTCTTCTCTTCTCCTGGTCTCTTCTCCTGGTGTCTTCTCTTCTCCTGGTCTCTTCTCTTCTCCTGGTCTCTTCTCCTGGTCTCTTCTCTTCTCCTGGTCTCTTCTCTTCTCCTGGTCTCTTCTCCTGGTCTCTTCTCTTCTCCTGGTCTCGTCTCTTCTCCTGGTCTCTTCTCCTGGTCTCTTCTCTTCTCCTGGTCTCTTCTCCTGGTCTCTTCTCTTCTCCTGTTCTCGTCTCTTCTCCTGTTCTCGTCTCTTCTCCTGGTCTCTTCTCTTCTCCTGGTTTCTTCTCCTGGTCTCGTCTCTTCTCCTGGTCTCTTCTCTTCTCCTGGTCTCTTCTCTTCTCCTGGTCTCTTCTTTTCTCCTGGTCTCTTCTCCTGGTCTCTTCTCCTGGTCTCTTCTCTTCTCCTGGTCTCTTCTCTTCTCCTGGTCTCTTCTCTTCTCCTGGTCTCTTCTCCTGGTCTCTTCTCCTGGTCTCTTCCCTTCTCCTGGTCTCGTCTCTTCTCCTGGTCTCTTCTCCTGGTCTCTTCTCTCCTCCTGGTCTCTTCTCTTCTCCTGGTCTCTTCTCCTGGTCTCTTCTCTTCTCCTGGTCTCTTCTCTTCTCCTGGTCTCTTCTCTTCTCCTGGTCTCTTCTCTTCTCCTGGTCTCTTCTCCTGGTCTCTTCTCCTGGTCTCTTCTCTTCTCCTGGTCTCTTCTCTTCTCCTGGTCTCTTCTCCTGGTCTCTTCTCTTCTCCTGGTCTCTTCTCCTGGTCTCGTCTCTTCTCCTGGTCTCTTCTCTTCTCCTGGTCTCTTCTCTTCTCCTGGTCTCTTCTCTTCTCCTGGTCTCTTCTCTTTTCCTGGTCTCTTCTCCTGGTCTCTTCTCCTGGTCTCTTCTCTTGTCCTGGTCTCTTCTCTTCTCCTGGTCTCTTCTCTTCTCCTGGTCTCTTCTCCTGGTCTCTTCCCTTCTCCTGGTCTCGTCTCTTCTCCTGGTCTCTTCTCCTGGTCTCTTCTCTCCTCCTGGTCTCTTCTCTTCTCCTGGTCTCTTCTCCTGGTCTCTTCTCTTCTCCTGGTCTCTTCTCTTCTCCTGGTCTCTTCTTTTCTCCTGGTCTCTTCTCCTGGTCTCTTCTCCTGGTCTCTTCTCTTCTCCTGGTCTCTTCTCTTCTCCTGGTCTCTTCTCTTCTCCTGGTCTCTTCTCCTGGTCTCTTCTCTTTTCCTGGTCTCTTCTCTTTTCCTGGTCTCTTCTCCTGGTCTCTTCTCCTGGTCACTTCTCTTGTCCTGGTCTCTTCTCTTCTCCTGGTCTCTTCTCCTGGTCTCTTCTCCTCTCCTGGTCTCTTCTCTTCTCCTGGTCTCGTCTCTTCTCCTGGTCTCTTCTCCTGGTCTCTTCTCTTCTCCTGGTCTCTTCTCCTGGTCTGGTCTCTTCTCCTGGTCTCTTCTCTTCTCCTGGTCTCTTCTCTTCTCCTGGTCTCTTCTCTTCTCCTGGTCTCTTCTCTTCTCCTGGTCTCTTCTCCTGGTCTCTTCTCTTCTCCTGGTCTCTTCTCTTCTCCTGGTCTCTTCTCTTCTCCTGGTCTCTTCTCTTCTCCTGGTCTCTTCTCTTCTCCTGGTCTCTTCTCTTCTCCTGGTCTCTTCTCCTGGTCTCTTCTCTTCTCCTGGTCTCTTCTCCTGGTCTCTTCTCTTCTCCTGGTCTCTTCTCTTCTCCTGGTCTCTTCTCCTGGTCTCTTCTCTTCTCCTGGTCTCGTCTCTTCTCCTGGTCTCTTCTCCTGGTCTCGTCTCTTCTCCTGGTCTCTTCTCCTGGTCTCTTCTCTTCTCCTGGTCTGTTCTCCTGGTCTCTTCTCTTCTCCTGGTCTCTTCTCTTCTCCTGGTCTCTTCTCTTCTCCTGGTCTCTTCTCCTGGTCTCTTCTCTTCTCCTGGTCTCTTCTCTTCTCCTGGTCTCTTCTCCTGGTCTCTTCTCTTCTCCTGGTCTCTTCTCCTGGTCTCTTCTCCTGGTCTCTTCTCTTCTCCTGGTCTCGTCTCTTCTCCTGGTCTCGTCTCTTCTCCTGGTCTCTTCTCCTGGTCTCTTCTCATCTCCTGGTCTCTTCTCCTGGTCTCTTCTCCTCTCCTTGTCTCTTCTCTTCTCCTGGTCTCTTCTCTTCTCCTGGTCTCGTCTCCTGGTCTCTTCTCTTCTCCTGGTCTCTTCTCTTCTCCTGGTCTCTTCTCCTGGTCTCTTCTCCTGGTCTCTTCTCTTTTCCTGGTCTCTTCTCCTGGTCTCTTCTCCTGGTCTCTTCTCCTGGTCTCCTCTCCTGGTGTCTTCTCTTCTCCTGGTCTCTTCTCCTGGTCTCTTCTCTTCTCCTGGTCTCTTCTCTTCTCCTGGTCTCTTCTCTTCTCCTGGTCTCTTCTCTTCTCCTGGTCTCGTCTCTTCTCCTCGTCTCGTCTCTTCTCCTGCTCTCTTCTCCTGGTCTCGTCTCTTCTCCTGGTCTCTTCTCCTGGTCTCTTCTCTTCTCCTGGTCTCTTCTCTTCTCCTGGTCTCTTCTCCTGGTCTCTTCTCTTCTCCTGGTCTCTTCTCCTGGTCTCTTCTCCTGGTCTCTTCTCTTCATCTGGTCTCGTCTCTTCTCCTGGTCTCGTCTCTTCTCCTCGTCTCTTCTCCTGGTCTCGTCTCTTCTCCTCGTCTCGTCTCTTCTCCTGGTCTCGTCTCTTCTCCTGGTCTCTTCTCTTCTCCTGGTCTCTTCTCCTGGTCTCTTCTCCTGGTCTCTTCTCTTCTCTTCTCCTGGTCTCTTCTCCTGGTCTCTTCTCTTTTCCTGGTCTCTTCTCCTGGTCTCTTCTCTTGTCCTGGTCTCTTCTCCTGGTCTCTTCTCTTCTCCTGGTCTCTTCTCCTGGTCTCTTCTCTTCTCCTGGTCTCTTCTCTTCTCCTGGTCTCTTCTCTTCTCCTGGTCTCTTCTCTTCTCCTGGTCTCTTCTCTTCTCCTGGTCTCTTCTCCTGGTCTCTTCTCCTGGTCTCTTCTCTTCTCCTGGTCTCTTCTCCTGGTCTCTTCTCCTGGTCTCTTCTCTTCTCCTGGTCTCTTCTCCTGGTCTCTTCTCTTCTCCTGGTCTCTTCTCTTCTCCTGGTCTCTTCTCCTGGTCTCGTCTCTTCTCCTGGTCTCGTCTCTTCTCCTGGTCTCGTCTCTTCTCCTGGTCTCTTCTCCTGGTCTCTTCTCTTCTCCTGGTCTCTTCTCCTGGTCTCTTCTCCTGGTCTCTTCTCCTGGTCTCTTCTCTTCTCCTGGTCTCTTCTCCTGGTCTCTTCTCCTGGTCTCTTCTCTTCTCCTGGTCTCGTCTCTTCTCCTGGTCTCTTCTCCTGGTCTCTTCTCTTCTCCTGGTCTCTTCTCTTCTCCTGTTCTCGTCTCTTCTCCTGTTCTCGTCTCTTCTCGTGGTCTCTTCTCTTCTCCTGGTTTCTTCTCCTGATCTCTTCTCTTCTCCTGGTCTCTTCTCTTCTCCTGGTCTCTTCTCTTCTCCTGGCCTCTTCTCTTCTCCTGGTCTCTTCTCCTGGTCTCTTCTCCTGGTCTCTTCTCTTCTCCTGGTCTCTTCTCTTCTCCTGGTCTCTTCTCTTCTCCTGGTCTCTTCTCTTCTCCTGGTCTCTTCTCCTGGTCTCTTCTCTTTTCCTGGTCTCTTCTCTTTTCCTGGTCTCTTCTCCTGGTCTCTTCTCCTGGTCACTTCTCTTGTCCTGGTCTCTTCTCTTCTCCTGGTCTCTTCTCCTGGTCTCTTCTCCTGGTCTCTTCTCTTCTCCTGGTCTCTTCTCCTGGTCTCTTCTCCTGGTCTCTTCTCCTGGTCTCTTCTCCTCTCCTGGTCTCTTCTCTTCTCCTGGTCTCTTCTCCTGGTCTCTTCTCTTCTCCTGGTCTCTTCTCCTGGTCTCTTATCCTGGTCTCTTCTCTTCTCCTGGTCTCTTCTCTTCTCCTGGTCTCTTCTCCTGGTCTCCTCTCTTCTCCTGGTGTCTTCTCTTCTCCTGGTCTCTTCTCTTCTCCTGGTCTCTTCTCCTGGTCTCGTCTCTTCTCCTGGTCTCTTCTCTTCTCCTGGTCTCTTCTCCTGGTGTCTTCTCTTCTCCTGGTCTCTTCTCTTCTCCTGGTCTCTTCTCCTGGTCTCTTCTCTTCTCCTGGTCTCTTCTCTTCTCCTGGTCTCTTCTCCTGGTCTCTTCTCTTCTCCTGGTCTCGTCTCTTCTCCTGGTCTCTTCTCCTGGTCTCTTCTCTTCTCCTGGTCTCTTCTCCTGGTCTCTTCTCTTCTCCTGTTCTCGTCTCTTCTCCTGTTCTCGTCTCTTCTCCTGGTCTCTTCTCTTCTCCTGGTTTCTTCTCCTGGTCTCGTCTCTTCTCCTGGTCTCTTCTCTTCTCCTGGTCTCTTCTCTTCTCCTGGTCTCTTCTTTTCTCCTGGTCTCTTCTCCTGGTCTCGTCTCTTCTCCTGGTCTCTTCTCCTGGTCTCGTCTCTTCTCCTGCTCTCTTCTCCTGTTCTCGTCTCTTCTCCTGGTCTCTTCTCCTGGTCTCTTCTCTTCTCCTGGTCTCTTCTCTTCTCCTGGTCTCTTCTCCTGGTCTCTTCTCCTGCTCTCTTCTCCTGGTCTCTTCTCTTCTCCTGGTCTCTTCTCTTCTCCTGGTCTCTTCTCCTCGTCTCGACTATTCTCCTGGTCTCGTCTCTTCTCCTGGTCTCGTCTCTTCTCCTGGTCTCGTCTCTTCTCCTGGTCTCTTCTCCTGGTCTCTTCTCTTCTCTTCTCCTGGTGTCCTCTCTTCTCCTGGTCTCTTCTCCTGGTCTCTTCTCCTGGTGTCTTCTCCTGGTCTCTTCTCCTGGTCTCTTCTCTTCATCTGGTCTCGTCTCTTCTCCTGGTCTCGTCTCTTCTCCTCGTCTCTTCTCCTGGTCTCGTCTCTTCTCCTCGTCTCGTCTCTTCTCCTGGTCTCGTCTCTTCTCCTGGTCTCTTCTCTTCTCCTGGTCTCTTCTCCTGGTCTCTTCTCCTGGTCTCTTCTCTTCTCTTCTCCTGGTCTCTTCTCCTGGTCTCTTCTCTTTTCCTGGTCTCTTCTCCTGGTCTCTTCTCTTGTCCTGGTCTCTTCTCCTGGTCTCTTCTCTTCTCCTGGTCTCTTCTCCTGGTCTCTTCTCTTCTCCTGGTCTCTTCTCTTCTCCTGGTCTCTTCTCTTCTCCTGGTCTCTTCTCCTGGTCTCTTCTCCTGGTCTCTTCTCTTCTCCTGGTCTCTTCTCCTGGTCTCTTCTCCTGGTCTCTTCTCTTCTCCTGGTCTCTTCTCCTGGTCTCTTCTCTTCTCCTGGTCTCTTCTCTTCTCCTGGTCTCTTCTCCTGGTCTCGTCTCTTCTCCTGGTCTCGTCTCTTCTCCTGGTCTCGTCTCTTCTCCTGGTCTCTTCTCCTGGTCTCTTCTCTTCTCCTGGTCTCTTCTCCTGGTCTCTTCTCCTGGTCTCTTCTCCTGGTCTCTTCTCTTCTCCTGGTCTCTTCTCCTGGTCTCTTCTCCTGGTCTCTTCTCTTCTCCTGGTCTCGTTTCTTCTCCTGGTCTCTTCTCCTGGTCTCTTCTCTTCTCCTGGTCTCTTCTCTTCTCCTGTTCTCGTCTCTTCTCCTGTTCTCGTCTCTTCTCGTGGTCTCTTCTCTTCTCCTGGTTTCTTCTCCTGATCTCTTCTCTTCTCCTGGTCTCTTCTCTTCTCCTGGTCTCTTCTCTTCTCCTGGTCTCTTCTCTTCTCCTGGTCTCTTCTCCTGGTCTCTTCTCCTGGTCTCTTCTCTTCTCCTGGTCTCTTCTCTTCTCCTGGTCTCTTCTCTTCTCCTGGTCTCTTCTCCTGGTCTCTTCTCTTTTCCTGGTCTCTTCTCTTTTCCTGGTCTCTTCTCCTGGTCTCTTCTCCTGGTCACTTCTCTTGTCCTGGTCTCTTCTCTTCTCCTGGTCTCTTCTCCTGGTCTCTTCTCCTGGTCTCTTCTCCTGGTCTCTTCTCTTCTCCTGGTCTCTTCTCCTGGTCTCTTCTCTTCTCTTCTCCTGGTCTCTTCTCCTGGTCTCTTCTCTTTTCCTGGTCTCTTCTCCTGGTCTCTTCTCTTGTCCTGGTCTCTTCTCCTGGTCTCTTCTCTTCTCCTGGTCTCTTCTCCTGGTCTCTTCTCTTCTCCTGGTCTCTTCTCCTGGTCTCTTCTCTTCTCCTGGTCTCTTCTCCTGGTCTCTTCTCTTCTCCTGGTCTCTTCTCTTCTCCTGGTCTCTTCTCTTCTCCTGGTCTCTTCTCCTGGTCTCTTCTCTTCTCCTGGTCTCTTCTCCTGGTCTCTTCTCTTCTCCTGGTCTCTTCTCTTCTCCTTGTCTCTTCTCTTCTCCTGGTCTCTTCTCCTGGTCTCTTCTCCTGGTCTCTTCTCATCTCCTGGTCTCTTCTCCTGGTCTCTTCTCCTGGTTTCCTCTCTTCTCCTGGTCTCTTCTCCTGGTCTCTTCTCTTCCCCTGCTCTCTTCTCCTGGTCTCTTCTCTTCTCCTGGTCTCGTCTGTTCTCCTGGTCTCGTCTCTTCTCCTGGTCTCGTCTCTTCTCCTGGTCTCTTCTCCTGGTCTCTTCTCCTGGTCTCGTCTCTTCTCCTGGTCTCGTCTCTTCTCCTGGTCTCTTCTCCTGGTCTCGTCTCTTCTCCTGGTCTCTTCTCCTGGTCTCGTCTCTTCTCCTGCTCTCTTCTCCTGTTCTCGTCTCTTCTCCTGGTCTCTTCTCCTGGTCTCTTCTCCTGGTCTCTTCTCTTCTCCTGGTCTCTTCTCTTCTCCTGGTCTCTTCTCCTGGTCTCTTCTCCTGGTCTCTTCTCCTGCTCTCTTCTCTTCTCCTGGTCTCTTCTCTTCTCCTGGTCTCTTCTCTTCTCCTGGTCTCTTCTCCTCGTCTCGACTATTCTCCTGGTCTCGTCTCTTCTCCTGGTCTCGTCTCTTCTCCTGGTCTCGTCTTTTCTCCTGGTCTCTTCTCCTGGTCTCTTCTCTTCTCTTCTCCTGGTGTCCTCTCTTCTCCTGGTCTCTTCTCCTGGTCTCTTCTCCTGGTGTCTTCTCCTGGTCTCTTCTCCTGGTCTCTTCTCTTCATCTGGTCTCGTCTCTTCTCCTGGTCTCGTCTCTTCTCCTCGTCTCTTCTCCTGGTCTCGTCTCTTCTCCTCGTCTCGTCTCTTCTCCTGGTCTCGTCTCTTCTCCTGGTCTCGTCTCTTCTCCTGGTCTCTTCTCTTCTCCTGGTCTCTTCTCCTGGTCTCTTCTCCTGGTCTCTTCTCCTGGTCTCTTCTCTTCTCTTCTCCTGGTCTCTTCTCCTGGTCTCTTCTCTTTTCCTGGTCTCTTCTCCTGGTCTCTTCTCTTGTCCTGGTCTCTTCTCCTGGTCTCTTCTCTTCTCCTGGTCTCTTCTCCTGGTCTCTTCTCTTCTCCTGGTCTCTTCTCTTCTCCTGGTCTCTTCTCCTGGTCTCTTCTCCTGGTCTCTTCTCTTCTCCTGGTCTCTTCTCCTGGTCTCTTCTCTTCTCCTGGTCTCTTCTCTTCTCCTGGTCTCTTCTCCTGGTCTCGTCTCTTCTCCTGGTCTCGTCTCTTCTCCTGGTCTCTTCTCCTGGTCTCTTCTCTTCTCCTGGTCTCTTCTCCTGGTCTCTTCTCCTGGTCTCTTCTCCTGGTCTCTTCTCTTCTCCTGGTCTCTTCTCCTGGTCTCTTCTCCTAGTCTCTTCTCTTCTCCTGGTCTCGTCTCTTCTCCTGGTCTCTTCTCCTGGTCTCTTCTCTTCTCCTGGTCTCTTCTCTTCTCCTGTTCTCGTCTCTTCTCCTGTTCTCGTCTCTTCTCGTGGTGTCTTCTCTTCTCCTGGTTTCTTCTCCTGATCTCTTCTCTTCTCCTGGTCTCTTCTCTTCTCCTGGTCTCTTCTCTTCTCCTGGTCTCTTCTCTTCTCCTGGTCTCTTCTCCTGGTCTCTTCTCCTGGTCTCTTCTCTTCTCCTGGTCTCTTCTCTTCTCCTGGTCTCTTCTCTTCTCCTGGTCTCTTCTCCTGGTCTCTTCTCTTTTCCTGGTCTCTTCTCTTTTCCTGGTCTCTTCTCCTGGTCTCTTCTCCTGGTCACTTCTCTTGTCCTGGTCTCTTCTCTTCTCCTGGTCTCTTCTCCTGGTCTCTTCTCCTGGTCTCTTCTCCTGGTCTCTTCTCTTCTCCTGGTCTCTTCTCCTGGTCTCTTCTCCTGGTCTCTTCTCCTGGTCTCTTCTCCTCTCCTGGTCTCTTCTCTTCTCCTGGTCTCTTCTCCTGGTCTCTTCTCTTCTCCTGGTCTCTTCTCCTGGTCTCTTATCCTGGTCTCTTCTCTTCTCCTGGTCTCTTCTCCTGGTCTCTTCTCTTCTCCTGGTCTCTTCTCCTGGTCTCCTCTCTTCTCCTGGTCTCTTCTCTTCTCCTGGTCTCTTCTCTTCTCCTGGTCTCTTCTCCTGGTCTCGTCTCTTCTCCTGGTCTCTTCTCTTCTCCTGGTCTCTTCTCCTGGTGTCTTCTCTTCTCCTGGTCTCTTCTCTTCTCCTGGTCTCTTCTCCTGGTCTCTTCTCTTCTCCTGGTCTCTTCTCTTCTCCTGGTCTCTTCTCCTGGTCTCTTCTCTTCTCCTGGTCTCGTCTCTTCTCCTGGTCTCTTCTCCTGGTCTCTTCTCTTCTCCTGGTCTCTTCTCCTTGTCTCTTCTCTTCTCCTGTTCTCGTCTCTTCTCCTGTTCTCGTCTCTTCTCCTGGTCTCTTCTCTTCTCCTGGTTTCTTCTCCTGATCTCGTCTCTTCTCCTGGTCTCTTCTCTTCTCCTGGTCTCTTCTCTTCTCCTGGTCTCTTCTTTTCTCCTGGTCTCTTCTCCTGGTCTCTTCTCCTGGTCTCTTCTCTTCTCCTGGTCTCTTCTCTTCTCCTGGTCTCTTCTCTTCTCCTGGTCTCTTCTCCTGGTCTCTTCTCTTTTCCTGGTCTCTTCTCTTTTCCTGGTCTCTTCTCCTGGTCTCTTCTCCTGGTCACTTCTCTTGTCCTGGTCTCTTCTCTTCTCCTGGTCTCTTCTCCTGGTCTCTTCTCCTCTCCTGGTCTCTTCTCTTCTCCTGGTCTCGTCTCTTCTCCTGGTCTCTTCTCCTGGTCTCGTCTCTTCTCCTGGTCTCTTCTCTTCTCCTGGTCTCTTCTCCTGGTCTCTTCTCTTCTCCTGGTCTCTTCTCCTGGTCTCTTCTCTTCTCCTGGTCTCTTCTCTTCTCCTGGTCTCTTCTCCTGGTCTCTTCTCTTCTCCTGGTCTCTTCTCTTCTCCTGGTCTCTTCTCTTCTCCTGGTCTCTTCTCCTGGTCTCTTCTCTTCTCCTGGTCTCTTCTCTTCTCCTGGTCTCTTCTCCTGGTCTCTTCTCTTCTCCTGGTCTCGTCTCTTCTCCTGGTCTCTTCTCGTGGTCTCGTCTCTTCTCCTGGTCTCTTCTCCTGGTCTCTTCTCTTCTCCTGGTCTCTTCTCCTGGTCTCTTCTCTTCTCCTGGTCTGTTCTCCTGGTCTCTTCTCTTCTCCTGGTCTCTTCTCTTCTCCTGGTCTCTTCTCTTCTCCTGGTCTCTTCTCTTCTCCTGGTCTCTTCTCCTGGTCTCTTCTCTTCTCCTGGTCTCTTCTCTTCTCCTGGTCTCTTCTCCTGGTCTCTTCTCTTCTCCTGGTCTCTTCTCCTGGTCTCTTCTCTTCTCCTGGTCTCGTCTCCTGGTCTCTTCTCTTCTCCTGGTCTCTTCTCTTCTCCTGGTCTCTTCTCTTCTCCTGGTCTCTTCTCTTTTCCTGGTCTCTTCTCCTGGTCTCTTCTCCTGGTCTCTTGTCCTGGTCTCTTCTCTTGTCCTGGTCTCTTCTCTTCTCCTGGTCTCTTCTCTTCTCCTGGTCTCTTCTCCTGGTCTCTTCTCCTGGTCTCTTCCCTTCTCCTGGTCTCGTCTCTTCTCCTGGTCTCTTCTCCTGGTCTCTTCTCTCCTCCTGGTCTCTTCTCTTCTCCTGGTCTCTTCTCCTGGTCTCTTTTCTTCTCCTGGTCTCTTTTCTTCTCCTGGTCTCTTCTCTTCTCCTGGTCTCTTCTCTTCTCCTGGTCTCTTCTCCTGGTCTCTTCTCCTGGTCTCTTCTCTTCTCCTGGTCTCTTCTCTTCTCCTGGTCTCTTCTCCTGGTCTCTTCTCTTCTCCTGGTCTCTTCTCCTGGTCTCGTCTCTTCTCCTGGTCTCTTCTCTTCTCCTGGTCTCTTCTCTTCTCCTGGTCTCTTCTCTTCTCCTGGTCTCTTCTCTTCTCCTGGTCTCTTCTCTTTTCCTGGTCTCTTCTCCTGGTCTCTTCTCCTGGTCTCTTCTCTTGTCCTGGTCTCTTCTCTTCTCCTGGTCTCTTCTCTTCTCCTGGTCTCTTCTCCTGGTCTCTTCCCTTCTCCTGGTCTCGTCTCTTCTCCTGGTCTCATCTCCTGGTCTCTTCTCTCCTCCTGGTCTCTTCTCTTCTCCTGGTCTCTTCTCCTGGTCTCTTCTCTTCTCCTGGTCTCTTCTCTTCTCCTGGTCTCTTCTCTTCTCCTGGTCTCTTCTTTTCTCCTGGTCTCTTCTCCTGGTCTCTTCTCTTCTCCTGGTCTCTTCTCTTCTCCTGGTCTCTTCTCTTCTCCTGGTCTCTTCTCTACTCCTGGTCTCTTCTCTACTCCTGGTCTCTTCTCCTGGTCTCTTCTCTTCTCCTGGTCTCTTCTCCTGGTCTCTTCTCTTCTCCTGGTCTCTTCTCTTCTCCTGGTCTCTTCTCCTGGTCTCTTCTCTTCTCCTGGTCTCGTCTCTTCTCCTGGTCTCTTCTCCTGGTCTCGTCTCTTCTCCTGGTCTCTTCTCCTGGTCTCTTCTCTTCTCCTGGTCTCTTCTCCTGGTCTCTTCTCTTCTCCTGGTCTCTTCTCTTCTCCTGGTCTCTTCTCTTCTCCTGGTCTCTTCTCTTCTCCTGGTCTCTTCTCCTGGTCTCTTCTCTTCTCCTGGTCTCTTCTCTTCTCCTGGTCTCTTCTCCTGGTCTCTTCTCTTCTCCTGGTCTCTTCTCCTGGTCTCTTCTCCTGGTCTCTTCTCTTCTCCTGGTCTCGTCTCTTCTCCTGGTCTCGTCTCTTCTCCTGGTCTCTTCTCCTGGTCTCTTCTCATCTCCTGGTCTCTTCTCCTGGTCTCTTCTCCTCTCCTTGTCTCTTCTCTTCTCCTGGTCTCTTCTCTTCTCCTGGTCTCGTCTCCTGGTCTCTTCTCTTCTCCTGGTCTCTTCTCTTCTCCTGGTCTCTTCTCCTGGTCTCTTCTCCTGGTCTCTTCTCTTTTCCTGGTCTCTTCTCCTGGTCTCTTCTCCTGGTCTCTTCTCCTGGTCTCGTCTCTTCTCCTGGTCTCTTCTCCTGGTCTCTTCTCCTGGTCTCTTCTCTTCTCCTGGTCTCTTCTCCTGGTCTCCTCTCCTGGTGTCTTCTCTTCTCCTGGTCTCTTCTCCTGGTCTCTTCTCTTCTCCTGGTCTCTTCTCTTCTCCTGGTCTCTTCTCTTCTCCTGGTCTCGTCTCTTCTCCTCGTCTCGTCTCTTCTCCTGCTCTCTTCTCCTGGTCTCGTCTCTTCTCCTGGTCTCGTCTCTTCTCCTGGTCTCTTCTCTTCTCCTGGTCTCTTCTCTTCTCCTGGTCTCTTCTCCTGGTCTCTTCTCCTGGTCTCTTCTCCTGGTCTCTTCTCTTGTCCTGGTCTCTTCTCTTCTCCTGGTCTCTTCTCTTCTCCTGGTCTCTTCTCCTGGTCTCTTCCCTTCTCCTGGTCTCGTCACTTCTCCTGGTCTCTTCTCCTGGTCTCTTCTCTCCTCCTGGTCTCTTCTCTTCTCCTGGTCTCTTCTCCTGGTCTCTTCTCTTCTCCTGGTCTCTTCTCTTCTCCTGGTCTCTTCTCTTCTCCTGGTCTCTTCTTTTCTCCTGGTCTCTTCTCCTGGTCTCTTCTCCTGGTCTCTTCTCTTCTCCTGGTCTCTTCTCTTCTCCTGGTCTCTTCTCTTCTCCTGGTCTCTTCTCTTCTCCTGGTCTCTTCTCCTGGTCTCTTCTCTTTTCCTGGTCTCTTCTCCTGGTCTCTTCTCCTGGTCTCTTCTGGTCTCGTCTCTTCTCCTGGTCTCTTCTCCTGGTCTCTTCTCCTGGTCTCCTCTCCTGGTGTCTTCTCTTCTCCTGGTCTCTTCTCCTGGTCTCTTCTCTTCTCCTGGTCTCTTCTCTTCTCCTGGTCTCGTCTCTTCTCCTCGTCTCGTCTCTTCTCCTGCTCTCTTCTCCTGGTCTCGTCTCTTCTCCTTGTCTCGTCTCTTCTCCTGGTCTCTTCTCTTCTCCTGGTCTCTTCTCTTCTCCTGGTCTCTTCTCTTCTCCTGGTCTCTTCTCTTCTCCTGGTCTCTTCTCTTTTCCTGGTCTCTTCTCCTGGTCTCTTCTCCTGGTCTCTTCTCTTGTCCTGGTCTCTTCTCTTGTCCTGGTCTCTTCTCTTGTCCTGGTCTCTTCTCTTCTCCTGGTCTCTTCTCCTGGTCTCTTCTCCTGGTCTCTTCCCTTCTCCTGGTCTCGTCTCTTCTCCTGGTCTCTTCTCCTGGTCTCTTCTCTCCTCCTGGTCTCTTCTCTTCTCCTGGTCTCTTCTCCTGGTCTCTTCTCTTCTCCTGGTCTCTTCTCTTCTCCTGGTCTCTTCTCTTCTCCTGGTCTCTTCTCTTCTCCTGGTCTCTTCTCCTGGTCTCTTCTCCTGGTCTCTTCTCTTCTCCTGGTCTCTTCTCTTCTCCTGGTCTCTTCTCCTGGTCTCTTCTCTTCTCCTGGTCTCTTCTCCTGGTCTCGTCTCTTCTCCTGGTCTCTTCTCTTCTCCTGGTCTCTTCTCTTCTCCTGGTCTCTTCTCTTCTCCTGGTCTCTTCTCTTTTCCTGGTCTCTTCTCCTGGTCTCTTCTACTGGTCTCTTCTTCTGGTCTCTTCTCTTGTCCTGGTCTCTTCTCTTCTCCTGGTCTCTTCTCTTCTCCTGGTCTCTTCTCCTGGTCTCTTCCCTTCTCCTGGTCTCGTCTCTTCTCCTGGTCTCTTCTCCTGGTCTCTTCTCTCCTCCTGGTCTCTTCTCTTCTCCTGGTCTCTTCTCCTGGTCTCTTCTCTTCTCCTGGTCTCTTCTCTTCTCCTGGTCTCTTCTCTTCTCCTGGTCTCTTCTTTTCTCCTGGTCTCTTCTCCTGGTCTCTTCTCCTGGTCTCTTCTCTTCTCCTGGTCTCTTCTCTTCTCCTGGTCTCTTCTCTTCTCCTGGTCTCTTCTCTTCTCCTGGTCTCTTCTCCTGGTCTCTTCTCTTTTCCTGGTCTCTTCTCTTTTCCTGGTCTCTTCTCCTGGTCTCTTCTCCTGGTCACTTCTCTTGTCCTGGTCTCTTCTCTTCTCCTGGTCTCTTCTCCTGGTCTCTTCTCCTCTCCTGGTCTCTTCTCTTCTCCTGGTATCGTCTCTTCTCCTGGTCTCTTCTCCTGGTCTCTTCTCTTCTCCTGGTCTCTTCTCCTGGTCTGGTCTCTTCTCCTGGTCTCTTCTCTTCTCCTGGTCTCTTCTCTTCTCCTGGTCTCTTCTCTTCTCCTGGTCTCTTCTCCTGGTCTCTTCTCTTCTCCTGGTCTCTTCTCTTCTCCTGGTCTCTTCTCTTCTCCTGGTCTCTTCTCTTCTCCTGGTCTCTTCTCCTGGTCTCTTCTCTTCTCCTGGTCTCTTCTCCTGGTCTCTTCTCTTCTCCTGGTCTCTTCTCTTCTCCTGGTCTCTTCTCCTGGTCTCTTCTCTTCTCCTGGTCTCGTCTCTTCTCCTGGTCTCTTCTCCTGGTCTCGTCTCTTCTCCTGGTCTCTTCTCCTGGTCTCTTCTCTTCTCCTGGTCTGTTCTCCTGGTCTCTTCTCTTCTCCTGGTCTCTTCTCTTCTCCTGGTCTGTTCTCCTGGTCTCTTCTCTTCTCCTGGTCTCTTCTCTTCTCCTGGTCTCTTCTCTTCTCCTGGTCTCTTCTCCTGGTCTCTTCTCTTCTCCTGGTCTCTTCTCTTCTCCTGGTCTCTTCTCCTGGTCTCTTCTCTTCTCCTGGTCTCTTCTCCTGGTCTCTTCTCCTGGTCTCTTCTCTTCTCCTGGTCTCGTCTCTTCTCCTGGTCTCGTCTCTTCTCCTGGTCTCTTCTCCTGGTCTCTTCTCATCTCCTGGTCTCTTCTCCTGGTCTCTTCTCCTCTCCTTGTCTCTTCTCTTCTCCTGGTCTCTTCTCTTCTCCTGGTCTCGTCTCCTGGTCTCTTCTCTTCTCCTGGTCTCTTCTCTTCTCCTGGTCTCTTCTCCTGGTCTCTTCTCCTGGTCTCTTCTCTTTTCCTGGTCTCTTCTCCTGGTCTCTTCTCCTGGTCTCTTCTCCTGGTCTCGTCTCTTCTCCTGGTCTCTTTTCCTGGTCTCTTCTCCTGGTCTCTTCTCTTCTCCTGGTCTCTTCTCCTGGTCTCCTCTCCTGGTGTCTTCTCTTCTCCTGGTCTCTTCTCCTGGTCTCTTCTCTTCTCCTGGTCTCTTCTCTTCTCCTGGTCTCTTCTCTTCTCCTGGTCTCGTCTCTTCTCCTCGTCTCGTCTCTTCTCCTGCTCTCTTCTCCTGGTCTCGTCTCTTCTCCTGGTCTCGTCTCTTCTCCTGGTCTCTTCTCTTCTCCTGGTCTCTTCTCTTCTCCTGGTCTCTTCTCTTCTCCTGGTCTCTTCTCTTCTCCTGGTCTCTTTTCTTCTCCTGGTCTCGTCTCTTCTCCTCGTCTCGTCTCTTCTCCTGCTCTCTTCTCCTGGTCTCGTCTCTTCTCCTGGTCTCGTCTCTTCTCCTGGTCTCTTCTCTTCTCCTGGTCTCTTCTCTTCTCCTGGTCTCTTCTCCTGGTCTCTTCTCCTGGTCTCTTCTCTTGTCCTGGTCTCTTCTCTTCTCCTGGTCTCTTCTCTTCTCCTGGTCTCTTCTCCTGGTCTCTTCCCTTCTCCTGGTCTCGTCTCTTCTCCTGGTCTCTTCTCCTGGTCTCTTCTCTCCTCCTGGTCTCTTCTCTTCTCCTGGTCTCTTCTCCTGGTCTCTTCTCTTCTCCTGGTCTCTTCTCTTCTCCTGGTCTCTTCTCTTCTCCTGGTCTCTTCTTTTCTCCTGGTCTCTTCTCCTGGTCTCTTCTCCTGGTCTCTTCTCTTCTCCTGGTCTCTTCTCTTCTCCTGGTCTCTTCTCTTCTCCTGGTCTCTTCTCCTGGTCTCTTCTCTTTTCCTGGTCTCTTCTCTTTTCCTGGTCTCTTCTCCTGGTCTCTTCTCCTGGTCACTTCTCTTGTCCTGGTCTCTTCTCTTCTCCTGGTCTCTTCTCCTGGTCTCTTCTCTTCTCCTGGTCTCTTCTCTTCTCCTGGTCTCGTCTCTTCTCCTGGTCTCTTCTCCTGGTCTCTTCTCTTCTCCTGGTCTCTTCTCCTGGTCTGGTCTCTTCTCCTGGTCTCTTCTCTTCTCCTGGTCTCTTCTCTTCTCCTGGTCTCTTCTCCTGGTCTCTTCTCTTCTCCTGGTCTCTTCTCTTCTCCTGGTCTCTTCTCTTCTCCTGGTCTCTTCTCCTGGTCTCTTCTCTTCTCCTGGTCTCTTCTCCTGGTCTCTTCTCTTCTCCTGGTCTCTTCTCTTCTCCTGGTCTCTTCTCCTGGTCTCTTCTCTTCTCCTGGTCTCGTCTCTTCTCCTGGTCTCTTCTCCTGGTCTCGTCTCTTCTCCTGGTCTCTTCTCCTGGTCTCTTCTCTTCTCCTGGTCTGTTCTCCTGGTCTCTTCTCTTCTCCTGGTCTCTTCTCTTCTCCTGGTCTCTTCTCTTCTCCTGGTCTCTTCTCCTGGTCTCTTCTCTTCTCCTGGTCTCTTCTCTTCTCCTGGTCTCTTCTCCTGGTCTCTTCTCTTCTCCTGGTCTCTTCTCCTGGTCTCTTCTCCTGGTCTCTTCTCTTCTCCTGGTCTCGTCTCTTCTCCTGGTCTCGTCTCTTCTCCTGGTCTCTTCTCCTGGTCTCTTCTCATCTCCTGGTCTCTTCTCCTGGTCTCTTCTCCTCTCCTTGTCTCTTCTCTTCTCCTGGTCTCTTCTCTTCTCCTGGTCTCGTCTCCTGGTCTCTTCTCTTCTCCTGGTCTCTTCTCTTCTCCTGGTCTCTTCTCCTGGTCTCTTCTCCTGGTCTCTTCTCTTTTCCTGGTCTCTTCTCCTGGTCTCTTCTCCTGGTCTCTTCTCCTGGTCTCGTCTCTTCTCCTGGTCTCTTCTCCTGGTCTCTTCTCCTGGTCTCTTCTCTTCTCCTGGTCTCTTCTCCTGGTCTCCTCTCCTGGTGTCTTCTCTTCTCCTGGTCTCTTCTCCTGGTCTCTTCTCTTCTCCTGGTCTCTTCTCTTCTCCTGGTCTCTTCTCTTCTCCTCGTCTCGTCTCTTCTCCTCGTCTCGTCTCTTCTCCTGCTCTCTTCTCCTGGTCTCGTCTCTTCTCCTGGTCTCGTCTCTTCTCCTGGTCTCTTCTCTTCTCCTGGTCTCTTCTCTTCTCCTGGTCTCTTCTCTTCTCCTGGTCTCTTGTCTTCTCCTGGTCTCTTCTCTTATCCTGGTCTCTTCTCTTCTCCTGGTCTCTTCTCTTCTCCTGGTCTCTTCTCTTCTCCTGGTCTCTTCTCTTTTCCTGGTCTCTTCTCCTGGTCACTTCTCCTGGTCTCTTCTCTTGTCCTGGTCTCTTCTCTTGTCCTGGTCTCTTCTCCTGGTCTCTTCTCCTGGTCTCTTCCCTTCTCCTGGTCTCGTCTCTTCTCCTGGTCTCTTCTCCTGGTCTCTTCTCTTCTCCTGGTCTCTTCTCCTGGTCTCTTCTCTTCTCCTGGTCTCTTCTCTTCTCCTGGTCTCTTCTCTTTTCCTGGTCTCTTCTCCTGGTCTCTTCTCCTGGTCTCTTCTCTTGTCCTGGTCTCTTCTCTTGTCCTGGTCTCTTCTCTTCTCCTGGTCTCTTCTCCTGGTCTCTTCTCCTGGTCTCTTCCCTTCTCCTGGTCTCGTCTCTTCTCCTGGTCTCTTCTCCTGGTCTCTTCTCTCCTCCTGGTCTCTTCTCTTCTCCTGGTCTCTTCTCCTGGTCTCGTCTCTTCTCCTGGTCTCTTCTCTTCTCCTGGTCTCTTCTCTTCTCCTGGTCTCTTCTCTTCTCCTGGTCTCTTCTCTTCTCCTGGTCTCTTCTCTTCTCCTGGTCTCTTCTCCTGGTCTCTTCTCTTCTCCTGGTCTCTTCTCTTCTCCTGGTCTCTTCTCCTGGTCTCTTCTCTTCTCCTGGTCTCTTCTCCTGGTCTCTTCTTTGGTCTCGTCTCTTCTCCTGGTCTCTTCTCTTCTCCTGGTCTCTTCTCTTCTCCTGGTCTCTTCTCTTGTCCTGGTCTCTTCTCTTGTCCTGGTCTCTTCTCTTGTCCTGGTCTCTTCTCTTGTCCTGGTCTCTTCTCCTGGTCTCTTCTCCTGGTCTCTTCCCTTCTCCTGGTCTCGTCTCTTCTCCTGGTCTCTTCTCCTGGTCTCTTCTCTCCTCCTGGTCTCTTCTCTTCTCCTGGTCTCTTCTCCTGGTCTCTTCTCTTCTCCTGGTCTCTTCTCTTCTCCTGGTCTCTTCTCTTCTCCTGGTCTCTTCTCCTGGTCTCTTCTCCTGGTCTCTTCTCTTCTCCTGGTCTCTTCTCTTCTCCTGGTCTCTTCTCTTCTCCTGGTCTCTTCTCCTGGTCTCTTCTCCTGGTCTCTTCTCTTTTCCTGGTCTCTTCTCTTTTCCTGGTCTCTTCTCCTGGTCTCTTCTCCTGGTCACTTCTCTTGTCCTGGTCTCTTCTCTTCTCCTGGTCTCTTCTCCTCTCCTGGTCTCTTCTCCTCTCCTGGTCTCTTCTCTTCTCCTGGTCTCGTCTCTTCTCCTGGTCTCTTCTCCTGGTCTCTTCTCTTCTCCTGGTCTCTTCTCCTGGTCTCTTCTCTTCTCCTGGTCTCTTCTCTTCTCCTGGTCTCTTCTCCTGGTCTCTTCTCTTCTCCTGGTCTCTTCTCTTCTCCTGGTCTCTTCTCCTGGTCTCTTCTCTTCTCCTGGTCTCTTCTCTTCTCCTGGTCTCTTCTCCTGGTCTCTTCTCTTCTCCTGGTCTCTTCTCTTCTCCTGGTCTCTTCTCCTGGTCTCTTCTCTTCTCCTGGTCTCTTCTCTTCTCCTGGTCTCTTCTCCTGGTCTCTTCTCTTCTCCTGGTCTCGTCTCTTCTCCTGGTCTCTTCTCCTGGTCTCGTCTCTTCTCCTGGTCTCTTCTCCTGGTCTCTTCTCTTCTCCTGGTCTGTTCTCCTGGTCTCTTCTCTTCTCCTGGTCTCTTCTCTTCTCCTGGTCTCTTCTCTTCTCCTGGTCTCTTCTCCTGGTCTCTTCTCTTCTCCTGGTCTCTTCTCTTCTCCTGGTCTCTTCTCCTGGTCTCTTCTCTTCTCCTGGTCTCTTCTCCTGGTCTCTTCTCCTGGTCTCTTCTCTTCTCCTGGTCTCGTCTCTTCTCCTGGTCTCGTCTCTTCTCCTGGTCTCTTCTCCTGGTCTCTTCTCATCTCCTGGTCTCTTCTCCTGGTCTCTTCTCCTCTCCTTGTCTCTTCTCTTCTCCTGGTCTCTTCTCTTCTCCTGGTCTCTTCTCTTCTCCTGGTCTCGTCTCCTGGTCTCTTCTCTTCTCCTGGTCTCTTCTCTTCTCCTGGTCTCTTCTCCTGGTCTCTTCTCCTGGTCTCTTCTCTTTTCCTGGTCTCTTCTCCTGGTCTCTTCTCCTGGTCTCTTCTCCTGGTCTCGTCTCTTCTCCTGGTCTCTTCTCCTGGTCTCTTCTCCTGGTCTCTTCTCTTCTCCTGGTCTCTTCTCCTGGTCTCTTCTCCTGGTCTCTTCTCTTCTCCTGGTCTCTTCTCCTGGTCTCTTCTCTTCTCCTGGTCTCTTCTCTTCTCCTGGTCTCTTCTCTTCTCCTGGTCTCTTCTCTTCTCCTGGTCTCTTCTCCTGGTCTCTTCTCTTCTCCTGGTCTCTTCTCTTCTCCTGGTCTCTTCTCCTGGTCTCTTCTCTTCTCCTGGTCTCTTCTCCTGGTCTCTTCTCCTGGTCTCTTCTCTTCTCCTGGTCTCGTCTCTTCTCCTGGTCTCGTCTCTTCTCCTGGTCTCTTCTCCTGGTCTCTTCTCATCTCCTGGTCTCTTCTCCTGGTCTCTTCTCCTCTCCTTGTCTCTTCTCTTCTCCTGGTCTCTTCTCTTCTCCTGGTCTCGTCTCCTGGTCTCTTCTCTTCTCCTGGTCTCTTCTCTTCTCCTGGTCTCTTCTCCTGGTCTCTTCTCCTGGTCTCTTCTCTTTTCCTGGTCTCTTCTCCTGGTCTCTTCTCCTGGTCTCTTCTCCTGGTCTCGTCTCTTCTCCTGGTCTCTTCTCCTGGTCTCTTCTCCTGGTCTCTTCTCTTCTCCTGGTCTCTTCTCCTGGTCTCCTCTCCTGGTGTCTTCTCTTCTCCTGGTCTCTTCTCCTGGTCTCTTCTCTTCTCCTGGTCTCTTCTCTTCTCCTGGTCTCTTCTCTTCTCCTGGTCTCGTCTCTTCTCCTCGTCTCGTCTCTTCTCCTGCTCTCTTCTCTTCTCCTGGTCTCTTCTCCTGGTCTCTTCTCCTGGTCTCTTCTCCTGGTCTCTTCTCTTGTCCTGGTCTCTTCTCTTCTCCTGGTCTCTTCTCTTCTCCTGGTCTCTTCTCCTGGTCTCTTCCCTTCTCCTGGTCTCGTCACTTCTCCTGGTCTCTTCTCCTGGTCTCTTCTCTCCTCCTGGTCTCTTCTCTTCTCCTGGTCTCTTCTCCTGGTCTCTTCTCTTCTCCTGGTCTCTTCTCTTCTCCTGGTCTCTTCTCTTCTCCTGGTCTCTTCTTTTCTCCTGGTCTCTTCTCCTGGTCTCTTCTCCTGGTCTCTTCTCTTCTCCTGGTCTCTTCTCTTCTCCTGGTCTCTTCTCTTCTCCTGGTCTCTTCTCTTCTCCTGGTCTCTTCTCCTGGTCTCTTCTCTTTTCCTGGTCTCTTCTCCTGGTCTCTTCTCCTGGTCTCTTCTGGTCTCGTCTCTTCTCCTGGTCTCTTCTCCTGGTCTCTTCTCCTGGTCTCCTCTCCTGGTGTCTTCTCTTCTCCTGGTCTCTTCTCCTGGTCTCTTCTCTTCTCCTGGTCTCTTCTCTTCTCCTGGTCTCGTCTCTTCTCCTCGTCTCGTCTCTTCTCCTGCTCTCTTCTCCTGGTCTCGTCTCTTCTCCTTGTCTCGTCTCTTCTCCTGGTCTCTTCTCTTCTCCTGGTCTCTTCTCTTCTCCTGGTCTCTTCTCTTCTCCTGGTCTCTTCTCTTCTCCTGGTCTCTTCTCTTTTCCTGGTCTCTTCTCCTGGTCTCTTCTCCTGGTCTCTTCTCTTGTCCTGGTCTCTTCTCTTGTCCTGGTCTCTTCTCTTGTCCTGGTCTCTTCTCTTCTCCTGGTCTCTTCTCCTGGTCTCTTCTCCTGGTCTCTTCCCTTCTCCTGGTCTCGTCTCTTCTCCTGGTCTCTTCTCCTGGTCTCTTCTCTCCTCCTGGTCTCTTCTCTTCTCCTGGTCTCTTCTCCTGGTCTCTTCTCTTCTCCTGGTCTCTTCTCTTCTCCTGGTCTCTTCTCTTCTCCTGGTCTCTTCTCTTCTCCTGGTCTCTTCTCCTGGTCTCTTCTCCTGGTCTCTTCTCTTCTCCTGGTCTCTTCTCTTCTCCTGGTCTCTTCTCCTGGTCTCTTCTCTTCTCCTGGTCTCTTCTCCTGGTCTCGTCTCTTCTCCTGGTCTCTTCTCTTCTCCTGGTCTCTTCTCTTCTCCTGGTCTCTTCTCTTCTCCTGGTCTCTTCTCTTTTCCTGGTCTCTTCTCCTGGTCTCTTCTACTGGTCTCTTCTTCTGGTCTCTTCTCTTGTCCTGGTCTCTTCTCTTCTCCTGGTCTCTTCTCTTCTCCTGGTCTCTTCTCCTGGTCTCTTCCCTTCTCCTGGTCTCGTCTCTTCTCCTGGTCTCTTCTCCTGGTCTCTTCTCTCCTCCTGGTCTCTTCTCTTCTCCTGGTCTCTTCTCCTGGTCTCTTCTCTTCTCCTGGTCTCTTCTCTTCTCCTGGTCTCTTCTCTTCTCCTGGTCTCTTCTTTTCTCCTGGTCTCTTCTCCTGGTCTCTTCTCCTGGTCTCTTCTCTTCTCCTGGTCTCTTCTCTTCTCCTGGTCTCTTCTCTTCTCCTGGTCTCTTCTCTTCTCCTGGTCTCTTCTCCTGGTCTCTTCTCTTTTCCTGGTCTCTTCTCTTTTCCTGGTCTCTTCTCCTGGTCTCTTCTCCTGGTCACTTCTCTTGTCCTGGTCTCTTCTCTTCTCCTGGTCTCTTCTCCTGGTCTCTTCTCCTCTCCTGGTCTCTTCTCTTCTCCTGGTATCGTCTCTTCTCCTGGTCTCTTCTCCTGGTCTCTTCTCTTCTCCTGGTCTCTTCTCCTGGTCTGGTCTCTTCTCCTGGTCTCTTCTCTTCTCCTGGTCTCTTCTCTTCTCCTGGTCTCTTCTCTTCTCCTGGTCTCTTCTCCTGGTCTCTTCTCTTCTCCTGGTCTCTTCTCTTCTCCTGGTCTCTTCTCTTCTCCTGGTCTCTTCTCTTCTCCTGGTCTCTTCTCCTGGTCTCTTCTCTTCTCCTGGTCTCTTCTCCTGGTCTCTTCTCTTCTCCTGGTCTCTTCTCTTCTCCTGGTCTCTTCTCCTGGTCTCTTCTCTTCTCCTGGTCTCGTCTCTTCTCCTGGTCTCTTCTCCTGGTCTCGTCTCTTCTCCTGGTCTCTTCTCCTGGTCTCTTCTCTTCTCCTGGTCTGTTCTCCTGGTCTCTTCTCTTCTCCTGGTCTCTTCTCTTCTCCTGGTCTGTTCTCCTGGTCTCTTCTCTTCTCCTGGTCTCTTCTCTTCTCCTGGTCTCTTCTCTTCTCCTGGTCTCTTCTCCTGGTCTCTTCTCTTCTCCTGGTCTCTTCTCTTCTCCTGGTCTCTTCTCCTGGTCTCTTCTCTTCTCCTGGTCTCTTCTCCTGGTCTCTTCTCCTGGTCTCTTCTCTTCTCCTGGTCTCGTCTCTTCTCCTGGTCTCGTCTCTTCTCCTGGTCTCTTCTCCTGGTCTCTTCTCATCTCCTGGTCTCTTCTCCTGGTCTCTTCTCCTCTCCTTGTCTCTTCTCTTCTCCTGGTCTCTTCTCTTCTCCTGGTCTCGTCTCCTGGTCTCTTCTCTTCTCCTGGTCTCTTCTCTTCTCCTGGTCTCTTCTCCTGGTCTCTTCTCCTGGTCTCTTCTCTTTTCCTGGTCTCTTCTCCTGGTCTCTTCTCCTGGTCTCTTCTCCTGGTCTCGTCTCTTCTCCTGGTCTCTTTTCCTGGTCTCTTCTCCTGGTCTCTTCTCTTCTCCTGGTCTCTTCTCCTGGTCTCCTCTCCTGGTGTCTTCTCTTCTCCTGGTCTCTTCTCCTGGTCTCTTCTCTTCTCCTGGTCTCTTCTCTTCTCCTGGTCTCTTCTCTTCTCCTGGTCTCGTCTCTTCTCCTCGTCTCGTCTCTTCTCCTGCTCTCTTCTCCTGGTCTCGTCTCTTCTCCTGGTCTCGTCTCTTCTCCTGGTCTCTTCTCTTCTCCTGGTCTCTTCTCTTCTCCTGGTCTCTTCTCTTCTCCTGGTCTCTTCTCTTCTCCTGGTCTCTTTTCTTCTCCTGGTCTCGTCTCTTCTCCTCGTCTCGTCTCTTCTCCTGCTCTCTTCTCCTGGTCTCGTCTCTTCTCCTGGTCTCGTCTCTTCTCCTGGTCTCTTCTCTTCTCCTGGTCTCTTCTCTTCTCCTGGTCTCTTCTCCTGGTCTCTTCTCCTGGTCTCTTCTCTTGTCCTGGTCTCTTCTCTTCTCCTGGTCTCTTCTCTTCTCCTGGTCTCTTCTCCTGGTCTCTTCCCTTCTCCTGGTCTCGTCTCTTCTCCTGGTCTCTTCTCCTGGTCTCTTCTCTCCTCCTGGTCTCTTCTCTTCTCCTGGTCTCTTCTCCTGGTCTCTTCTCTTCTCCTGGTCTCTTCTCTTCTCCTGGTCTCTTCTCTTCTCCTGGTCTCTTCTTTTCTCCTGGTCTCTTCTCCTGGTCTCTTCTCCTGGTCTCTTCTCTTCTCCTGGTCTCTTCTCTTCTCCTGGTCTCTTCTCTTCTCCTGGTCTCTTCTCCTGGTCTCTTCTCTTTTCCTGGTCTCTTCTCTTTTCCTGGTCTCTTCTCCTGGTCTCTTCTCCTGGTCACTTCTCTTGTCCTGGTCTCTTCTCTTCTCCTGGTCTCTTCTCCTGGTCTCTTCTCTTCTCCTGGTCTCTTCTCTTCTCCTGGTCTCGTCTCTTCTCCTGGTCTCTTCTCCTGGTCTCTTCTCTTCTCCTGGTCTCTTCTCCTGGTCTGGTCTCTTCTCCTGGTCTCTTCTCTTCTCCTGGTCTCTTCTCTTCTCCTGGTCTCTTCTCCTGGTCTCTTCTCTTCTCCTGGTCTCTTCTCTTCTCCTGGTCTCTTCTCTTCTCCTGGTCTCTTCTCCTGGTCTCTTCTCTTCTCCTGGTCTCTTCTCCTGGTCTCTTCTCTTCTCCTGGTCTCTTCTCTTCTCCTGGTCTCTTCTCCTGGTCTCTTCTCTTCTCCTGGTCTCGTCTCTTCTCCTGGTCTCTTCTCCTGGTCTCGTCTCTTCTCCTGGTCTCTTCTCCTGGTCTCTTCTCTTCTCCTGGTCTGTTCTCCTGGTCTCTTCTCTTCTCCTGGTCTCTTCTCTTCTCCTGGTCTCTTCTCTTCTCCTGGTCTCTTCTCCTGGTCTCTTCTCTTCTCCTGGTCTCTTCTCTTCTCCTGGTCTCTTCTCCTGGTCTCTTCTCTTCTCCTGGTCTCTTCTCCTGGTCTCTTCTCCTGGTCTCTTCTCTTCTCCTGGTCTCGTCTCTTCTCCTGGTCTCGTCTCTTCTCCTGGTCTCTTCTCCTGGTCTCTTCTCATCTCCTGGTCTCTTCTCCTGGTCTCTTCTCCTCTCCTTGTCTCTTCTCTTCTCCTGGTCTCTTCTCTTCTCCTGGTCTCGTCTCCTGGTCTCTTCTCTTCTCCTGGTCTCTTCTCTTCTCCTGGTCTCTTCTCCTGGTCTCTTCTCCTGGTCTCTTCTCTTTTCCTGGTCTCTTCTCCTGGTCTCTTCTCCTGGTCTCTTCTCCTGGTCTCGTCTCTTCTCCTGGTCTCTTCTCCTGGTCTCTTCTCCTGGTCTCTTCTCTTCTCCTGGTCTCTTCTCCTGGTCTCCTCTCCTGGTGTCTTCTCTTCTCCTGGTCTCTTCTCCTGGTCTCTTCTCTTCTCCTGGTCTCTTCTCTTCTCCTGGTCTCTTCTCTTCTCCTCGTCTCGTCTCTTCTCCTCGTCTCGTCTCTTCTCCTGCTCTCTTCTCCTGGTCTCGTCTCTTCTCCTGGTCTCGTCTCTTCTCCTGGTCTCTTCTCTTCTCCTGGTCTCTTCTCTTCTCCTGGTCTCTTCTCTTCTCCTGGTCTCTTGTCTTCTCCTGGTCTCTTCTCTTATCCTGGTCTCTTCTCTTCTCCTGGTCTCTTCTCTTCTCCTGGTCTCTTCTCTTCTCCTGGTCTCTTCTCTTTTCCTGGTCTCTTCTCCTGGTCACTTCTCCTGGTCTCTTCTCTTGTCCTGGTCTCTTCTCTTGTCCTGGTCTCTTCTCCTGGTCTCTTCTCCTGGTCTCTTCCCTTCTCCTGGTCTCGTCTCTTCTCCTGGTCTCTTCTCCTGGTCTCTTCTCTTCTCCTGGTCTCTTCTCCTGGTCTCTTCTCTTCTCCTGGTCTCTTCTCTTCTCCTGGTCTCTTCTCTTTTCCTGGTCTCTTCTCCTGGTCTCTTCTCCTGGTCTCTTCTCTTGTCCTGGTCTCTTCTCTTGTCCTGGTCTCTTCTCTTCTCCTGGTCTCTTCTCCTGGTCTCTTCTCCTGGTCTCTTCCCTTCTCCTGGTCTCGTCTCTTCTCCTGGTCTCTTCTCCTGGTCTCTTCTCTCCTCCTGGTCTCTTCTCTTCTCCTGGTCTCTTCTCCTGGTCTCGTCTCTTCTCCTGGTCTCTTCTCTTCTCCTGGTCTCTTCTCTTCTCCTGGTCTCTTCTCTTCTCCTGGTCTCTTCTCTTCT
Source organism: Columba livia (assembly GCF_036013475.1). NCBI lineage: Eukaryota > Metazoa > Chordata > Aves > Columbiformes > Columbidae > Columba > Columba livia. The sequence goes on along the minus strand of NW_027042993.1, from coordinate 296,101 downwards.
CCTGGTCTCTTCTCTTCTCCTGGTCTCTTCTCCTGGTCTCTTCTCTTCTCCTGGTCTCTTCTCTTCTCCTGGTCTCTTCTCCTGGTCTCTTCTCTTCTCCTGGTCTCTTCTCCTGGTCTCTTCTTTGGTCTCGTCTCTTCTCCTGGTCTCTTCTCTTCTCCTGGTCTCTTCTCTTCTCCTGGTCTCTTCTCTTGTCCTGGTCTCTTCTCTTGTCCTGGTCTCTTCTCTTGTCCTGGTCTCTTCTCTTGTCCTGGTCTCTTCTCCTGGTCTCTTCTCCTGGTCTCTTCCCTTCTCCTGGTCTCGTCTCTTCTCCTGGTCTCTTCTCCTGGTCTCTTCTCTCCTCCTGGTCTCTTCTCTTCTCCTGGTCTCTTCTCCTGGTCTCTTCTCTTCTCCTGGTCTCTTCTCTTCTCCTGGTCTCTTCTCTTCTCCTGGTCTCTTCTCCTGGTCTCTTCTCCTGGTCTCTTCTCTTCTCCTGGTCTCTTCTCTTCTCCTGGTCTCTTCTCTTCTCCTGGTCTCTTCTCCTGGTCTCTTCTCCTGGTCTCTTCTCTTTTCCTGGTCTCTTCTCTTTTCCTGGTCTCTTCTCCTGGTCTCTTCTCCTGGTCACTTCTCTTGTCCTGGTCTCTTCTCTTCTCCTGGTCTCTTCTCCTCTCCTGGTCTCTTCTCCTCTCCTGGTCTCTTCTCTTCTCCTGGTCTCGTCTCTTCTCCTGGTCTCTTCTCCTGGTCTCTTCTCTTCTCCTGGTCTCTTCTCCTGGTCTCTTCTCTTCTCCTGGTCTCTTCTCTTCTCCTGGTCTCTTCTCCTGGTCTCTTCTCTTCTCCTGGTCTCTTCTCTTCTCCTGGTCTCTTCTCCTGGTCTCTTCTCTTCTCCTGGTCTCTTCTCTTCTCCTGGTCTCTTCTCCTGGTCTCTTCTCTTCTCCTGGTCTCTTCTCTTCTCCTGGTCTCTTCTCCTGGTCTCTTCTCTTCTCCTGGTCTCTTCTCTTCTCCTGGTCTCTTCTCCTGGTCTCTTCTCTTCTCCTGGTCTCGTCTCTTCTCCTGGTCTCTTCTCCTGGTCTCGTCTCTTCTCCTGGTCTCTTCTCCTGGTCTCTTCTCTTCTCCTGGTCTGTTCTCCTGGTCTCTTCTCTTCTCCTGGTCTCTTCTCTTCTCCTGGTCTCGTCTCTTCTCCTGGTCTCTTCTCCTGGTCTCTTCTCTTCTCCTGGTCTCTTCTCCTGGTCTGGTCTCTTCTCCTGGTCTCTTCTCTTCTCCTGGTCTCTTCTCTTCTCCTGGTCTCTTCTCCTGGTCTCTTCTCTTCTCCTGGTCTCTTCTCTTCTCCTGGTCTCTTCTCTTCTCCTGGTCTCTTCTCCTGGTCTCTTCTCTTCTCCTGGTCTCTTCTCCTGGTCTCTTCTCTTCTCCTGGTCTCTTCTCTTCTCCTGGTCTCTTCTCCTGGTCTCTTCTCTTCTCCTGGTCTCGTCTCTTCTCCTGGTCTCTTCTCCTGGTCTCGTCTCTTCTCCTGGTCTCTTCTCCTGGTCTCTTCTCTTCTCCTGGTCTGTTCTCCTGGTCTCTTCTCTTCTCCTGGTCTCTTCTCTTCTCCTGGTCTCTTCTCTTCTCCTGGTCTCTTCTCCTGGTCTCTTCTCTTCTCCTGGTCTCTTCTCTTCTCCTGGTCTCTTCTCCTGGTCTCTTCTCTTCTCCTGGTCTCTTCTCCTGGTCTCTTCTCCTGGTCTCTTCTCTTCTCCTGGTCTCGTCTCTTCTCCTGGTCTCGTCTCTTCTCCTGGTCTCTTCTCCTGGTCTCTTCTCATCTCCTGGTCTCTTCTCCTGGTCTCTTCTCCTCTCCTTGTCTCTTCTCTTCTCCTGGTCTCTTCTCTTCTCCTGGTCTCGTCTCCTGGTCTCTTCTCTTCTCCTGGTCTCTTCTCTTCTCCTGGTCTCTTCTCCTGGTCTCTTCTCCTGGTCTCTTCTCTTTTCCTGGTCTCTTCTCCTGGTCTCTTCTCCTGGTCTCTTCTCCTGGTCTCGTCTCTTCTCCTGGTCTCTTCTCCTGGTCTCTTCTCCTGGTCTCTTCTCTTCTCCTGGTCTCTTCTCCTGGTCTCCTCTCCTGGTGTCTTCTCTTCTCCTGGTCTCTTCTCCTGGTCTCTTCTCTTCTCCTGGTCTCTTCTCTTCTCCTGGTCTCTTCTCTTCTCCTCGTCTCGTCTCTTCTCCTCGTCTCGTCTCTTCTCCTGCTCTCTTCTCCTGGTCTCGTCTCTTCTCCTGGTCTCGTCTCTTCTCCTGGTCTCTTCTCTTCTCCTGGTCTCTTCTCTTCTCCTGGTCTCTTCTCTTCTCCTGGTCTCTTGTCTTCTCCTGGTCTCTTCTCTTATCCTGGTCTCTTCTCTTCTCCTGGTCTCTTCTCTTCTCCTGGTCTCTTCTCTTCTCCTGGTCTCTTCTCTTTTCCTGGTCTCTTCTCCTGGTCACTTCTCCTGGTCTCTTCTCTTGTCCTGGTCTCTTCTCTTGTCCTGGTCTCTTCTCCTGGTCTCTTCTCCTGGTCTCTTCCCTTCTCCTGGTCTCGTCTCTTCTCCTGGTCTCTTCTCCTGGTCTCTTCTCTTCTCCTGGTCTCTTCTCCTGGTCTCTTCTCTTCTCCTGGTCTCTTCTCTTCTCCTGGTCTCTTCTCTTTTCCTGGTCTCTTCTCCTGGTCTCTTCTCCTGGTCTCTTCTCTTGTCCTGGTCTCTTCTCTTGTCCTGGTCTCTTCTCTTCTCCTGGTCTCTTCTCCTGGTCTCTTCTCCTGGTCTCTTCCCTTCTCCTGGTCTCGTCTCTTCTCCTGGTCTCTTCTCCTGGTCTCTTCTCTCCTCCTGGTCTCTTCTCTTCTCCTGGTCTCTTCTCCTGGTCTCGTCTCTTCTCCTGGTCTCTTCTCTTCTCCTGGTCTCTTCTCTTCTCCTGGTCTCTTCTCTTCTCCTGGTCTCTTCTCTTCTCCTGGTCTCTTCTCTTCTCCTGGTCTCTTCTCCTGGTCTCTTCTCTTCTCCTGGTCTCTTCTCTTCTCCTGGTCTCTTCTCCTGGTCTCTTCTCTTCTCCTGGTCTCTTCTCCTGGTCTCTTCTTTGGTCTCGTCTCTTCTCCTGGTCTCTTCTCTTCTCCTGGTCTCTTCTCTTCTCCTGGTCTCTTCTCTTGTCCTGGTCTCTTCTCTTGTCCTGGTCTCTTCTCTTGTCCTGGTCTCTTCTCTTGTCCTGGTCTCTTCTCCTGGTCTCTTCTCCTGGTCTCTTCCCTTCTCCTGGTCTCGTCTCTTCTCCTGGTCTCTTCTCCTGGTCTCTTCTCTCCTCCTGGTCTCTTCTCTTCTCCTGGTCTCTTCTCCTGGTCTCTTCTCTTCTCCTGGTCTCTTCTCTTCTCCTGGTCTCTTCTCTTCTCCTGGTCTCTTCTCCTGGTCTCTTCTCCTGGTCTCTTCTCTTCTCCTGGTCTCTTCTCTTCTCCTGGTCTCTTCTCTTCTCCTGGTCTCTTCTCCTGGTCTCTTCTCCTGGTCTCTTCTCTTTTCCTGGTCTCTTCTCTTTTCCTGGTCTCTTCTCCTGGTCTCTTCTCCTGGTCACTTCTCTTGTCCTGGTCTCTTCTCTTCTCCTGGTCTCTTCTCCTCTCCTGGTCTCTTCTCCTCTCCTGGTCTCTTCTCTTCTCCTGGTCTCGTCTCTTCTCCTGGTCTCTTCTCCTGGTCTCTTCTCTTCTCCTGGTCTCTTCTCCTGGTCTCTTCTCTTCTCCTGGTCTCTTCTCTTCTCCTGGTCTCTTCTCCTGGTCTCTTCTCTTCTCCTGGTCTCTTCTCTTCTCCTGGTCTCTTCTCCTGGTCTCTTCTCTTCTCCTGGTCTCTTCTCTTCTCCTGGTCTCTTCTCCTGGTCTCTTCTCTTCTCCTGGTCTCTTCTCTTCTCCTGGTCTCTTCTCCTGGTCTCTTCTCTTCTCCTGGTCTCTTCTCTTCTCCTGGTCTCTTCTCCTGGTCTCTTCTCTTCTCCTGGTCTCGTCTCTTCTCCTGGTCTCTTCTCCTGGTCTCGTCTCTTCTCCTGGTCTCTTCTCCTGGTCTCTTCTCTTCTCCTGGTCTGTTCTCCTGGTCTCTTCTCTTCTCCTGGTCTCTTCTCTTCTCCTGGTCTCTTCTCTTCTCCTGGTCTCTTCTCCTGGTCTCTTCTCTTCTCCTGGTCTCTTCTCTTCTCCTGGTCTCTTCTCCTGGTCTCTTCTCTTCTCCTGGTCTCTTCTCCTGGTCTCTTCTCCTGGTCTCTTCTCTTCTCCTGGTCTCGTCTCTTCTCCTGGTCTCGTCTCTTCTCCTGGTCTCTTCTCCTGGTCTCTTCTCATCTCCTGGTCTCTTCTCCTGGTCTCTTCTCCTCTCCTTGTCTCTTCTCTTCTCCTGGTCTCTTCTCTTCTCCTGGTCTCTTCTCTTCTCCTGGTCTCGTCTCCTGGTCTCTTCTCTTCTCCTGGTCTCTTCTCTTCTCCTGGTCTCTTCTCCTGGTCTCTTCTCCTGGTCTCTTCTCTTTTCCTGGTCTCTTCTCCTGGTCTCTTCTCCTGGTCTCTTCTCCTGGTCTCGTCTCTTCTCCTGGTCTCTTCTCCTGGTCTCTTCTCCTGGTCTCTTCTCTTCTCCTGGTCTCTTCTCCTGGTCTCCTCTCCTGGTGTCTTCTCTTCTCCTGGTCTCTTCTCCTGGTCTCTTCTCTTCTCCTGGTCTCTTCTCTTCTCCTGGTCTCTTCTCTTCTCCTCGTCTCGTCTCTTCTCCTGCTCTCTTCTCCTGGTCTCGTCTCTTCTCCTGGTCTCGTCTCTTCTCCTGGTCTCTTCTCTTCTCCTGGTCTCTTCTCTTCTCCTGGTCTCTTCTCTTTTCCTGGTCTCTTCTCCTGGTCACTTCTCCTGGTCTCTTCTCTTGTCCTGGTCTCTTCTCTTGTCCTGGTCTCTTCTCTTCTCCTAGTCTCTTCTCCTAGTCTCTTCTCCTGGTCTCTTCTCCTGGTCTCTTCCCTTCTCCTGGTCTCGTCTCTTCTCCTGGTCTCTTCTCTCCTCCTGGTCTCTTCTCTCCTCCTGGTCTCTTCTCTTCTCCTGGTCTCTTCTCCTGGTCTCTTCTCTTCTCCTGGTCTCTTCTCTTCTCCTGGTCTCTTCTCTTCTCCTGGTCTCTTCTCCTGGTCTGTTCTCCTGGTCTCTTCTCTTCTCCTGGTCTCTTCTCTTCTCCTGGTCTCTTCTCCTGGTCTCTTCTCTTCTCCTGGTCTCTTCTCCTAGTCTCTTCTCTTCTCCTGGTCTTTTCTCTTCTCCTGGTCTCTTCTCCTGGTCTCTTCTCTTCTCCTGGTCTCGTCTCTTCTCCTGGTCTCTTCTCTTCTCCTGGTCTCTTCTCTTCTCCTGGTCTCTTCTCTTTTCCTGGTCTCTTCTCCTGGTCACTTCTCCTGGTCTCTTCTCTTGTCCTGGTCTCTTCTCTTGTCCTGGTCTCTTCTCCTGGTCTCTTCTCCTGGTCTCTTCCCTTCTCCTGGTCTCGTCTCTTCTCCTGGTCTCTTCTCCTGGTCTCTTCTCTTCTCCTGGTCTCTTCTCCTGGTCTCTTCTCTTCTCCTGGTCTCTTCTCTTCTCCTGGTCTCTTCTCTTTTCCTGGTCTCTTCTCCTGGTCTCTTCTCCTGGTCTCTTCTCTTCTCCTGGTCTCTTCTCTTGTCCTGGTCTCTTCTCTTGTCCTGGTCTCTTCTCTTCTCCTGGTCTCTTCTCCTGGTCTCTTCTCCTGGTCTCTTCCCTTCTCCTGGTCTCGTCTCTTCTCCTGGTCTCTTCTCCTGGTCTCTTCTCTCCTCCTGGTCTCTTCTCTTCTCCTGGTCTCTTCTCCTGGTCTCGTCTCTTCTCCTGGTCTCTTCTCTTCTCCTGGTCTCTTCTCTTCTCCTGGTCTCTTCTCTTCTCCTGGTCTCTTCTCTTCTCCTGGTCTCTTCTCTTCTCCTGGTCTCTTCTCCTGGTCTCTTCTCTTCTCCTGGTCTCTTCTCTTCTCCTGGTCTCTTCTCCTGGTCTCTTCTCTTCTCCTGGTCTCTTCTCCTGGTCTCTTCTTTGGTCTCGTCTCTTCTCCTGGTCTCTTCTCTTCTCCTGGTCTCTTCTCTTCTCCTGGTCTCTTCTCTTGTCCTGGTCTCTTCTCTTGTCCTGGTCTCTTCTCTTGTCCTGGTCTCTTCTCTTGTCCTGGTCTCTTCTCCTGGTCTCTTCTCCTGGTCTCTTCCCTTCTCCTGGTCTCGTCTCTTCTCCTGGTCTCTTCTCCTGGTCTCTTCTCTCCTCCTGGTCTCTTCTCTTCTCCTGGTCTCTTCTCCTGGTCTCTTCTCTTCTCCTGGTCTCTTCTCTTCTCCTGGTCTCTTCTCTTCTCCTGGTCTCTTCTTTTCTCCTGGTCTCTTCTCCTGGTCTCTTCTCCTGGTCTCTTCTCTTCTCCTGGTCTCTTCTCTTCTCCTGGTCTCTTCTCTTCTCCTGGTCTCTTCTCCTGGTCTCTTCTCTTTTCCTGGTCTCTTCTCTTTTCCTGGTCTCTTCTCCTGGTCTCTTCTCCTGGTCACTTCTCTTGTCCTGGTCTCTTCTCTTCTCCTGGTCTCTTCTCCTCTCCTGGTCTCTTCTCCTCTCCTGGTCTCTTCTCTTCTCCTGGTCTCGTCTCTTCTCCTGGTCTCTTCTCCTGGTCTCTTCTCTTCTCCTGGTCTCTTCTCCTGGTCTCTTCTCTTCTCCTGGTCTCTTCTCTTCTCCTGGTCTCTTCTCCTGGTCTCTTCTCTTCTCCTGGTCTCTTCTCTTCTCCTGGTCTCTTCTCCTGGTCTCTTCTCTTCTCCTGGTCTCTTCTCTTCTCCTGGTCTCTTCTCCTGGTCTCTTCTCTTCTCCTGGTCTCTTCTCTTCTCCTGGTCTCTTCTCCTGGTCTCTTCTCTTCTCCTGGTCTCTTCTCTTCTCCTGGTCTCTTCTCCTGGTCTCTTCTCTTCTCCTGGTCTCGTCTCTTCTCCTGGTCTCTTCTCCTGGTCTCGTCTCTTCTCCTGGTCTCTTCTCCTGGTCTCTTCTCTTCTCCTGGTCTGTTCTCCTGGTCTCTTCTCTTCTCCTGGTCTCTTCTCTTCTCCTGGTCTCTTCTCTTCTCCTGGTCTCTTCTCCTGGTCTCTTCTCTTCTCCTGGTCTCTTCTCTTCTCCTGGTCTCTTCTCCTGGTCTCTTCTCTTCTCCTGGTCTCTTCTCCTGGTCTCTTCTCCTGGTCTCTTCTCTTCTCCTGGTCTCGTCTCTTCTCCTGGTCTCGTCTCTTCTCCTGGTCTCTTCTCCTGGTCTCTTCTCATCTCCTGGTCTCTTCTCCTGGTCTCTTCTCCTCTCCTTGTCTCTTCTCTTCTCCTGGTCTCTTCTCTTCTCCTGGTCTCTTCTCTTCTCCTGGTCTCGTCTCCTGGTCTCTTCTCTTCTCCTGGTCTCTTCTCTTCTCCTGGTCTCTTCTCCTGGTCTCTTCTCCTGGTCTCTTCTCTTTTCCTGGTCTCTTCTCCTGGTCTCTTCTCCTGGTCTCTTCTCCTGGTCTCGTCTCTTCTCCTGGTCTCTTCTCCTGGTCTCTTCTCCTGGTCTCTTCTCTTCTCCTGGTCTCTTCTCCTGGTCTCCTCTCCTGGTGTCTTCTCTTCTCCTGGTCTCTTCTCCTGGTCTCTTCTCTTCTCCTGGTCTCTTCTCTTCTCCTGGTCTCTTCTCTTCTCCTCGTCTCGTCTCTTCTCCTGCTCTCTTCTCCTGGTCTCGTCTCTTCTCCTGGTCTCGTCTCTTCTCCTGGTCTCTTCTCTTCTCCTGGTCTCTTCTCTTCTCCTGGTCTCTTCTCTTTTCCTGGTCTCTTCTCCTGGTCACTTCTCCTGGTCTCTTCTCTTGTCCTGGTCTCTTCTCTTGTCCTGGTCTCTTCTCTTCTCCTAGTCTCTTCTCCTAGTCTCTTCTCCTGGTCTCTTCTCCTGGTCTCTTCCCTTCTCCTGGTCTCGTCTCTTCTCCTGGTCTCTTCTCTCCTCCTGGTCTCTTCTCTCCTCCTGGTCTCTTCTCTTCTCCTGGTCTCTTCTCCTGGTCTCTTCTCTTCTCCTGGTCTCTTCTCTTCTCCTGGTCTCTTCTCTTCTCCTGGTCTCTTCTCCTGGTCTGTTCTCCTGGTCTCTTCTCTTCTCCTGGTCTCTTCTCTTCTCCTGGTCTCTTCTCCTGGTCTCTTCTCTTCTCCTGGTCTCTTCTCCTAGTCTCTTCTCTTCTCCTGGTCTTTTCTCTTCTCCTGGTCTCTTCTCCTGGTCTCTTCTCTTCTCCTGGTCTCGTCTCTTCTCCTGGTCTCGTCTCTTCTCCTGGTCTCTTCTCCTCTCCTCGTCTCTTCTCTTCTCCTGGTCTCTTCTCTTCTCCTGGTCTCTTCTCTTCTCCTGGTCTCTTCTCTTTTCCTGGTCTCGTCTCCTGGTCTCTTCTGTTCTCCTGGTCTCATCTCTTCTCCTGGTCTCTTCTCCTGGTCTCTTGTCTTTTCCTGGTCTCTTCTCCTGGTCTCTTCTCCTGGTCTCTTCTCCTGGTCTGGTCTCTTCTCCTGGTCTCTTCTCTTCTCCTGGTCTCTTCTCTTCTCCTGGTCTCTTCTCCTGGTCTCTTCTCCTGGTCTCTTCTCCTGGTCTCTCCTCTTCTCCTGGTCTCTTCTCCTGGTCTCCTCTCTTCTCCTGGTCTCTTCTCCTGGTCTCCTCTCTTCTCCTGGTCTCTTCTCCTGGTCTCTTCTCTTCTCCTGGTCTCTTCTCTTCTCCTGGTCTCTTCTCCTGGTCTCTTCTCCTCTCCTCGTCTCTTCTCTTCTCCTGGTCTCGTCTCTTCTCCTGGTCTCTTCTCCTGGTCTCTTCTCCTGGTCTCTTCTCTTCTCCTGGTCTCTTCTCCTGGTCTCTTCTGCTGGTCTCTTCTCTTCTCCTGGTCTCTTCTCCTGGTGTCTTCTCTTCTCCTGGTCTCTTCTCCTGGTCTCTTCTCTTCTCCTGGTCTCTTCTCTTCTCCTGGTCTCGTCTCTTCTCCTCGTCTCGTCTCTTCTCCTGCTCTCTTCTCCTGGTCTCTTCTCTTCTCCTGGTCTCTTCTCTTCTCCTGGTCTCTTCTCTTCTCCTGGTCTCTTCTCCTGGTCTCTTCTCTTTTCCTGGTCACTTCTCCTGGTCTCTTCTCCTGGTCTCTTCTCCTGGTCTCTTCTCTTGTCCTGGTCTCTTCTCTTGTCCTGGTCTCTTCTCTTCTCCTGGTCTCTTCTCCTCTCCTGTACTCTTCTCCTGGTCTCTTCTCCTGGTCTCTTCTCTTCTCCTGGTCTCTACTCCTGGTCTCTTCTCCTGGTCTCTTCTCCTGGTCTCTTCACTTCTCCTGGTCTCTTCTCCTGGTCTCTTCCCTTCTCCTGGTCTCTTCTCTTCTCCTGGTCTCTTCTCCTGGTCTCTTCTCCTGGTCTCTTCTCTTCTCCTGGTCTCTTCTCTTCTCCTGGTCTCTTCTCCTGGTCTCTTCTCCTGGTCTCTCCTCTTCTCCTGGTCTCTTCTCCTGGTCTCCTCTCTTCTCCTGGTCTCTTCTCCTGGTCTCGTCTCTTCTCCTGGTCTCTTCTCCTGGTCTCTTCTCCTGGTCTCTTCTCCTGGTCTCTTCTCTTCTCCTGGTCTCTTCTCCTGGTCTCTTCTCCTGGTCTCTTCACTTCTCCTGGTCTCTTCTCCTGGTCTCTTCCCTTCTCCTGGTCTCTTCTCTTCTCCTGGTCTCTTCTCCTGGTCTCTTCTCTTCTCCTGGTCTCTTCTCTTCTCCTGGTCTCTTCTCTTCTCCTGGTCTCTTCTCCTGGTCTCTTCTATTCTCTTGGTCTCTTCTCTTCTCTTGGTCTCTTCTCTTCTCCTGGTCTCTTCTCTTCTCCTGGTCTCTTCTCTTCTCCTGGTCTCTTCTCCTGGTCTCTTCTCCTGGTCTCTTCTCCTGGTCTCTTCTCCTGGTCTCTTCTCTTCTCCTGGTCTCTTCTCCTGGTCTCTTCTCTTCTCCTGGTCTCTTCTCTTCTCCTGGTCTCTTCTCTTCTCCTGGTCTCTTCTCCTGGTCTCTTCTCTTCTCCTGGTCTCTTCTCTTCTCCTCGTCTCTTCTCCTGGTCTCGTCTCTTCTCCTGGTCTCGTCACTTCTCCTGGTCTCGTCTCTTCTCCTCGTCTCTTATCCTGGTCTCGTCTCTTCTCCTGGTCTCTTCTCCTGGTCTCTTCTCTTCTTCTGGCCTCATCCTGGTCTCTTCTGTTCTCCTGGTGTCTTCTCTTCTCCTGGTCTCGTCTCTTCTCCTGGTCTCGTCTCTTCTCCTGGTCTCTTCTCCTGATCTCGTCTCTTCTCCTGGTCTCTTCTCCTGGTCTCTTCTCTTCTCCTCGTCTCTTCTCTTCTCCTGGTCTCTTCTCTTCTCCTCGTCTCTTCTCTTCTCCTGGTCTCTTCTCCTGGTCTCTTCTCCTGGTCTCTTATCTTCTCCTGGTCTCTTCTCCTGGTCTCTTCTCTTCTCCTGGTCTCTTCTCCTGGTCTCTTCTCTTCTCCTGGTCTCTTCTCCTGGACTCTTCTCCTGGTCTCTTCTCTTCTCCTGGTCTCTTCTCCTGGTCTCGTCTCTTCTCCTGGACTCTTCTCCTGGTCTCTTCTCTTCTCCTGGTCTCTTCTCCTGGTCTCTTCTCCTGGTCTCTTCCCTTCTCCTGGTCTCGTCTCTTCTCCTGGTCTCTTCTCCTGGTCTCTTCTCTCCTCCTGGTCTCTTCTCTTCTCCTGGTCTCTTCTCCTGGTCTCTTCTCTTCTCCTGGTCTCTTCTCTTCTCCTGGTCTCTTCTCTTCTCCTGGTCTCTTCTCTTCTCCTGGTCTCTTCTCTTCTCCTGGTCTCTTCTCCTGGTCTGTTCTCCTGGTCTCTTCTCTTCTCCTGGTCTCTTCTCTTCTCCTGGTCTCTTCTCCTAGTCTCTTCTCTTCTCCTGGTCTTTTCTCTTCTCCTGGTCTCTTCTCCTGGTCTCTTCTCTTCTCCTGGTCTCGTCTCTTCTCCTGGTCTCGTCTCTTCTCCTGGTCTCTTCTCCTCTCCTCGTCTCTTCTCTTCTCCTGGTCTCGTCTCTTCTCCTGGTCTCTTCTCCTGGTCTCTTCTCCTGGTCTCTTCTCTTCTCCTGGTCTCTTCTCCTGGTCTCTTCTGCTGGTCTCTTCTCTTCTCCTGGTCTCTTCTCCTGGTGTCTTCTCTTCTCCTGGTCTCTTCTCCTGGTCTCTTCTCTTCTCCTGGTCTCTTCTCTTCTCCTGGTCTCGTCTCTTCTCCTCGTCTCGTCTCTTCTCCTGCTCTCTTCTCCTGGTCTCTTCTCTTCTCCTAGTCTCTTCTCTTCTCCTGGTCTCTTCTCTTCTCCTGGTCTCTTCTCCTGGTCTCTTCTCTTTTCCTGGTCACTTCTCCTGGTCTCTTCTCCTGGTCTCTTCTCCTGGTCTCTTCTCTTGTCCTGGTCTCTTCTCTTGTCCTGGTCTCTTCTCTTGTCCTGGTCTCTTCTCTTGTCCTGGTCTCTTCTCTTCTCCTGGTCTCTTCTCCTCTCCTGTACTCTTCTCCTGGTCTCTTCTCCTGGTCTCTTCTCTTCTCCTGGTCTCTACTCCTGGTCTCTTCTCCTGGTCTCTTCTCCTGGTCTCTTCACTTCTCCTGGTCTCTTCTCCTGGTCTCTTCCCTTCTCCTGGTCTCTTCTCTTCTCCTGGTCTCTTCTCCTGGTCTCTTCTCCTGGTCTCTTCTCTTCTCCTGGTCTCTTCTCTTCTCCTGGTCTCTTCTCCTGGTCTCTTCTCCTGGTCTCTCCTCTTCTCCTGGTCTCTTCTCCTGGTCTCCTCTCTTCTCCTGGTCTCTTCTCCTGGTCTCGTCTCTTCTCCTGGTCTCTTCTCCTGGTCTCTTCTCCTGGTCTCTTCTCCTGGTCTCTTCACTTCTCCTGGTCTCTTCTCCTGGTCTCTTCCCTTCTCCTGGTCTCTTCTCTTCTCCTGGTCTCTTCTCCTTGTCTCTTCTGTTCTCCTGGTCTCTTCTCTTCTCCTGGTCTCTTCTCTTCTCCTGGTCTCTTCTCTTCTTCTGGTCTCTTCTCCTGGTCTCTTCTCTTCTCTTGGTCTCTTCTCTTTTCCTGGTCTCTTCTCTTCTCCTGGTCTCTTCTCTTCTCCTGGTCTCTTCTCTTCTCCTGGTCTCTTCTCCTGGTCTCTTCTCCTGGTCTCTTCTCCTGGTCTCTTCTCTTCTCCTGGTCTCTTCTCTTCTCCTGGTCTCTTCTCTTCTCCTGGTCTCTTCTCTTCTCCTGGTCTCTTCTCCTGGTCTCTTCTCTTCTCCTGGTCTCTTCTCTTCTCCTCGTCTCTTCTCCTGGTCTCGTCTCTTCTCCTGGTCTCGTCACTTCTCCTGGTCTCGTCTCTTCTCCTCGTCTCTTATCCTGGTCTCGTCTCTTCTCCTGGTCTCTTCTCCTGGTCTCTTCTCTTCTTCTGGCCTCATCCTGGTCTCTTCTGTTCTCCTGGTGTCTTCTCTTCTCCTGGTCTCGTCTCTTCTCCTGATCTCGTCTCTTCTCCTGGTCTCTTCTCCTGATCTCGTCTCTTCTCCTGGTCTCTTCTCCTGGTCTCTTCTCTTCTCCTCGTCTCTTCTCTTCTCCTGGTCTCTTCTCTTCTCCTCGTCTCTTCTCTTCTCCTGGTCTCTTCTCCTGGTCTCTTCTCCTGGTCTCTTATCTTCTCCTGGTCTCTTCTCCTGGTCTCTTCTCTTCTCCTGGTCTCTTCTCCTGGTCTCCTCTCTTCTCCTGGTCTCTTCTCCTGGACTCTTCTCCTGGTCTCTTCTCTTCTCCTGGTCTCTTCTCCTGGTCTCGTCTCTTCTCCTGGTCTCTTCTCCTGGTCTCTTCTCTTCTCCTGGTCTGTTCTCCTGGTCTCTTCTCTTCTCCTGGTCTCTTCTCCTGGTCTCTTCTCCTGGTCTCTTCCCTTCTCCTGGTCTCGTCTCTTCTCCTGGTCTCTTCTCCTGGTCTCTTCTCTCCTCCTGGTCTCTTCTCTTCTCCTGGTCTCTTCTCCTGGTCTCTTCTCTTCTCCTGGTCTCTTCTCTTCTCCTGGTCTCTTCTCTTCTCCTGGTCTCTTCTCTTCTCCTGGTCTCTTCTCCTGGTCTGTTCTCCTGGTCTCTTCTCTTCTCCTGGTCTCTTCTCTTCTCCTGGTCTCTTCTCCTGGTCTCTTCTCTTCTCCTGGTCTCGTCTCTTCTCCTGGTCTCGTCTCTTCTCCTGGTCTCTTCTCCTCTCCTCGTCTCTTCTCTTCTCCTGGTCTCTTCTCTTCTCCTGGTCTCTTCTCTTTTCCTGGTCTCGTCTCCTGGTCTCTTCTGTTCTCCTGGTCTCATCTCTTCTCCTGGTCTCTTCTCCTGGTCTCTTGTCTTTTCCTGGTCTCTTCTCCTGGTCTGGTCTCTTCTCCTGGTCTCTTCTCTTCTCCTGGTCTCTTCTCTTCTCCTGGTCTCTTCTCTTCTCCTGGTCTCTTCTCCTGGTCTCTTCTCCTGGTCTCTTCTCCTGGTCTCTCCTCTTCTCCTGGTCTCTTCTACTGGTCTCCTCTCTTCTCCTGGTCTCTTCTCCTGGTCTCCTCTCTTCTCCTGGTCTCTTCTCCTGGTCTCTTCTCTTCTCCTGGTCTCTTCTCTTCTCCTGGTCTCTTCTCCTGGTCTCTTCTCCTCTCCTCGTCTCTTCTCTTCTCCTGGTCTCGTCTCTTCTCCTGGTCTCTTCTCCTGGTCTCTTCTCCTGGTCTCTTCTGCTGGTCTCTTCTCTTCTCCTGGTCTCTTCTCCTGGTGTCTTCTCTTCTCCTGGTCTCTTCTCTTCTCCTGGTCTCTTCTCTTCTCCTGGTCTCTTCTCTTCTCCTGGTCTCTTCTCTTCTCCTGGTCTCTTTTCTTCTCCTGGTCTCTTCTCCTGGTCTCTTCTCTTTTCCTGGTCACTTCTCCTGGTCTCTTCTCCTTGACTCTTCTCCTGGTCTCTTCTCTTCTCCTGGTCTCTTCTCTTGTCCTGGTCTCTTCTCTTGTCCTGGTCTCTTCTCTTCTCCTGGTCTCTTCTCCTCTCCTGTACTCTTCTCCTGGTCTCTTCTCCTGGTCTCTTCTCTTCTCCTGGTCTCTACTCCTGGTCTCTTCTCCTGGTCTCTTCTCCTGGTCTCTTCACTTCTCCTGGTCTCTTCTCCTGGTCTCGTCTCTTCTCCTCGTCTCGTCTCTTCTCCTGCTCTCTTCTCCTGGTCTCTTCTCTTCTCCTAGTCTCTTCTCTTCTCCTGGTCTCTTCTCTTCTCCTGGTCTCTTTTCTTCTCCTGGTCTCTTCTCCTGGTCTCTTCTCTTTTCCTGGTCACTTCTCCTGGTTTCTTCTCCTGGTCTCTTCTCCTGGTCTCTTCTCTTGTCCTGGTCTCTTCTCTTGTCCTGGTCTCTTCTCTTGTCCTGGTCTCTTCTCTTCTCCTGGTCTCTTCTCCTCTCCTGTACTCTTCTCCTGGTCTCTTCTCCTGGTCTCTTCTCTTCTCCTGGTCTCTACTCCTGGTCTCTTCTCCTGGTCTCTTCTCCTGGTCTCTTCACTTCTCCTGGTCTCTTCTCCTGGTCTCTTCCCTTCTCCTGGTCTCTTCTCTTCTCCTGGTCTCTTCTCCTGGTCTCTTCTCCTGGTCTCTTCTCTTCTCCTGGTCTCTTCTCTTCTCCTGGTCTCTTCTCCTGGTCTCTTCTCCTGGTCTCTTCTCCTGGTCTCTCCTCTTCTCCTGGTCTCTTCTCCTGGTCTCGTCTCTTCTCCTGGTCTCTTCTCCTGGTCTCGTCTCTTCTCCTGGTCTCTTCTCCTGGTCTCTTCTCCTGGTCTCTTCTCCTGGTCTCTTCTCTTCTCCTAGTCTCTTCTCCTGGTCTCTTCTCCTGGTCTCTTCACTTCTCCTGGTCTCTTCTCCTGGTGTCTTCCCTTCTCCTGGTCTCTTCTCTTCTCCTGGTCTCTTCTCCTGGTCTCTTCTCTTCTCCTGGTCTCTTCTCTTCTCCTGGTCTCTTCTCTTCTCCTGGTCTCTTCTCTTCTTCTGGTCTCTTCTCTTCTTCTGGTCTCTTCTCCTGGTCTCTTCTCTTCTCTTGGTCTCTTCTCTTTTCCTGGTCTCTTCTCTTCTCCTGGTCTCTTCTCTTCTCCTGGTCTCTTCTCTTCTCCTGGTCTCTTCTCCTGGTCTCTTCTCCTGGTCTCTTCTCTTCTCCTGGTCTCTTCTCCTGGTCTCTTCTCTTCTCCTGGTCTCTTCTCTTCTCCTGGTCTCTTCTCTTCTCCTGGTCTCTTCTCCTGGTCTCTTCTCTTCTCCTGGTCTCTTCTCTTCTCCTCGTCTCTTCTCCTGGTCTCGTCTCTTCTCCTGGTCTCGTCTCTTCTCCTGGTCTCGTCACTTCTCCTGGTCTCGTCTCTTCTCCTGGTCTCGTCTCTTCTCCTGGTCTCGTCTCTTCTCCTCGTCTCTTCTCCTGGTCTCGTCTCTTCTCCTGGTCTCTTCTCCTGGTCTCTTCTCTTCTTCTGGCCTCATCCTGGTCTCTTCTGTTCTCCTGGTCTCGTCTCTTCTCCTGGTCTCGTCTCTTCTCCTGGTCTCGTCTCTTCTCCTGGTCTCTTCTCCTGATCTCGTCTCTTCTCCTGGTCTCTTCTCCTGGTCTCTTCTCTTCTCCTCGTCTCTTCTCTTCTCCTGGTCTCTTCTCTTCTCCTGGTCTCTTCTCTTCTCCTGGTCTCTTCTCCTGGTCTCTTCTCTTCTCCTGGTCTCTTCTCCTGGTCTCTTCTCTTCTCCTGGTCTCTTCTCCTGGTCTCTTCTCTTCTCCTGGTCTCTTCTCCTGAACTCTTCTCCTGGTCTCTTCTCTTCTCCTGGTCTCTTCTCCTGGTCTCGTCTCTTCTCCTGGTCTCTTCTCCTGGTCTCTTCTCTTCTCCTGGTCTCTTCTCCTGGTCTCTTCTCTTCTCCTGGTCTCTTCTCTTCTCCTGGTCTGTTCTCCTGGTCTCTTCTCTTCTCCTGGTCTTTTCTCTTCTCCTGGTCTCTTCTCCTGGTCTCGTCTCTTCTCCTGGTCTCGTCTCTTCTCCTGGTCTCGTCTCTTCTCCTGGTCTCGTCTCTTCTCCTGGTCTCTTCTCTTCTCCTGGTCTCTTCTCTTTTCCTGGTCTCGTCTCCTGGTCTCTTCTCTTCTCCTGGTCTCTTCTCTTCTCCTGGTCTCTTCTCTTCTCCTGGTCTCTTCTCCTGGTCTCTTGTCTTCTCCTGGTCTCTTCTCCTGGTCTCTTCTCCTGGTCTCTTCTCTTCTCCTGGTCTCTTCTCTTCTCCTGGTCTCTTCTCCTGGTCTCTTCTCCTGGTCTCTTCTCCTGGTCTCTTCTCCTGGTCTCTTCTCTTCTCCTGGTCTCTCCTCTTCTCCTGGTCTCTTCTCCTGGTCTCTCCTCTTCTCCTGGTCTCTTCTCCTGGTCTCTCCTCTTCTCCTGGTCTCTTCTCCTGGTCTCCTCTCTTCTCCTGGTCTCTTCTCCTGGTCTCTTCTCTTCTCCTGGTCTCTTCTCTTCTCCTGGTCTCTTCTCTTCTCCTGGTCTCTTCTCCTGGTCTCTTCTCCTCTCCTCGTCTCTTCTCTTCTCCTGGTCTCGTCTCTTCTCCTGGTCTCTTCTCCTGGTCTCTTCTCCTGGTCTCTTCTCTTCTCCTGGTCTCTTCTCCTGGTCTCTTCTCCTGGTCTCTTCTCCTGGTCTCTTCTCTTCTCCTGGTCTCTTCTCCTGGTCTCTTCTCTTCTCCTGGTCTCTTCTCCTGGTCTCTTCTCTTCTCCTGGTCTCTTCTCTTCTCCTGGTCTCGTCTCTTCTCCTCGTCTCGTCTCTTCTCCTGGTCTCTTCTCTTTTCCTGGTCTCTTTTCCTGGTCTCTTCTCCTGGTCTCTTCTCCTGGTCTCTTCTCTTGTCCTGGTCTCTTCTCTTCTCCTGGTCTCTTCTCTTCTCCTGGTCTCTTCTCTTCTCCTGTACTCTTCTCCTGGTCTCTTCTCTTCTCCTGGTCTCGTCTCTTCTCCTCGTCTCGTCTCTTCTCCTGCTCTCTTCTCCTGGTCTCTTCTCTTCTCCTGGTCTCTTCTCTTCTCCTGGTCTCTTCTCTTCTCCTGGTCTCTTCTCCTGGTCTCGTCTCTTCTCCTGGTCTCTTCTCCTGGTCTCTTCTCCTGGTCTCTTCTCCTGGTCTCTTCTCTTCTCCTGGTCTCTTCTCTTCTCCTGGTCTCTTCTCCTGGTCTCTTCTCTTCTCCTGGTCTGTTCTCCTGGTATCTTCTCTTCTCCTGGTCTCTTCTCCTGGTCTCTTCTCCTGGTCTCTTCTCTTCTCCTGGTCTCATCTCCTGGTGTCTTCTCTTCTCCTGGTCTCTTCTCTTCTCCTGGTCTCTTCTCCTGGTCTCTTCTCTTCTCCTGGTCTCGTCTCTTCTCCTGGTCTCGTCTCTTCTCCTGGTCTCTTCTCTTCTCCTGGTCTCTTCTCCTGGTCTCTTCTCTTCTCCTGGTCTCTTCTCCTGGTCTCTTCTCCTTTCCTCGTCTCTTCTCTTCTCCTGGTCTCTTCTCTACTCCTGGTCTCTTCTCCTGGTCTCTTCTCTTCTCCTGGTCTCTTCTCCTGGTCTCTTCTCTTCTCCTGGTCTGTTCTCCTGGTATCTTCTCTTCTCCTGGTCTCTTCTCCTGGTCTCTTCTCTTCTCCTGGTCTCTTCTCCTGGTCTCTTCTCTTCTCCTGGTCTCGTCTCTTCTCCTGGTCTCGTCTCTTCTCCTGGTCTCTTCTCCTGATCTCGTCTCTTCTCCTGGTCTCTTCTCCTGGTCTCTTCCCTTCTCCTGGTCTCTTCTCTTCTCCTGGTCTCTTCTCTTCTCCTGGTCTCTTCTCCTGGTCTCTTCTCTTCTCCTGGTCTCTTCTCCTGGTCTCTTCTCTTCTCCTGGTCTCTTCTCCTGGTCTCTTCTCTTTTCCTGGTCTCTTCTCTTCTCCTGGTCTCTTCTCTTTTCCTGGTCTCTTCTCTTCTCCTGGTCTCTTCTCTTCTCCTGGTCTCTTCTCTTCTCCTGGTCTCTTCTCCTGGTCTCTTCTCTTCTCCTGGTCTCGTCTCTTCTCCTGGTCTCGTCTCTTCTCCTGGTCTCGTCTCTTCTCCTGGTCTCTTCTCTTCTCCTGGTCTCTTCTCTTTTCCTGGTCTCGTCTCCTGGTCTCTTCTCTTCTCCTGGTCTTTTCTCTTCTCCTGGTCTCTTCTCCTGGTCTCGTCTCTTCTCCTGGTCTCGTCTCTTCTCCTGGTCTCGTCTCTTCTCCTGGTCTCGTCTCTTCTCCTGGTCTCTTCTCTTCTCCTGGTCTCTTCTCTTTTCCTGGTCTCGTCTCCTGGTCTCTTCTCTTCTCCTGGTCTCTTCTCTTCTCCTGGTCTCTTCTCTTCTCCTGGTCTCTTCTCCTGGTCTCTTGTCTTCTCCTGGTCTCTTCTCCTGGTCTCTTCTCCTGGTCTCTTCTCTTCTCCTGGTCTCTTCTCTTCTCCTGGTCTCTTCTCCTGGTCTCTTCTCCTGGTCTCTTCTCCTGGTCTCTTCTCCTGGTCTCTTCTCTTCTCCTGGTCTCTCCTCTTCTCCTGGTCTCTTCTCCTGGTCTCTCCTCTTCTCCTGGTCTCTTCTCCTGGTCTCTCCTCTTCTCCTGGTCTCTTCTCCTGGTCTCCTCTCTTCTCCTGGTCTCTTCTCCTGGTCTCTTCTCTTCTCCTGGTCTCTTCTCTTCTCCTGGTCTCTTCTCTTCTCCTGGTCTCTTCTCCTGGTCTCTTCTCCTCTCCTCGTCTCTTCTCTTCTCCTGGTCTCGTCTCTTCTCCTGGTCTCTTCTCCTGGTCTCTTCTCCTGGTCTCTTCTCTTCTCCTGGTCTCTTCTCCTGGTCTCTTCTCCTGGTCTCTTCTCCTGGTCTCTTCTCTTCTCCTGGTCTCTTCTCCTGGTCTCTTCTCTTCTCCTGGTCTCTTCTCCTGGTCTCTTCTCTTCTCCTGGTCTCTTCTCTTCTCCTGGTCTCGTCTCTTCTCCTCGTCTCGTCTCTTCTCCTGGTCTCTTCTCTTTTCCTGGTCTCTTTTCCTGGTCTCTTCTCCTGGTCTCTTCTCCTGGTCTCTTCTCTTGTCCTGGTCTCTTCTCTTCTCCTGGTCTCTTCTCTTCTCCTGGTCTCTTCTCTTCTCCTGTACTCTTCTCCTGGTCTCTTCTCTTCTCCTGGTCTCGTCTCTTCTCCTCGTCTCGTCTCTTCTCCTGCTCTCTTCTCCTGGTCTCTTCTCTTCTCCTGGTCTCTTCTCTTCTCCTGGTCTCTTCTCTTCTCCTGGTCTCTTCTCCTGGTCTCGTCTCTTCTCCTGGTCTCTTCTCCTGGTCTCTTCTCCTGGTCTCTTCTCCTGGTCTCTTCTCTTCTCCTGGTCTCTTCTCTTCTCCTGGTCTCTTCTCCTGGTCTCTTCTCTTCTCCTGGTCTGTTCTCCTGGTATCTTCTCTTCTCCTGGTCTCTTCTCCTGGTCTCTTCTCCTGGTCTCTTCTCTTCTCCTGGTCTCATCTCCTGGTGTCTTCTCTTCTCCTGGTCTCTTCTCTTCTCCTGGTCTCTTCTCCTGGTCTCTTCTCTTCTCCTGGTCTCGTCTCTTCTCCTGGTCTCGTCTCTTCTCCTGGTCTCTTCTCTTCTCCTGGTCTCTTCTCCTGGTCTCTTCTCTTCTCCTGGTCTCTTCTCCTGGTCTCTTCTCCTTTCCTCGTCTCTTCTCTTCTCCTGGTCTCTTCTCTACTCCTGGTCTCTTCTCCTGGTCTCTTCTCTTCTCCTGGTCTCTTCTCCTGGTCTCTTCTCTTCTCCTGGTCTGTTCTCCTGGTATCTTCTCTTCTCCTGGTCTCTTCTCCTGGTCTCTTCTCTTCTCCTGGTCTCTTCTCCTGGTCTCTTCTCTTCTCCTGGTCTCGTCTCTTCTCCTGGTCTCGTCTCTTCTCCTGGTCTCTTCTCCTGATCTCGTCTCTTCTCCTGGTCTCTTCTCCTGGTCTCTTCCCTTCTCCTGGTCTCTTCTCTTCTCCTGGTCTCTTCTCTTCTCCTGGTCTCTTCTCCTGGTCTCTTCTCTTCTCCTGGTCTCTTCTCCTGGTCTCTTCTCTTCTCCTGGTCTCTTCTCCTGGTCTCTTCTCTTTTCCTGGTCTCTTCTCTTCTCCTGGTCTCTTCTCTTTTCCTGGTCTCTTCTCTTCTCCTGGTCTCTTCTCTTCTCCTGGTCTCTTCTCTTCTCCTGGTCTCTTCTCCTGGTCTCTTCTCTTCTCCTGGTCTCTTCTCCTGGTCTCTTCTCCTGGTCTCTTCTCCTGGTCTCTTCTCTTCTCCTGGTCTCTTCTCCTGGTCTCTTCTCTTCTCCTGGTCTCGTCTCTTCTCCTGGTCTCTTCTCCTGGTCTCTTCTCCTGGTCTCTTCTCCAGGTCTCTTCTCTTCTCCTGGTCTCTTCTCCTGGTCTCTTCTCTTCTCCTGGTCTCTTCTCCTGGTCTCTTCTCTTCTCCTGGTCTCTTCTCTTCTCCTGGTCTCTTCTCCTGGTCTCTTCTCTTCTCTTGGTCTCGTCTCTTCTCCTGGTCTCGTCTCTTCTCCTGGTCTCTTCTCCTGGTCTCTTCTCTTCTCCTGGTCTCTTCTCCTGGTCTCTTCTCCTTTCCTCGTCTCTTCTCTTCTCCTGGTCTCTTCTCTTCTCCTGGTCTCTTCTCTACTCCTGGTCTCTTCTCCTGCTCTCTTCTCTTCTCCTGGTCTCTTCTCCTGGTCTCTTCTCTTCTCCTGGTCTGTTCTCCTGGTATCTTCTCTTCTCCTGGTCTCTTCTCCTGGTCTCTTCTCCTGGTCTCGTCTCTTCTCCTGGTCTCTTCTCCTGGTCTCGTCTATTCTCCTGGTCTCTTCTCCTGGTCTCTTCTCTTCTCCTGGTCTCTTCTCTTCTCCTGGTCTCTTCTCCTGGTCTCTTCTCTTCTCCTGGTGTCTTCTCTTCTCCTGGTCACTTCTCTTCTCCTGGTCTCTTCTCCTGGTCTCTTCTCTTCTCCTGGTCTGTTCTCCTGGTATCTTCTCTTCTCCTGGTCTCTTCTCCTGGTCTCTTCTCCTGGTCTCTTCTCTTCTCCTGGTCTCATCTCCTGGTCTCTTCTCTTCTCCTGGTCTCTTCTCTTCTCCTGGTCTCTTCTCCTGGTCTCTTCTCTTCTCCTGGTCTCGTCTCTTCTCCTGGTCTCGTCTCTTCTCCTGGTCTCTTCTCTTCTCCTGGTCTCTTCTCCTGGTCTCTTCTCTTCTCCTGGTCTCTTCTCCTGGTCTCTTCTCCTGGTCTCTTCTCCTTTCCTCGTCTCTTCTCTTCTCCTGGTCTCTTCTCTACTCCTGGTCTCTTCTCCTGGTCTCTTCTCTTCTCCTGGTCTCTTCTCCTGGTCTCTTCTCTTCCCCTGGTCTCTTCTCCTGGTCTCTTCTCTTCTCCTGGTCTCTTCTCTTCTCCTGGTCTCTTCTCCTGGTCTCTTCTCCTGGTCTATTCTCCTGGTCTCTTCTCTTCTCCTGGTCTCGTCTCTTCTCCTGGTCTCTTCTCCTGGTCTCTTCTCTTCTCCTGGTCTCTTCTCCTGGTCTCTTCTCTTCTCCTGGTCTCGTCTCTTCTCCTGGTCTCGTCTCTTCTCCTGGTCTCTTCTCCTGATCTCGTCTCTTCTCCTGGTCTCTTCTCCTGGTCTCTTCCCTTCTCCTGGTCTCTTCTCTTCTCCTGGTCTCTTCTCTTCTCCTGGTCTCTTCTCCTGGTCTCTTCTCTTCTCCTGGTCTCTTCTCCTGGTCTCTTCTCTTCTCCTGGTCTCTTCTCCTGGTCTCTTCTCTTCTCCTGGTCTCTTCTCTTCTCCTGGTCTCTTCTCCTGGTCTCTTCTCTTCTCCTGGTCTCTTCTCCTGGTCTCTTCTCCTGGTCTCTTCTCCTGGTCTCTTCTCTTCTCCTGGTCTCTTCTCTTCTCCTGGTCTCTTCTCCTGGTCTCTTCTCTTCTCCTGGTCTCGTCTCTTCTCCTGGTCTCTTCTCCTGGTCTCTTCTCCTGGTCTCTTCTCCAGGTCTCTTCTCTTCTCCTGTTCTGTTCTCCTGGTATCTTCTCTTCTCCTGGTCTCTTCTCCTGGTCTCTTCTCTTCTCCTGGTCTCTTCTCTTCTCCTGGTCTCTTCTCCTGGTCTCTTCTCTTCTCTTGGTCTCGTCTCTTCTCCTGGTCTCGTCTCTTCTCCTGGTCTCTTCTCCTGGTCTCTTCTCTTCTCCTGGTCTCTTCTCCTTTCCTCGTCTCTTCTCTTCTCCTGGTCTCTTCTCTTCTCCTGGTCTCTTCTCTACTCCTGGTCTCTTCTCCTGCTCTCTTCTCTTCTCCTGGTCTCTTCTCCTGGTCTCTTCTCTTCTCCTGGTCTGTTCTCCTGGTATCTTCTCTTCTCCTGTTCTCTTCTCCTGGTCTCTTCTCCTGGTCTCTTCTCCTGGTCTCTTCTCCTGGTCTCGTCTCTTCTCCTGGTCTCTTCTCCTGGTCTCTTCTCTTCTCCTGGTCTCTTCTCCTGGTCTCTTCTCCTGGTCTCTTCTCTTCTCCTGGTCTCTTCTCTTCTCCTGGTCTCTTCTCTTCTCCTGGTCTCTTCTCTTCTCCTGGTCTCTTCTCCTGGTCTCTTCTCTTCTCCTGGTCTGTTCTCCTGGTATCTTCTCTTCTCCTGGTCTCTTCTCCTGGTCTCTTCTCCTGGTCTCTTCTCTTCTCCTGGTCTCATCTCCTGGTCTCTTCTCTTCTCCTGGTCTCTTCTCTTCTCCTGGTCTCTTCTCCTGGTCTCGTCTCTTCTCCTGGTCTCGTCTCTTCTCCTGGTCTCTTCTCTTCTCCTGGTCTCTTCTCCTGGTCTCTTCTCTTCTCCTGGTCTCTTCTCCTGGTCTCTTCTCCTTTCCTCGTCTCTTCTCTTCTCCTGGTCTCTTCTCTACTCCTGGTCTCTTCTCCTGGTCTCTTCTCTTCTCCTGGTCTCTTCTCCTGGTCTCTTCTCTTCTCCTGGTCTGTTCTCCTGGTATCTTCTCTTCTCCTGGTCTCTTCTCCTGGTCTCTTCTCTTCTCCTGGTCTCTTCTCCTGGTCTCTTCTCTTTTCCTGGTCTCGTCTCCTGGTCTCTTCTCTTCTCCTGGTCTCTTCTCTTCTCCTGGTCTCTTCTCTACTCCTGGTCTCTTCTCTTCTCCTGGTCTCTTCTCTTCTCCTGGTCTCTTCTCTACTCCTGGTCTCTTCTCCTGGTCTCTTCTCTTTTCCTGGTCTCTTCTCCTGGTCTCTTCTCCTGGTCTCTTCTCCTGGTCTCGTCTCTTCTCCTGGTCTCTTCTCCTGGTCTCTTCTCTTCTCCTGGTCTCTTCTCTTCTCCTGGTCTCTTCTCTTCTCCTGGTCTCTTCTCCTGGTCTCTTCTCCTGGTCTCTTCTCCTGGTCTCTTCTCTTCTCCTGGTCTCTTCTCCTGGTCTCTTCTCTTTTCCTGGTCTCTTCTCTTCTCCTGGTCTCTTCTCTTCTCCTGGTCTCTTCTCTTCTCCTGGTCTCTTCTCCTGGTCTCTTCTCTTCTCCTGGTCTCTTCTCCTGGTCTCTTCTCCTGGTCTCTTCTCCTGGTCTCTTCTCTTCTCCTGGTCTCTTCTCTTCTCCTGGTCTCTTCTCCTGGTCTCTTCTCTTCTCCTGGTCTCGTCTCTTCTCCTGGTCTCTTCTCCTGGTCTCTTCTCCTGGTCTCTTCTCCAGGTCTCTTCTCTTCTCCTGGTCTCTTCTCCTGGTCTCTTCTCCTGGTCTCTTCTCCTGGTCTCTTCTCTTCTCCTGGTCTCTTCTCCTGGTCTCTTCTCTTCTCCTGGTCTCTTCTCTTCTCCTGGTCTCTTCTCTTCTCCTGGTCTCTTCTCCTGGTCTCTTCTCTTCTCTTGGTCTCGTCTCTTCTCCTGGTCTCTTCTCCTGGTCTCTTCTCTTCTCCTGGTCTCTTCTCCTGGTCTCTTCTCCTTTCCTCGTCTCTTCTCTTCTCCTGGTCTCTTCTCTTCTCCTGGTCTCTTCTCTACTCCTGGTCTCTTCTCCTGCTCTCTTCTCTTCTCCTGGTCTCTTCTCCTGGTCTCTTCTCTTCTCCTGGTCTGTTCTCCTGGTATCTTCTCTTCTCCTGGTCTCTTCTCCTGGTCTCTTCTCCTGGTCTCGTCTCTTCTCCTGGTCTCTTCTCCTGGTCTCGTCTATTCTCCTGGTCTCTTCTCCTGGTCTCTTCTCTTCTCCTGGTCTCTTCTCTTCTCCTGGTCTCTTCTCCTGGTCTCTTCTCTTCTCCTGGTCTCTTCTCTTCTCCTGGTCACTTCTCTTCTCCTAGTCTCTTCTCCTGGTCTCTTCTCTTCTCCTGGTCTGTTCTCCTGGTATCTTCTCTTCTCCTGGTCTCTTCTCCTGGTCTCTTCTCCTGGTCTCTTCTCTTCTCCTGGTCTCATCTCCTGGTCTCTTCTCTTCTCCTGGTCTCTTCTCTTCTCCTGGTCTCTTCTCCTGGTCTCTTCTCTTCTCCTGGTCTCGTCTCTTCTCCTGGTCTCGTCTCTTCTCCTGGTCTCTTCTCTTCTCCTGGTCTCTTCTCTTCTCCTGGTCTCTTCTCTTCTCCTGGTCTCTTCTCCTGGTCTCTTCTCCTTTCCTCGTCTCTTCTCTTCTCCTGGTCTCTTCTCTACTCCTGGTCTCTTCTCCTGGTCTCTTCTCTTCTCCTGGTCTCTTCTCCTGGTCTCTTCTCTTCCCCTGGTCTGTTCTCCTGGTATCTTCTCTTCTCCTGGTCTCTTCTCCTGGTCTCTTCTCCTGGTCTCTTCTCCTGGTCTCTTCTCCTGGTCTCTTCTCTTCTCCTGGTCTCGTCTCTTCTCCTGGTCTCTTCTCCTGGTCTCTTCTCCTGGTCTCTTCTCCTGGTCTCTTCTCTTCTCCTGGTCTCTTCTCCTGGTCTCTTCTCTTCTCCTGGTCTCTTCTCTTCTCCTGGTCTCTTCTCTTCTCCTGGTCTCTTCTCCTGGTCTCTTCTCCTGGTCTCTTCTCTTCTCTTGGTCTCGTCTCTTCTCCTGGTCTCGTCTCTTCTCCTGGTCTCTTCTCCTGGTCTCTTCTCTTCTCCTGGTCTCTTCTCCTGGTCTCTTCTCCTTTCCTCGTCTCTTCTCTTCTCCTGGTCTCTTCTCTTCTCCTGGTCTCTTCTCTACTCCTGGTCTCTTCTCCTGCTCTCTTCTCTTCTCCTGGTCTCTTCTCCTGGTCTCTTCTCTTCTCCTGGTCTGTTCTCCTGGTATCTTCTCTTCTCCTGGTCTCTTCTCCTGGTCTCTTCTCCTGGTCTCGTCTCTTCTCCTGGTCTCTTCTCCTGGTCTCGTCTATTCTCCTGGTCTCTTCTCCTGGTCTCTTCTCTTCTCCTGGTCTCTTCTCTTCTCCTGGTCTCTTCTCCTGGTCTCTTCTCTTCTCCTGGTCTCTTCTCTTCTCCTGGTCACTTCTCTTCTCCTGGTCTCTTCTCCTGGTCTCTTCTCTTCTCCTGGTCTGTTCTCCTGGTATCTTCTCTTCTCCTGGTCTCTTCTCCTGGTCTCTTCTCCTGGTCTCTTCTCTTCTCCTGGTCTCATCTCCTGGTCTCTTCTCTTCTCCTGGTCTCTTCTCTTCTCCTGGTCTCTTCTCCTGGTCTCTTCTCTTCTCCTGGTCTCGTCTCTTCTCCTGGTCTCGTCTCTTCTCCTGGTCTCTTCTCTTCTCCTGGTCTCTTCTCCTGGTCTCTTCTCTTCTCCTGGTCTCTTCTCCTGGTCTCTTCTCCTTTCCTCGTCTCTTCTCTTCTCCTGGTCTCTTCTCTACTCCTGGTCTCTTCTCCTGGTCTCTTCTCTTCTCCTGGTCTCTTCTCTTCTCCTGGTCTCTTCTCCTGGTCTCTTCTCTTCCCCTGGTCTCTTCTCCTGGTCTCTTCTCTTCTCCTGGTCTCTTCTCCTGGTCTCTTCTCCTGGTCTCTTCTCCTGGTCTCTTCTCCTGGTCTCTTCTCCTGGTCTCTTCTCTTCTCCTGGTCTCGTCTCTTCTCCTGGTCTCTTCTCCTGGTCTCTTCTCCTGGTCTCTTCTCTTCTCCTGGTCTCTTCTCCTGGTCTCTTCTCTTCTCCTGGTCTCGTCTCTTCTCCTGGTCTCGTCTCTTCTCCTGGTCTCTTCTCCTGATCTCGTCTCTTCTCCTGGTCTCTTCTCCTGGTCTCTTCCCTTCTCCTGGTCTCTTCTCTTCTCCTGGTCTCTTCTCTTCTCCTGGTCTCTTCTCCTGGTCTCTTCTCTTCTCCTGGTCTCTTCTCCTGGTCTCTTCTCCTGGTCTCTTCTCCTGGTCTCTTCTCTTCTCCTGGTCTCTTCTCCTGGTCTCTTCTCTTCTCCTGGTCTCTTCTCTTCTCCTGGTCTCTTCTCTTCTCCTGGTCTCTTCTCTTCTCCTGGTCTCTTCTCCTGGTCTCTTCTCCTGGTCTCTTCTCCTGGTCTCTTCTCTTCTCCTGGTCTCTTCTCCTGGTCTCTTCTCTTCTCCTGGTCTCGTCTCTTCTCCTGGTCTCTTCTCCGTGTCTCTTCTCCTGGTCTCTTCTCCTGGTCTCTTCTCCAGGTCTCTTCTCTTCTCCTGGTCTCTTCTCCTGGTCTCTTCTCTTCTCCTGGTCTCTTCTCCTGGTCTCTTCTCTTCTCCTGGTCTCTTCTCTTCTCCTGGTCTCTTCTCCTGGTCTCTTCTCTTCTCTTGGTCTCGTCTCTTCTCCTAGTCTCGTCTCTTCTCCTGGTCTCTTCTCCTGGTCTCTTCTCTTCTCCTGGTCTCTTCTCCTTTCCTCGTCTCTTCTCTTCTCCTGGTCTCTTCTCTTCTCCTGGTCTCTTCTCTACTCCTGGTCTCTTCTCCTGCTCTCTTCTCTTCTCCTGGTCTCTTCTCCTGGTCTCTTCTCTTCTCCTGGTCTGTTCTCCTGGTATCTTCTCTTCTCCTGGTCTCTTCTCCTGGTCTCGTCTCTTCTCCTGGTCTCTTCTCCTGGTCTCGTCTCTTCTCCTGTTCTCTTCTCCTGGTCTCTTCTCTTCTCCTGGTCTCTTCTCTTCTCCTGGTCTCTTCTCCTGGTCTCTTCTCTTCTCCTGGTCTTTTCTCTTCTCCTGGTCTCTTCTCTTCTCCTGGTCTCTTCTCCTGGTCTCTTCTCTTCTCCTGTTCTGTTCTCCTGGTATCTTCTCTTCTCCTGGTCTCTTCTCCTGGTCTCTTCTCCTGGTCTCTTCTCTTCTCCTGGTCTCATCTCCTGGTCTCTTCTCTTCTCCTGGTCTCTTCTCTTCTCCTGGTCTCTTCTCCTGGTCTCTTCTCTTCTCCTGGTCTCGTCTCTTCTCCTGGTCTCGTCTCTTCTCCTGGTCTCTTCTCTTCTCCTGGTCTCTTCTCCTGGTCTCTTCTCTTCTCCTGGTCTCTTCTCCTGGTCTCTTCTCCTTTCCTCGTCTCTTCTCTTCTCCTGGTCTCTTCTCTACTCCTGGTCTCTTCTCCTGGTCTCTTCTCCTGGTCTCTTCTCCTGGTCTCTTCTCTTTTCCTGGTCTCTTCTCCTGGTCTCTTCTCCTGGTCTCGTCTCTTCTCCTGGTCTCGTCTCTTCTCCTGGTCTCGTCTCTTCTCCTGGTCTCTTCTCCTCTCCTCGTCTCTTCTCTTCTCCTGGTCTCTTCTCCTGGTCTCTTCTCTTTTCCTGGTCTCTTCTCCTGGTCTCTTCTCCTGGTCTCGTCTCTTCTCCTGGTCTCTTCTCCTGGTCTCTTCTCCTGGTCTCTTCTCTTCTCCTGGTCTCTTCTCTTCTCCTGGTCTCTTCTCTTCTCCTGGTCTCTTCTCCTGGTCTCTTCTCCTGGTCTCTTCTCTTCTCCTGGTCTCTTCTCCTGGTCTCTCCTCTTCTCCTGGTCTCTTCTCCTGGTCTCCTCTCTTCACCTGGTCTCTTCTCCTGGTCTCGTCTCTTCTCCTGGTCTCTTCTCCTGGTCTCTTCTCTTCTCCTGGTCTCTTCTCCTGGTCTCTTCTCCTGGTCTCTTCTCTTCTCCTGGTCTCTTCTCTTCTCCTGGTCTCTTCTCTTCTCCTGGTCTCTTCTCCTGGTCTCTTCTCTTCTCTTGGTCTCTTCTCTTTTCCTGGTCTCTTCTCTTTTCCTGGTCTCTTCTCTTCTCCTGGTCTCTTCTCTTCTCCTGGTCTCTTCTCTTCTCCTGGTCTCTTCTCCTGGTCTCTTCTCTTCTCCTGGTCTCTTCTCCTGGTCTCTTCTCCTGGTCTCTTCTCCTGGTCTCTTCTCTTCTCCTGGTCTCTTCTCTTCTCCTGGTCTCGTCTCTTCTCCTGGTCTCTTCTCCTGGTCTCTTCTCCTGGTCTCTTCTCCAGGTCTCTTCTCTTCTCCTGGTCTCTTCTCCTGGTCTCTTCTCTTCTCCTGGTCTCTTCTCCTGGTCTCTTCTCCTGGTCTCTTCTCTTCTCCTGGTCTCTTCTCTTCTCCTGGTCTCTTCTCCTGGTCTCTTCTCTTCTCCTGGTCTCTTCTCTTCTCCTGGTCTCTTCTCTTCTCCTGGTCTCTTCTCCTGGTCTCTTCTCTTCTCCTGGTCTCTTCTCCTGGTCTCTTCTCTTCTCCTGGTCTCGTCTCTTCTCCTGGTCTCTTCTCCTGGTCTCTTCTCCAGGTCTCTTCTCTTCTCCTGGTCTCTTCTCCTGGTCTCTTCTGTTCTCCTGGTCTGTTCTCCTGGTATCTTCTCTTCTCCTGGTCTGTTCTCCTGGTCTCTTCTCCTGGTCTCTTCTCTTCTCCTGGTCTCATCTCCTGGTCTCTTCTCTTCTCCTGGTCTCTTCTCCTGGTCTCTTCTCTTCTCCTGGTCTCGTCTCTTCTCCTGGTCTCGTCTCTTCTCCTGGTCTCGTCTCTTCTCCTGGTCTCTTCTCTTCTCCTGGTCTCTTCTCCTGGTCTCTTCTCTTCTCCTGGTCTCTTCTCCTGGTCTCTTCTCCTTTCCTCGTCTCTTCTCTTCTCCTGGTCTCTTCTCTACTCCTGGTCTCTTCTCCTGGTCTCTTCTCTTCTCCTGGTCTCTTCTCCTGGTCTCTTCTCTTCTCCTGGTCTGTTCTCCTGGTATCTTCTCTTCTCCTGGTCTCTTCTCCTGGTCTCTTCTCTTCTCCTGGTCTCTTCTCCTGGTCTCTTCTCTTTTCCTGGTCTCGTCTCCTGGTCTCTTCTCTTCTCCTGGTCTCTTCTCTTCTCCTGGTCTCTTCTCTACTCCTGGTCTCTTCTCCTGGTCTCTTCTCTTTTCCTGGTCTCGTCTCCTGGTCTCTTCTCCTGGTCTCTTCTCCTGGTCTCGTCTCTTCTCCTGGTCTCTTCTCCTGGTCTCTTCTCTTCTCCTGGTCTCTTCTCGTCTCCTGGTCTCTTCTCTTCTCCTGGTCTCTTCTCCTGGTCTCTTCTCTTCTCCTGGTCTCTTCTCTTCTCCTGGTCTCTTCTCTTCTCCTGGTCTCGTCTCTTCTCCTGATCTCTTCTCCTGATCTCGTCTCTTCTCCTGGTCTCTTCTCCTGGTCTCTTCTCCTGGTCTCTTCTCCTGGTCTCTTCTCTTCTCCTGGTCTCTTCTCTTCTCCTGGTCTCTTCTCTTCTCCTGGTCTCTTCTCCTGGTCTCTTCTCTTCTCCTGGTCTCTTCTCCTGGTCTCTTCTCTTTTCCTGGTCTCTTCTCCTGGTCTCATCTCCTGGTCTCTTCTCTTCTCCTGGTCTCTTCTCTTCTCCTGGTCTCGTCTCTTCTCCTGGTCTCGTCTCTTCTCCTGGTCTCGTCTCTTCTCCTGGTCTCGTCTCTTCTCCTGGTCTCGTCTCCTCTCCTCGTCTCTTCTCTTCTCCTGGTCTCTTCTCTTTTCCTGGTCTCTTCTCCTGGTCTCTTCTCCTGGTCTCGTCTCTTCTCCTGGTCTCTTCTCCTGGTCTCTTCTCCTGGTCTCTTCTCTTCTCCTGGTCTCTTCTCTTCTCCTGGTCTCTTCTCTTCTCCTGGTCTCTTCTCCTGGTCTCTTCTCCTGGTCTCTTCTCCTGGTCTCTTCTCTTCTCCTGGTCTCTTCTCTTCTCCTTGTCTCTTCTCCTGGTCTCTTCTCTTCTCCTGGTCTCTTCTCCTGGTCTCTCCTCTTCTCCTGGTCTCTTCTCCTGGTCTCCTCTCTTCTCCTGGTCTCTTCTCCTGGTCTCGTCTCTTCTCCTGGTCTCTTCTCCTGGTCTCTTCTCTTCTCCTGGTCTCTTCTCCTGGTCTCTTCTCCTGGTCTCTTCTCTTCTCCTGGTCTCTTCTCTTCTCCTGGTCTCTTCTCTTCTCCTGGTCTCTTCTCTTCTCCTGGTCTCTTCTCCTGGTCTCTTCTCTTCTCTTGGTCTCTTCTCTTTTCCTGGTCTCTTCTCTTTTCCTGGTCTCTTCTCTTCTCCTGGTCTCTTCTCTTCTCCTGGTCTCTTCTCTTCTCCTGGTCTCTTCTCCTGGTCTCTTCTCCTGGTCTCTTCTCCTGGTCTCTTCTCCTGGTCTCTTCTCCTGGTCTGGTCTCTTCTCCTGGTCTCTTCTCTTCTCCTGGTCTCTTCTCTTCTCCTGGTCTCTTCTCTTCTCCTCGTCTCTTCTCCTGGTCTCGTCTCTTCTCCTGGTCTCGTCTCTTCTCCTGGTCTCGTCACTTCTCCTGGTCTCGTCTCTTCTCCTGGTCTCGTCTCTTCTCCTCGTCTCTTCTCCTGGTCTCTTCTCTTCTCCTGGTCTCGTCTCTTCTCCTGGTCTCGTCTCTTCTCCTGGTCTCGTCTCTTCTCCTGGTCTCTTCTCCTGATCTCGTCTCTTCTCCTGGTCTCTTCTCCTGGTCTCTTCTCTTCTCCTCGTCTCTTGTCTTCTCCTGGTCTCTTCTCCTGGTCTCTTCTCCTGGTCTCTTCTCCTGGTCTCTTCTCTTCTCCTGGTCTCTTCTCCTGGTCTCGTCTCTTCTCCTGGTCTCTTCTCCTGGTCTCCTCTCTTCTCCTGGTCTCTTCTCCTGGTCTCTTCTCTTCTCCTGGTCTCTTCTCCTGGTCTCTTCTCTTCTCCTGGTCTCTTCTCCTGGTCTCTTCTCCTGGTCTCTTCTCTTCTCCTGGTCTCTTCTCCTGGTCTCGTCTCTTCTCCTGCTCTCTTCTCCTGGTCTCTTCTCTTCTCCTGGTCTCATCTCCTGGTCTCTTCTCTTCTCCTGGTCTCTTCTCTTCTCCTGGTCTCTTCTCCTGGTCTCGTCTCTTCTCCTGGTCTCGTCTCTTCTCCTGGTCTCTTCTCTTCTCCTGGTCTCTTCTCCTGGTCTCTTCTCTTCTCCTGGTCTCTTCTCCTGGTCTCTTCTCTTCTCCTGGTCTCTTCTCGTCTCCTGGTCTCTTCTCTTCTCCTGGTCTCTTCTCCTGGTCTCGTCTCTTCTCCTGGTCTCTTCTCCTGGTCTCTTCTCTTCTCCTGGTCTCTTCTCGTCTCCTGGTCTCTTCTCCTGGTCTCTTCTCTTCTCCTGGTCTCTTCTCTTCTCCTGGTCTCTTCTCTTCTCCTGGTCTCGTCTCTTCTCCTGATCTCTTCTCCTGATCTCGTCTCTTCTCCTGGTCTCTTCTCCTGGTCTCTTCTCCTGGTCTCTTCTCCTGGTCTCTTCTCCTGGTCTCTTCTCTTCTCCTGGTCTCTTCTCTTCTCCTGGTCTCTTCTCTTCTCCTGGTCTCTTCTCCTGGTCTCTTCTCTTCTCCTGGTCTCTTCTCCTGGTCTCTTCTCTTTTCCTGGTCTCTTCTCCTGGTCTCATCTCCTGGTCTCTTCTCTTCTCCTGGTCTCGTCTCTTCTCCTGGTCTCGTCTCTTCTCCTGGTCTCGTCTCTTCTCCTGGTCTCGTCTCTTCTCCTGGTCTCTTCTCCTCTCCTGGTCTCTTCTCTTCTCCTGGTCTCTTCTCCTGGTCTCTTCTCTTTTCCTGGTCTCTTCTCCTGGTCTCTTCTCCTGGTCTCGTCTCTTCTCCTGGTCTCTTCTCCTGGTCTCTTCTCCTGGTCTCTTCTCTTCTCCTGGTCTCTTCTCTTCTCCTGGTCTCTTCTCTTCTCCTGGTCTCTTCTCCTGGTCTCTTCTCCTGGTCTCTTCTCCTGGTCTCTTCTCCTGGTCTCTTCTCTTCTCCTGGTCTCTTCTCTTCTCCTTGTCTCTTCTCCTGGTCTCTTCTCTTCTCCTGGTCTCTTCTCCTGGTCTCTCCTCTTCTCCTGGTCTCTTCTCCTGGTCTCCTCTCTTCTCCTGGTCTCTTCTCCTGGTCTCGTCTCTTCTCCTGGTCTCTTCTCCTGGTCTCTTCTCTTCTCCTGGTCTCTTCTCCTGGTCTCTTCTCCTGGTCTCTTCTCTTCTCCTGGTCTCTTCTCTTCTCCTGGTCTCTTCTCTTCTCCTGGTCTCTTCTCCTGGTCTCTTCTCTTCTCTTGGTCTCTTCTCTTTTCCTGGTCTCTTCTCTTTTCCTGGTCTCTTCTCTTTTCCTGGTCTCTTCTCTTCTCCTGGTCTCTTCTCTTCTCCTGGTCTCTTCTCTTCTCCTGGTCTCTTCTCCTGGTCTCTTCTCCTGGTCTCTTCTCCTGGTCTCTTCTCTTCTCCTGGTCTCTTCTCCTGGTCTCTTCTCCTGGTCTGGTCTCTTCTCCTGGTCTGGTCTCTTCTCCTGGTCTCTTCTCTTCTCCTGGTCTCTTCTCTTCTCCTGGTCTCTTCTCTTCTCCTCGTCTCTTCTCCTGGTCTCGTCTCTTCTCCTGGTCTCGTCTCTTCTCCTGGTCTCGTCACTTCTCCTGGTCTCGTCTCTTCTCCTGGTCTCGTCTCTTCTCCTCGTCTCTTCTCCTGGTCTCTTCTCTTCTCCTGGTCTCGTCTCTTCTCCTGGTCTCGTCTCTTCTCCTGGTCTCGTCTCTTCTCCTGGTCTCTTCTCCTGATCTCGTCTCTTCTCCTGGTCTCTTCTCCTGGTCTCTTCTCTTCTCCTCGTCTCTTGTCTTCTCCTGGTCTCTTCTCCTGGTCTCTTCTCCTGGTCTCTTCTCTTCTCCTGGTCTCTTCTCCTGGTCTCGTCTCTTCTCCTGGTCTCTTCTCCTGGTCTCCTCTCTTCTCCTGGTCTCTTCTCCTGGTCTCTTCTCTTCTCCTGGTCTCTTCTCCTGGTCTCTTCTCTTCTCCTGGTCTCTTCTCCTGGTCTCTTCTCCTGGTCTCTTCTCTTCTCCTGGTCTCTTCTCCTGGTCTCGTCTCTTCTCCTGCTCTCTTCTCCTGGTCTCTTCTCTTCTCCTGGTCTCATCTCCTGGTCTCTTCTCTTCTCCTGGTCTCTTCTCTTCTCCTGGTCTCTTCTCCTGGTCTCTTCTCTTCTCCTGGTCTCGTCTCTTCTCCTGGTCTCGTCTCTTCTCCTGGTCTCTTCTCTTCTCCTGGTCTCTTCTCCTGGTCTCTTCTCTTCTCCTGGTCTCTTCTCCTGGTCTCTTCTCTTCTCCTGGTCTCGTCTCTTCTCCTGATCTCTTCTCCTGATCTCGTCTCTTCTCCTGGTCTCTTCTCCTGGTCTCTTCTCCTGGTCTCTTCTCTTCTCCTGGTCTCTTCTCTTCTCCTGGTCTCTTCTCTTCTCCTGGTCTCTTCTCTTCTCCTGGTCTCTTCTCCTGGTCTCGTCTCTTCTCCTGGTCTCTTCTCCTGGTCTCTTCTCTTCTCCTGGTCTCTTCTCCTGGTCTCGTCTCTTCTCCTGGTCTCTTCTCTTCTCCTGGTCTCTTCTCTTCTCCTGGTCTCATCTCTTCTCCTGGTCTCTTCTCCTGGTCTCTTCTCTTCTCCTGGTCTCTTCTCCTGGTCTCTTCTCTTCTCCTGGTCTCTTCTCCTGGTCTCTTCTCCTGGTCTCTTCTCTTCTCCTGGTCTCGTCTCTTCTCCTGGTCTCGTCTCTTCTCCTGGTCTCGTCTCTTCTCCTGGTCTCGTCTCTTCTCCTGGTCTTGTCTCTTCTCCTGGTCTCTTCTCTTCTCCTGGTCTCTTCCCTTCTCCTGGTCTCTTCTCCTGGTCTCTTCTCCTCTCCTCGTCTCTTCTCCTCGTCTCTTCTCTTCTCCTGGTCTCTTCTCTTCTCCTGGTCTCTTCTCCTGGTCTCTTCTCTTTTCCTGGTCTCTTTTCCTGGTCTCTTCTCCTGGTCTCTTCTCCTGGTCTCTTCTCCTGGTCTCTTCTCCTGGTCTCGTCTCTTCTCCTGGTCTCTTCTCCTGGTCTCTTCTCTTCTCCTGGTCTCTTCTCTTCTCCTGGTCTCTTCTCTTCTCCTGGTCTCTTCTCCTGGTCTCTTCTCTTCTCCTGGTCTCTTCTCTTCTCCTGGTCTCTTCTCCTGGTCTCTTCTCTTCTCTTGGTCTCGTCTCTTCTCCTGGTCTCGTCTCTTCTCCTGGTCTCTTCTCCTGGTCTCTTCTCTTCTCCTGGTCTCTTCTCCTTTCCTCGTCTCTTCTCTTCTCCTGGTCTCTTCTCTTCTCCTGGTCTCTTCTCTACTCCTGGTCTCTTCTCCTGGTCTCTTCTCTTCTCCTGGTCTGTTCTCCTGGTATCTTCTCTTCTCCTGGTCTCTTCTCCTGGTCTCTTCTCCTGGTCTCTTCTCCTGGTCTCTTCTCCTGGTCTCGTCTCTTCTCCTGGTCTCTTCTCCTGGTCTCGTCTCTTCTCCTGGTCTCATCTCCTGGTCTCTTCTCTTCTCCTGGTCTCTTCTCTTCTCCTGGTCTCTTCTCTTCTCCTGGTCTCTTCTCCTGGTCTCTTCTCTTCTCCTGGTCTCTTCTCCTGGTCTCTTCTCTTCTCCTGGTCTCGTCTCTTCTCCTGGTCTCTTCTCCTGGTCTCTTCTCCAGGTCTCTTCTCTTCTCCTGGTCTCTTCTCCTGGTCTCTTCTGTTCTCCTGGTCTGTTCTCCTGGTATCTTCTCTTCTCCTGGTCTGTTCTCCTGGTCTCTTCTCCTGGTCTCTTCTCTTCTCCTGGTCTCATCTCCTGGTCTCTTCTCTTCTCCTGGTCTCTTCTCCTGGTCTCTTCTCTTCTCCTGGTCTCGTCTCTTCTCCTGGTCTCGTCTCTTCTCCTGGTCTCGTCTCTTCTCCTGGTCTCTTCTCTTCTCCTGGTCTCTTCTCCTGGTCTCTTCTCTTCTCCTGGTCTCTTCTCCTGGTCTCTTCTCCTTTCCTCGTCTCTTCTCTTCTCCTGGTCTCTTCTCTACTCCTGGTCTCTTCTCCTGGTCTCTTCTCTTCTCCTGGTCTCTTCTCCTGGTCTCTTCTCTTCTCCTGGTCTGTTCTCCTGGTATCTTCTCTTCTCCTGGTCTCTTCTCCTGGTCTCTTCTCTTCTCCTGGTCTCTTCTCCTGGTCTCTTCTCTTTTCCTGGTCTCATCTCCTGGTCTCTTCTCTTCTCCTGGTCTCTTCTCTTCTCCTGGTCTCTTCTCTACTCCTGGTCTCTTCTCCTGGTCTCTTCTCTTTTCCTGGTCTCGTCTCCTGGTCTCTTCTCCTGGTCTCTTCTCCTGGTCTCGTCTCTTCTCCTGGTCTCTTCTCCTGGTCTCTTCTCTTCTCCTGGTCTCTTCTCGTCTCCTGGTCTCTTCTCTTCTCCTGGTCTCTTCTCCTGGTCTCTTCTCTTCTCCTGGTCTCTTCTCTTCTCCTGGTCTCTTCTCTTCTCCTGGTCTCGTCTCTTCTCCTGATCTCTTCTCCTGATCTCGTCTCTTCTCCTGGTCTCTTCTCCTGGTCTCTTCTCCTGGTCTCTTCTCTTCTCCTGGTCTCTTCTCTTCTCCTGGTCTCTTCTCTTCTCCTGGTCTCTTCTCTTCTCCTGGTCTCTTCTCCTGGTCTCTTCTCCTGGTCTCTTCTCTTTTCCTGGTCTCTTCTCCTGGTCTCATCTCCTGGTCTCTTCTCTTCTCCTGGTCTCTTCTCTTCTCCTGGTCTCGTCTCTTCTCCTGGTCTCGTCTCTTCTCCTGGTCTCGTCTCTTCTCCTGGTCTCGTCTCTTCTCCTGGTCTCGTCTCCTCTCCTCGTCTCTTCTCTTCTCCTGGTCTCTTCTCCTGGTCTCTTCTCTTTTCCTGGTCTCTTCTCCTGGTCTCTTCTCCTGGTCTCGTCTCTTCTCCTGGTCTCTTCTCCTGGTCTCTTCTCCTGGTCTCTTCTCTTCTCCTGGTCTCTTCTCTTCTCCTGGTCTCTTCTCTTCTCCTGGTCTCTTCTCCTGGTCTCTTCTCCTGGTCTCTTCTCCTGGTCTCTTCTCTTCTCCTGGTCTCTTCTCTTCTCCTTGTCTCTTCTCCTGGTCTCTTCTCTTCTCCTGGTCTCTTCTCCTGGTCTCTCCTCTTCTCCTGGTCTCTTCTCCTGGTCTCCTCTCTTCTCCTGGTCTCTTCTCCTGGTCTCGTCTCTTCTCCTGGTCTCTTCTCCTGGTCTCTTCTCTTCTCCTGGTCTCTTCTCCTGGTCTCTTCTCCTGGTCTCTTCTCTTCTCCTGGTCTCTTCTCTTCTCCTGGTCTCTTCTCTTCTCCTGGTCTCTTCTCTTCTCCTGGTCTCTTCTCCTGGTCTCTTCTCTTCTCTTGGTCTCTTCTCTTTTCCTGGTCTCTTCTCTTTTCCTGGTCTCTTCTCTTCTCCTGGTCTCTTCTCTTCTCCTGGTCTCTTCTCTTCTCCTGGTCTCTTCTCCTGGTCTCTTCTCCTGGTCTCTTCTCCTGGTCTCTTCTCTTCTCCTGGTCTCTTCTCCTGGTCTCTTCTCCTGGTCTCTTCTCCTGGTCTGGTCTCTTCTCCTGGTCTCTTCTCTTCTCCTGGTCTCTTCTCTTCTCCTGGTCTCTTCTCTTCTCCTCGTCTCTTCTCCTGGTCTCGTCTCTTCTCCTGGTCTCGTCTCTTCTCCTGGTCTCGTCACTTCTCCTGGTCTCGTCTCTTCTCCTGGTCTCGTCTCTTCTCCTCGTCTCTTCTCCTGGTCTCTTCTCTTCTCCTGGTCTCGTCTCTTCTCCTGGTCTCGTCTCTTCTCCTGGTCTCGTCTCTTCTCCTGGTCTCTTCTCCTGATCTCGTCTCTTCTCCTGGTCTCTTCTCCTGGTCTCTTCTCGTCTCCTGGTCTCTTCTCTTCTCCTGGTCTCTTCTCCTGGTCTCGTCTCTTCTCCTGGTCTCTTCTCCTGGTCTCTTCTCTTCTCCTGGTCTCTTCTCGTCTCCTGGTCTCTTCTCCTGGTCTCTTCTCTTCTCCTGGTCTCTTCTCTTCTCCTGGTCTCTTCTCTTCTCCTGGTCTCGTCTCTTCTCCTGATCTCTTCTCCTGATCTCGTCTCTTCTCCTGGTCTCTTCTCCTGGTCTCTTCTCCTGGTCTCTTCTCCTGGTCTCTTCTCCTGGTCTCTTCTCTTCTCCTGGTCTCTTCTCTTCTCCTGGTCTCTTCTCTTCTCCTGGTCTCTTCTCCTGGTCTCTTCTCTTCTCCTGGTCTCTTCTCCTGGTCTCTTCTCTTTTCCTGGTCTCTTCTCCTGGTCTCATCTCCTGGTCTCTTCTCTTCTCCTGGTCTCGTCTCTTCTCCTGGTCTCGTCTCTTCTCCTGGTCTCGTCTCTTCTCCTGGTCTCGTCTCTTCTCCTGGTCTCTTCTCCTCTCCTGGTCTCTTCTCTTCTCCTGGTCTCTTCTCCTGGTCTCTTCTCTTTTCCTGGTCTCTTCTCCTGGTCTCTTCTCCTGGTCTCGTCTCTTCTCCTGGTCTCTTCTCCTGGTCTCTTCTCCTGGTCTCTTCTCTTCTCCTGGTCTCTTCTCCTGGTCTCTTCTCCTGGTCTCTTCTCCTGGTCTCTTCTCCTGGTCTCTTCTCTTCTCCTGGTCTCTTCTCTTCTCCTTGTCTCTTCTCCTGGTCTCTTCTCTTCTCCTGGTCTCTTCTCCTGGTCTCTCCTCTTCTCCTGGTCTCTTCTCCTGGTCTCTCCTCTTCTCCTGGTCTCTTCTCCTGGTCTCCTCTCTTCTCCTGGTCTCTTCTCCTGGTCTCGTCTCTTCTCCTGGTCTCTTCTCCTGGTCTCTTCTCTTCTCCTGGTCTCTTCTCTTCTCCTGGTCTCTTCTCTTCTCCTGGTCTCTTCTCTTCTCCTGGTCTCTTCTCCTGGTCTCTTCTCTTCTCTTGGTCTCTTCTCTTTTCCTGGTCTCTTCTCTTTTCCTGGTCTCTTCTCTTTTCCTGGTCTCTTCTCTTCTCCTGGTCTCTTCTCTTCTCCTGGTCTCTTCTCTTCTCCTGGTCTCTTCTCCTGGTCTCTTCTCCTGGTCTCTTCTCCTGGTCTCTTCTCTTCTCCTGGTCTCTTCTCCTGGTCTCTTCTCCTGGTCTGGTCTCTTCTCCTGGTCTGGTCTCTTCTCCTGGTCTCTTCTCTTCTCCTGGTCTCTTCTCTTCTCCTGGTCTCTTCTCTTCTCCTCGTCTCTTCTCCTGGTCTCGTCTCTTCTCCTGGTCTCGTCTCTTCTCCTGGTCTCGTCACTTCTCCTGGTCTCGTCTCTTCTCCTCGTCTCGTCTCTTCTCCTCGTCTCTTCTCCTGGTCTCTTCTCTTCTCCTGGTCTCGTCTCTTCTCCTGGTCTCGTCTCTTCTCCTGGTCTCGTCTCTTCTCCTGGTCTCTTCTCTTCTCCTCGTCTCTTGTCTTCTCCTGGTCTCTTCTCCTGGTCTCTTCTCCTGGTCTCTTCTCCTGGTCTCTTCTCTTCTCCTGGTCTCTTCTCCTGGTCTCGTCTCTTCTCCTGGTCTCTTCTCCTGGTCTCCTCTCTTCTCCTGGTCTCTTCTCCTGGTCTCTTCTCTTCTCCTGGTCTCTTCTCCTGGTCTCTTCTCTTCTCCTGGTCTCTTCTCCTGGTCTCTTCTCCTGGTCTCTTCTCTTCTCCTGGTCTCTTCTCCTGGTCTCGTCTCTTCTCCTGCTCTCTTCTCCTGGTCTCTTCTCTTCTCCTGGTCTCATCTCCTGGTCTCTTCTCTTCTCCTGGTCTCTTCTCTTCTCCTGGTCTCTTCTCCTGGTCTCTTCTCTTCTCCTGGTCTCGTCTCTTCTCCTGGTCTCGTCTCTTCTCCTGGTCTCTTCTCTTCTCCTGGTCTCTTCTCCTGGTCTCTTCTCTTCTCCTGGTCTCTTCTCCTGGTCTCTTCTCTTCTCCTGGTCTCGTCTCTTCTCCTGATCTCTTCTCCTGATCTCGTCTCTTCTCCTGGTCTCTTCTCCTGGTCTCTTCTCCTGGTCTCTTCTCTTCTCCTGGTCTCTTCTCTTCTCCTGGTCTCTTCTCTTCTCCTGGTCTCTTCTCTTCTCCTGGTCTCTTCTCCTGGTCTCGTCTCTTCTCCTGGTCTCTTCTCCTGGTCTCTTCTCTTCTCCTGGTCTCTTCTCCTGGTCTCGTCTCTTCTCCTGGTCTCTTCTCTTCTCCTGGTCTCTTCTCTTCTCCTGGTCTCATCTCTTCTCCTGGTCTCTTCTCCTGGTCTCTTCTCTTCTCCTGGTCTCTTCTCCTGGTCTCTTCTCTTCTCCTGGTCTCTTCTCCTGGTCTCTTCTCCTGGTCTCTTCTCTTCTCCTGGTCTCGTCTCTTCTCCTGGTCTCGTCTCTTCTCCTGGTCTCGTCTCTTCTCCTGGTCTCGTCTCTTCTCCTGGTCTCGTCTCTTCTCCTGGTCTTGTCTCTTCTCCTGGTCTCTTCTCTTCTCCTGGTCTCTTCCCTTCTCCTGGTCTCTTCTCCTGGTCTCTTCTCCTCTCCTCGTCTCTTCTCCTCGTCTCTTCTCTTCTCCTGGTCTCTTCTCTTCTCCTGGTCTCTTCTCCTGGTCTCTTCTCTTTTCCTGGTCTCTTTTCCTGGTCTCTTCTCCTGGTCTCTTCTCCTGGTCTCTTCTCCTGGTCTCTTCTCCTGG
Source organism: Columba livia (assembly GCF_036013475.1). NCBI lineage: Eukaryota > Metazoa > Chordata > Aves > Columbiformes > Columbidae > Columba > Columba livia. Next base: position 256,988 of record NW_027042993.1, on the reverse strand, counting down.
TCTCGTCTCTTCTCCTGGTCTCTTCTCCTGGTCTCTTCTCTTCTCCTGGTCTCTTCTCTTCTCCTGGTCTCTTCTCTTCTCCTGGTCTCTTCTCCTGGTCTCTTCTCCTGGTCTCTTCTCTTCTCCTGGTCTCTTCTCTTCTCCTGGTCTCTTCTCTTCTCCTGGTCTCTTCTCCTGGTCTCTCCTCTTCTCCTGGTCTCTTCTCCTGGTCTCCTCTCTTCTCCTGGTCTCTTCTCCTGGTCTCGTCTCTTCTCCTGGTCTCTTCTCCTGGTCTCTTCTCTTCTCCTGGTCTCATCTCCTGGTCTCTTCTCCTGGTCTCTTCTCTTCTCCTGGTCTCTTCTCTTCTCCTGGTCTCTTCTCCTGGTCTCTTCTCTTCTCTTGGTCTCTTCTCTTTTCCTGGTCTCTTCTCTTCTCCTGGTCTCTTCTCTTGTCCTGGTCTCTTATCTTCTCCTGGTCTCTTCTCCTGGTCTCTTCTCTTTTCCTGGTCTCTTCTCCTGGTCTCTTGTCCTGGTCTCTTCTCTTGTCCTGGTCTCTTCTCTTGTCCTGGTCTCTTCTCTTGTGCTGTACTCTTCTCCTGGTCTCTTCTCCTGGTCTCTTCTCCTGGTCTCTTCTCCTGGTCTCTTCTCCTGGTCTCTTCTCTTCTCCTGGTCTCTTCTCCTGGTCTCTTCCCTTCTCCTGGTCTCGTCTCTTCTCCTGGTCTCTTCTCCTGGTCTCTTCTCTTCCCCTGGTCTCTTCTCCTGGTCTCTTCTCTTCTCCTGGTCTCTTCTCTTCTCCTGGTCTCTTCTCTTCTCCTGGTCTCTTCTCTTCTCCTGGTCTCTTCTCCTGGTCTCTTCTCCTGGTCTCTTCTCTTCTCCTGGTCTCTTCTCCTGGTCTCTTCTCCTGGTCTCTTCTCATCTCCTGGTCTCTTCTCCTGGTCTCTTCTCCTGGTCTCTTCTCTTCTCCTGGTCTCTTCTCTTCTCCTGGTCTCTTCTCTTCTCCTGGTCTCTTCCCTTCTCCTGGTCTCTTCTCTTCTCCTCGTCTCTTCTCCTGGTCTCGTCTCTTCTCCTGGTCTCGTCACTTCTCCTGGTCTCGTCTCTTCTCCTGGTCTCGTCTCTTCTCCTCGTCTCTTCTCCTGGTCTCGTCTCTTCTCCTGGTCTCTTCTCCTGGTCTCTTCTCCTGGTCTCTTCTCTTCTTCTGGCCTCATCCTGGTCTCTTCTCTTCTCCTGGTCTCTTCTCTTCTCCTCGTCTCTTCTCTTCTCCTGGTCTCTTCTCTTCTCCTGGTCTCTTCTCCTGGTCTCTTCTCCTGGTCTCTTCTCTTCTCCTGGTCTCTTTTCCTGGTCTCTTCTCTTCTCCTGGTCTCTTCTCCTGGTCTCTTCTCTTCTCCTGGTCTCTTCTCCTGGTCTCTTCTCTTCTCCTGGTCTCTTCTCCTGGTCTCTTCTCCTGGTCTCTTCTCTTCTCTTGGTCTCTTCTCCTGGTCTCGTCTCTTCTCCTGCTCTCTTCTCCTGGTCTCTTCTCTTCTCCTGGTCTGTTCTCCTGGTCTCTTCTCTTCTCCTGGTCTCTTCTCTTCTCCTGGTCTCTTCTCCTGGTCTCTTCTCCTGGTCTCTTCTCTTCTCCTGGTCTTTTCTCTTCTCCTGGTCTCTTCTCCTGGTCTCTTCTCTTCTCCTGGTCTCGTCTCTTCTCCTGGTCTCGTCTCTTCTCCTGGTCTCGTCTTTTCTCCTGGTCTCGTCTCTTCTCCTGGTCTCTTCTCTTCTCCTGGTCTCTTCTCTTTTCCTGGTCTCGTCTCCTGGTCTCTTCTCTTCTCCTGGTCTCTTCTCTTCTCCTGGTCTCTTCTCCTGGTCTCTTCTCTTCTCCTGGTCTCTTCTCCTGGTCTCTTCTCCTGGTCTCTTCTCCTGGTCTCTTCTCTTCTCCTGGTCTCTTCTCCTGATCTCGTCTCTTCTCCTGCTCTCTTCTCTTCTCCTGGTCTCTTCTCTTCTCCTGGTCTCTTATCTTCTCCTGGTCTCTTCTCCTGGTCTCTTCTCTTTTCCTGGTCTCTTCTCCTGGTCTCTTCTCCTGGTCTCTTCTCTTGTCCTGGTCTCTTCTCTTGTCCTGGTCTCTTCTCTTGTCCTGGTCTCTTCTCTTGTCCTGTACTCTTCTCCTGGTCTCTTCTCCTGGTCTCTTCTCTTCTCCTGGTCTCTTCTCCTGGTCTCTTCTCCTGTTCTCTTCTCCTGGTCTCTTCTCCTGGTCTCTTCTCTTCTCCTGGTCTCTTCCCTTCTCCTGGTCTCTTCTCTTCTCCTGGTCTCTTCTCCTAGTCTCTTCCCTTCTCCTGGTCTCGTCTCTTCTCCTGGTCTCTTCTCCTGGTCTCTTCTCTTCCCCTGGTCTCTTCTCCTGGTCTCTTCTCTTCTCCTGGTCTCTTCTCTTCTCCTGGTCTCTTCTCCTGGTCTCTTCTCCTGGTCTCTTCTCCTGGTCTCTTCTCCTGGTCTCTTCTCTTCTCCTGGTCTCTTCTCTTCTCCTGGTCTCGTCTCTTCTCCTGGTCTCGTCTCTTCTCCTGGTCTCGTCTCTTCTCCTGGTCTCTTCTCCTGGTCTCTTCTCTTCTCCTGGTCTCTTCTCCTGGTCTCTTCTCTTTTCCTGGTCTCGTCTCCTGGTCTCTTCTCTTTTCCTGGTCTCTTCTCTTCTCCTGGTCTCTTCTCTACTCCTGGTCTCTTCTCCTGGTCTCTGCTCTTTTCCTGGTCTCTTCTCCTGGTCTCTTCTCCTGGTCTCTTCTCCTGGTCTCTTCTCTTCTCCTGGTCTCTTCTGGTCTCTTCTCTTCTCCTGGTCTCTTCTCTTCTCCTGGTCTCTTCTCCTGGTCTCTTCTCCTGGTCTCTTCTCTTCTCCTGGTCTCTTCTCTTCTCCTGGTCTCGTCTCTTCTCCTGATCTCTTCTCCTGATCTCGTCTCTTCTCCTGGTCTCTTCTCCTGGTCTCTTCTCCTGGTCTCTTCTCTTCTCCTGGTCTCTTCTCTTCTCCTGGTCTCTTCTCCTGGTCTCGTCTCTTCTCCTGGTCTCTTCTCCTGGTCTCTTCTCTTCTCCTGGTCTCTTCTCCTGGTCTCTTCTCCTGGTCTCTTCTCTTCTCCTGGTCTCTTCTCTTCTCCTGGTCTCTTCTCTTCTCCTGGTCTCTTCTCCTGGTCTCTTCTCTTCTCCTGGTCTCTTCTCCTGGTCTCTTCTCTTTTCCTGGTCTCTTCTCCTGGTCTCTTCTCCTGGTCTCTTCTCTTCTCCTGGTCTCTTCTCTTCTCCTGGTCTCTTCTCCTGGTCTCTTCTCTTCTCCTGGTCTCTTCTCCTGGTCTCTTCTCTTCTCCTGGTCTCTTCTCCTGGTCTCTTCTCCTGGTCTCTTCTCCTGGTCTCTTCTCTTCTCCTGGTCTCTTCTCTTCTCCTGGTCTCTTCTCTTCTCCTGGTCTCTTCTCCTGGTCTCTTCTCTTCTCCTGGTCTCTTCTCCTGGTCTCTTCTCCTGGTCTCTTCTCCTGGTCTCTTCTCCTGGTCTCGTCTCTTCTCCTGGTCTCTTCTCCTGGTCTCTTCTCCTGGTCTCTTCTCTTCTCCTGGTCTCTTCTCTTCTCCTGGTCTCTTCTCTTCTCCTGGTCTCTTCTCTTCTCCTGGTCTCTTCTCTTCTCCTGGTCTCTTCTCCTGGTCTCTTCTCTTCTCCTGGTCTCTTCTCTTCTCCTGGTCTCTTCTCCTGGTCTCCTCTCTTCTCCTGGTCTCTTCTCCTGGTCTCTTCTCCTGGTCTCTTCTCTTCTCCTGGTCTCTTCTCCTGGTCTCTTCTCCTGGTCTCTTCTCCTGGTCTCTTCTCTTCTCCTGGTCTCTTCTCTTCTCCTGGTCTCTTCTCCTGGTCTCTTCTCCTGGTCTCTTCTCTTCTCCTGGTCTCTTCTCTTCTCCAGGTCTCTTCTCTTCTCTTCTCCTCGTCTCTTCTCCTGGTCTCGTCTCTTCTCCTGGTCTCGTCACTTCTCCTGGTCTCTTCTCTTCTCCTGGTCTCGTCTCTTCTCCTCGTCTCTTCTCCTGGTCTCGTCTCTTCTCCTGGTCTCGTCTCTTCTCCTGGTCTCTTCTCCTGGTCTCTTCTCCTGGTCTCTTCTCTTCTTCTGGCCTCATCCTGGTCTCTTCTGTTCTCCTGGTCTCTTCTCTTCTCCTGGTCTCGTCTCTTCTCCTGGTCTCGTCTCTTCTCCTGGTCTCTTCTCCTGATCTCGTCTCTTCTCCTGGTCTCTTCTCCTGGTCTCTTCTCTTCTCCTCGTCTCTTCTCTTCTCCTGGTCTCTTCTCTTCTCCTGGTCTCTTCTCCTGGTCTCTTCTCCTGGTCTCTTCTCCTGGTCTCTTCTCTTCTCCTGGTCTCTTCTCCTGGTCTCGTCTCTTCTCCTGGTCTCTTCTCCTGGTCTCTTCTCTTCTCCTGGTCTCTTCTCCTGGTCTCTTCTCTTCTCCTGGTCTCTTCTCTTCTCCTGGTCTCTTCTCCTGGTCTCTTCTCCTGGTCTCTTCTCTTCTCCTGGTCTCTTCTCCTGGTCTCGTCTCTTCTCCTGCTCTCTTCTCCTGGTCTCTTCTCTTCTCCTGGTCTCTTCTCCTGGTCTCTTCTCTTCTCCTGGTCTCATCTCCTGGTCTCTTCTCTTCTCCTGGTCTCTTCTCTTCTCCTGGTCTCTTCTCTTCTCCTGGTCTCTTCTCTTCTCCTGGTCTCTTCTCCTGGTCTCTTCTCTTCTCCTGGTCTCTTCTCTTCTCCTGGTCTCGTCTCTTCTCCTGGTCTCGTCTCTTCTCCTGGTCTCTTCTCCTTTCCTCGTCTCTTCTCTTCTCCTGGTCTCTTCTCTACTCCTGGTCTCTTCTCCTGGTCTCTTCTCTTCTCCTGGTCTCTTCTCCTGGTCTCTTCTCTTCTCCTGGTCTGTTCTCCTGGTATCTTCTCTTCTCCTGGTCTCTTCTCCTTGTCTCTTCTCTTCTCCTGGTCTCTTCTCCTGGTCTCTTCTCTTTTCCTGGTCTCTTCTCCTGGTCTCTTCTCTTCTCCTGGTCTCTTCTCTTCTCCTGGTCTCTTCTCTTCTCCTGGTCTCGTCTCTTCTCCTGGTCTCTTCTCCTGGTCTCTTCTCTTCTCCTGGTCTCTTCTCCTGGTCTCTTCTCTTTTCCTGGTCTCGTCTCCTGGTCTCTTCTCTTTTCCTGGTCTCTTCTCTTCTCCTGGTCTCTTCTCTACTCCTGGTCTCTTCTCCTGGTCTCTGCTCTTTTCCTGGTCTCTTCTCCTGGTCTCTTCTCCTGGTCTCTTCTCCTGGTCTCTTCTCTTCTCCTGGTCTCTTCTGGTCTCTTCTCTTCTCCTGGTCTCTTCTCTTCTCCTGGTCTCTTCTCCTGGTCTCTTCTCCTGGTCTCTTCTCTTCTCCTGGTCTCTTCTCTTCTCCTGGTCTCGTCTCTTCTCCTGATCTCTTCTCCTGATCTCGTCTCTTCTCCTGGTCTCTTCTCCTGGTCTCTTCTCTTCTCCTGGTCTCTTCTCTTCTCCTGGTCTCTTCTCCTGGTCTCGTCTCTTCTCCTGGTCTCTTCTCCTGGTCTCTTCTCTTCTCCTGGTCTCTTCTCCTGGTCTCTTCTCCTGGTCTCTTCTCTTCTCCTGGTCTCTTCTCCTGGTCTCTTCTCTTCTCCTGGTCTCTTCTCCTGGTCTCTTCTCTTTTCCTGGTCTCTTCTCCTGGTCTCTTCTCCTGGTCTCTTCTCTTCTCCTGGTCTCTTCTCCTGGTCTCTTCTCTTCTCCTGGTCTCTTCTCCTGGTCTCTTCTCTTCTCCTGGTCTCTTCTCCTGGTCTCTTCTCCTGGTCTCTTCTCCTGGTCTCTTCTCTTCTCCTGGTCTCTTCTCTTCTCCTGGTCTCTTCTCTTCTCCTGGTCTCTTCTCCTGGTCTCTTCTCTTCTCCTGGTCTCTTCTCCTGGTCTCTTCTCCTGGTCTCTTCTCCTGGTCTCTTCTCCTGGTCTCGTCTCTTCTCCTGGTCTCTTCTCCTGGTCTCTTCTCCTGGTCTCTTCTCTTCTCCTGGTCTCTTCTCTTCTCCTGGTCTCTTCTCTTCTCCTGGTCTCTTCTCTTCTCCTGGTCTCTTCTCCTGGTCTCTTCTCTTCTCCTGGTCTCTTCTCTTCTCCTGGTCTCTTCTCCTGGTCTCCTCTCTTCTCCTGGTCTCTTCTCCTGGTCTCTTCTCCTGGTCTCTTCTCTTCTCCTGGTCTCTTCTCCTGGTCTCTTCTCCTGGTCTCTTCTCTTCTCCTGGTCTCTTCTCCTGGTCTCTTCTCCTGGTCTCTTCTCTTCTCCTGGTCTCTTCTCTTCTCTTCTCCTGGTCTCTTCTCTTCTCTTCTCCTGGTCTCTTCTCTTCTCCTGGTCTCTTCTCTTCTCCAGGTCTCTTCTCTTCTCTTCTCCTCGTCTCTTCTCCTGGTCTCGTCTCTTCTCCTGGTCTCGTCACTTCTCCTGGTCTCTTCTCTTCTCCTGGTCTCGTCTCTTCTCCTCGTCTCTTCTCCTGGTCTCGTCTCTTCTCCTGGTCTCGTCTCTTCTCCTGGTCTCTTCTCCTGGTCTCTTCTCCTGGTCTCTTCTCTTCTTCTGGCCTCATCCTGGTCTCTTCTGTTCTCCTGGTCTCTTCTCTTCTCCTGGTCTCGTCTCTTCTCCTGGTCTCGTCTCTTCTCCTGGTCTCGTCTCTTCTCCTGATCTCGTCTCTTCTCCTGGTCTCTTCTCCTGGTCTCTTCTCTTCTCCTGGTCTCTTCTCTTCTCCTGGTCTCTTCTCTTCTCCTGGTCTCTTCTCCTGGTCTCTTCTCCTGGTCTCTTCTCCTGGTCTCTTCTCTTCTCCTGGTCTCTTCTCCTGGTCTCGTCTCTTCTCCTGGTCTCTTCTCCTGGTCTCGTCTCTTCTCCTGGTCTCTTCTCCTGGTCTCTTCTCTTCTCCTGGTCTCTTCTCCTGGTCTCTTCTCTTCTCCTGGTCTCTTCTCTTCTCCTGGTCTCTTCTCCTGGTCTCTTCTCCTGGTCTCTTCTCTTCTCCTGGTCTCTTCTCCTGGTCTCGTCTCTTCTCCTGCTCTCTTCTCCTGGTCTCTTCTCTTCTCCTGGTCTCTTCTCCTGGTCTCTTCTCTTCTCCTGGTCTCATCTCCTGGTCTCTTCTCTTCTCCTGGTCTCTTCTCTTCTCCTGGTCTCTTCTCTTCTCCTGGTCTCTTCTCCTGGTCTCTTCTCTTCTCCTGGTCTCGTCTCTTCACCTGGTCTCTTCTCTTCTCCTGGTCTCTTCTCCTGGTCTCTTCTCCTTTCCTCGTCTCTTCTCTTCTCCTGGTCTCTTCTCTACTCCTGGTCTCTTCTCCTGGTCTCTTCTCTTCTCCTGGTCTCTTCTCCTGGTCTCTTCTCTTCTCCTGGTCTGTTCTCCTGGTATCTTCTCTTCTCCTGGTCTCTTCTCCTTGTCTCTTCTCTTCTCCTGGTCTCTTCTCCTGGTCTCTTCTCTTTTCCTGGTCTCGTCTCCTGGTCTCTTCCCTTCTCCTGGTCTCTTTACTTCTCCTGGTCTCTTCTCTACTCCTGGTCTCTTCTCCTCGTCTCTTCTCTTTTCCTGGTCTCTTCTCCTGGTCTCTTCTCCTGGTCTCTTCTCCTGGTCTCGTCTCTTCTCCTGGTCTCTTCTCCTGGTCTCTTCTCTTCTCCTGGTCTCTTCTCTTCTCCTGGTCTCTTCTCCTGGTCTCTTCTCCTGGTCTCTTCTCTTCTCCTGGTCTCTTCTCTTCTCCTGGTCTCGTCTCTTCTCCTGATCTCTTCTCCTGATCTCGTCTCTTCTCCTGTCTCTTCTCCTGGTCTCTTCTCCTGGTCTCTTCTCTTCTCCTGGTCTCTTCTCTTCTCCTGGTCTCTTCTCTTCTCCTGGTCTCTTCTCTTCTCGTGGTCTCTTCTCCTGGTCTCGTCTCTTCTCCTGGTCTCTTCTCTTCTCCTGGTCTCTTCTCTTCTCCTGGTCTCTTCTCCTGGTCTCTTCTCTTCTCCTGGTCTCTTCTCTTCTCCTGGTCTCTTCTCTTCTCCTGGTCTCTTCTCCTGGTCTCTTCTCTTTTCCTGGTCTCTTCTCTTTTCCTGGTCTCTTCTCCTGGTCTCTTCTCCTGGTCTCGTCTCTTCTCCTGGTCTCTTCTCCTGGTCTCGTCTCTTCTCCTGGTCTCTTCTCTTCTCCTGGTCTCTTCTCTTCTCCTGGTCTCTTCTCCTGGTCTCTTCTCCTCTCCTCGTCTCTTCTCTTCTCCTGGTCTCTTCTCTTCTCCTGGTCTCTTCTCTTTTCCTGGTCTCGTCTCCTCGTCTCTTCTCTTCTCCTGGTCTCTGCTCCTGGTCTCTTCTCTTTTCCTGGTCTCTTTTCCTGGTCTCTTTTCCTGGTCTCTTCTCCTGGTCTCTTCTCCTGGTCTCTTCTCCTGGTCTCTTCTCCTGGTCTCGTCTCTTCTCCTGGTCTCTTCTCCTGGTCTCTTCTCCTGGTCTCTTCTCCTGGTCTCTTCTCTTCTCCTGGTCTCTTCTCTTCTCCTGGTCTCTTCTCCTGGTCTCTTCTCTTCTCCTGGTCTCTTCTCCTGGTCTCTCCTCTTCTCCTGGTCTCTTCTCCTGGTCTCCTCTCTTCTCGTGGTCTCTTCTCCTGGTCTCGTCTCTTCTCCTGGTGTCTTCTCCTGGTCTCTTCTCTTCTCCTGGTATCTTCTCCTGGTCTCTTCTCCTGGTCTCTTCTCCTGGTCTCTTCTCTTCTCCTGGTCTCTTCTCTTCTCCTGGTCTCTTCTCTTCTCCTGGTCTGTTCTCTTCTCCTGGTCTCTTCTCCTGGTCTCTTGTCTTCTCTTGGTCTCTTCTCTTTTCCTGGTCTCTGCTCTTCTCCTGGTCTCTTCTCTTCTCCTGGTCTCTTCTCCTGCTCTCTTCTCCTGGTCTCTTATCTTCTCCTGGTCTGTTCTCCTGGTCTCTTCTCCTGGTCTCTTCTCTTCTCCTGGTCTCTTCTCTTCTCTTCTCCTGGTCTCTTCTCTTCTCCTGGTCTCTTCTCTTCTCCTGGTCTCTTCTCTTCTCCTCGTCTCTTCTCCTGGTCTCTTCTCTTCTCCTGGTCTCTTCTCTTCTCCTGGTCTCTTCTCTTCTCCTGGTCTCTTCTCCTGGTCTCTTCTCCTGGTCTCTTCTCTTCTCCTGGTCTCTTCTCTTCTCCTGGTCTCTTCTCCTGGTCTCCTCTCTTCTCCTGGTCTCTTCTCCTGGTCTCTTCTCCTGGTCTCTTCTCCTGGTCTCTTCTCTTCTCCTGGTCTCTTCTCCTGGTCTCTTCTCCTGGTCTCTTCTCCTGGTCTCTTCTCCTGGTCTCTTCTCTTCTCCTGGTCTCTTCTCCTGGTCTCTTCTCCTGGTCTCTTCTCTTCTCCTGGTCTCTTCTCTTCTCCTGGTCTCTTCTCTTCTCTTCTCCTGGTCTCTTCTCTTCTCCTGGTCTCTTCTCTTCTCCAGGTCTCTTCTCTTCTCCTCGTCTCTTCTCCTGGTCTCGTCTCTTCTCCTGGTCTCGTCACTTCTCCTGGTCTCGTCTCTTCTCCTGGTCTCGTCTCTTCTCCTCGTCTCTTCTCCTGGTCTCGTCTCTTCTCCTGGTCTCGTCTCTTCTCCTGGTCTCTTCTCCTGGTCTCTTCTCCTGGTCTCTTCTCCTGGTCTCTTCTCTTCTTCTGGCCTCATCCTGGTCTCTTCTGTTCTCCTGGTCTCTTCTCTTCTCCTGGTCTCGTCTCTTCTCCTGGTCTCGTCTCTTCTCCTGGTCTCGTCTCTTCTCCTGGTCTCTTCTCCTGATCTCGTCTCTTCTCCTGGTCTCTTCTCCTGGTCTCTTCTCTTCTCCTCGTCTCTTCTCTTCTCCTGGTCTCTTCTCTTCTCCTGGTCTCTTCTCCTGGTCTCTTCTCCTGGTCTCTTCTCCTGGTCTCTTCTCTTCTCCTGGTCTCTTCTCCTGGTCTCGTCTCTTCTCCTGGTCTCTTCTCCTGGTCTCTTCTCTTTTCCTGGTCTCTTCTCCTGGTCTCTTCTCTTCTCCTGGTCTCTTCTCTTCTCCTGCTCTCTTCTCCTGGTCTCTTCTCCTGGTCTCTTCTCTTCTCCTGGTCTCTTCTCCTGGTCTCGTCTCTTCTCCTGCTCTCTTCTCCTGGTCTCTTCTCTTCTCCTGGTCTCTTCTCCTGGTCTCTTCTCTTCTCCTGGTCTCATCTCCTGGTCTCTTCTCTTCTCCTGGTCTCTTCTCTTCTCCTGGTCTCTTCTCTTCTCCTGGTCTCTTCTCCTGGTCTCTTCTCTTCTCCTGGTCTCGTCTCTTCTCCTGGTCTCTTCTCTTCTCCTGGTCTCTTCTCCTGGTCTCTTCTCCTTTCCTCGTCTCTTCTCTTCTCCTGGTCTCTTCTCTACTCCTGGTCTCTTCTCCTCGTCTCTTCTCCTCTCCTGGTCTCTTCTCCTGGTCTCTTCTCTTCTCCTGGTCTGTTCTCCTGGTATCTTCTCTTCTCCTGGTCTCTTCTCCTTGTCTCTTCTCTTCTCCTGGTCTCTTCTCCTGGTCTCTTCTCTTTTCCTGGTCTCGTCTCCTGGTCTCTTCTCTTCTCCTGGTCTCTTTACTTCTCCTGGTCTCTTCTCTACTCCTGGTCTCTTCTCCTCGTCTCTTCTCTTTTCCTGGTCTCTTTTCCTGGTCTCTTCTCCTGGTCTCTTCTCCTGGTCTCTTCTCCTGGTCTCGTCTCTTCTCCTGGTCTCTTCTCCTGGTCTCTTCTCTTCTCCTGGTCTCTTCTCTTCTCCTGGTCTCTTCTCTTCTCCTGGTCTCTTCTCCTGGTCTCTTCTCCTGGTCTCTTCTCTTCTCCTGGTCTCTTCTCTTCTCCTGGTCTCGTCTCTTCTCCTGATCTCTTCTCCTGATCTCGTCTCTTCTCCTGGTCTCTTCTCCTGGTCTCTTCTCCTGGTCTCTTCTCTTCTCCTGGTCTCTTCTCTTCTCCTGGTCTCTTCTCTTCTCGTGGTCTCTTCTCCTGGTCTCGTCTCTTCTCCTGGTCTCTTCTCTTCTCCTGGTCTCTTCTCTTCTCCTGGTCTCTTCTCCTGGTCTCTTCTCTTGTCCTGGTCTCTTCTCTTCTCCTGGTCTCTTCTCTTCTCCTGGTCTCTTCTCCTGGTCTCTTCTCTTTTCCTGGTCTCTTCTCTTTTCCTGGTCTCTTCTCCTGGTCTCTTCTCCTGGTCTCGTCTCTTCTCCTGGTCTCTTCTCCTGGTCTCGTCTCTTCTCCTGGTCTCTTCTCTTCTCCTGGTCTCTTCTCTTTTCCTGGTCTCGTCTCCTCGTCTCTTCTCTTCTCCTGGTCTCTTCTCCTGGTCTCTTCTCTTTTCCTGGTCTCTTTTCCTGGTCTCTTCTCCTGGTCTCTTCTCCTGGTCTCTTCTCCTGGTCTCTTCTCCTGGTCTCGTCTCTTCTCCTGGTCTCTTCTCCTGGTCTCTTCTCTTCTCCTGGTCTCTTCTCTTCTCCTGGTCTCTTCTCCTGGTCTCTTCTCTTCTCCTGGTCTCTTCTCTTCTCCTGGTCTCTTCTCCTGGTCTCTTCTCTTCTCCTGGTCTCTTCTCCTGGTCTCTCCTCTTCTCCTGGTCTCTTCTCCTGGTCTCTTCTCTTCTCCTGGTCTCTTCTCCTGGTCTCGTCTCTTCTCCTGGTCTCTTCTCCTGGTCTCTTCTCTTCTCCTGGTCTCTTCTCCTGGTCTCTTCTCCTGGTCTCTTCTCTTCTCCTGGTCTCTTCTCTTCTCCTGGTCTCTTCTCTTCTCCTGGTCTCTTCTCTTCTCCTGGTCTGTTCTCTTCTCCTGGTCTCTTCTCCTGGTCTCTTCTCTTCTCTTGGTCTCTTCTCTTTTCCTGGTCTCTGCTCTTCTCCTGGTCTCTTCTCTTCTCCTGGTCTCTTCTCCTGGTCTCTTCTCTTCTCCTGGTCTGTTCTCCTGGTCTCTTCTCCTGGTCTCTTCTATTCTCCTGGTCTCTTCTCTTCTCTTCTCCTGGTCTCTTCTCTTCTCCTGGTCTCTTCTCTTCTCCTGGTCTCTTCTCTTCTCCTGGTCTCTTCTCTTCTCCTCGTCTCTTCTCCTGGTCTCGTCTCTTGTCCTGGTCTCGTCACTTCTCCTGGTCTCGTCTCTTCTCCTGGTCTCGTCTCTTCTCCTCGTCTCTTCTCCTGGTCTCCTCTCTTCTCCTGGTCTCGTCTCTTCTGGTCTCTTCTCCTGGTCTCTTCTCCTGGTCTCTTCTCTTCTTCTGGCCTCATCCTGGTCTCTTCTGTTCTCCTGGTCTCGTCTCTTCTCCTGGTCTCGTCTCTTCTCCTGGTCTCCTCTCTTCTCCTGGTCTCTCCTCCTGATCTCGTCTCTTCTCCTGGTCTCTTCTCCTGGTCTCTTCTCTTCTCCTGGTCTCTTCTCCTGGTCTCTTCTCTTCTCCTGGTCTCTTCTCCTGGTCTCTTCTCCTGGTCTCTTCTCCTGGTCTCTTCTCTTCTCCTGGTCTGTTCTCCTGGTCTCTTCTCTTCTCCTGGTCTCTTCTCCTGGTCTCTTCTCCTGGTCTCTTCTCTTCTCCTGGTCTTTTCTCTTCTCCTGGTCTCTTCTCCTGGTCTCTTCTCTTCTCCTGGTCTCGTCTCTTCTCCTGGTCTCGTCTCTTCTCCTGGTCTCGTCTCTTCTCCTGGTCTCTTCTCTTCTCCTGGTCTCTTCTCTTTTCCTGGTCTCGTCTCCTGGTCTCTTCTCTTCTCCTGGTCTCTTCTCTTCTCCTGGTCTCTTCTCCTGGTCTCTTCTCTTCTCCTGGTCTCTTCTCCTGGTCTCTTCTCCTGGTCTCTTCTCTTCTCCTGGTCTCTTCTCCTGGTCTCTTCTCTTCTCCTGGTCTCTTCTCTTCTCCTGGTCTCTTATCTTCTCCTGGTCTCTTCTCCTGGTCTCTTCTCTTTTCCTGGTCTCTTCTGCTGGTCTCTTGTCCTGGTCTCTTCTCTTGTCCTGGTCTCTTCTCTTGTCCTGGTCTCTTCTCTTGTCCTGGTCTCTTCTCTTGTCCTGGTCTCTTCTCTTGTCCTGGTCTCTTCTCTTCTCCTGGTCTCTTCTCTTCTCCTGTACTCTTCTCCTGGTCTCTTCTCCTGGTCTGTTCTCTTCTCCTGGTCTCTTCTCCTGGTCTCTTCTCTTCTCTTGGTCTCTTCTCTTTTCCTGGTCTCTGCTCTTCTCCTGGTCTCTTCTCTTCTCCTGGTCTCTTCTCCTGGTCTCTTCTCCTGGTCTCTTCTCTTCTCCTGGTCTGTTCTCCTGGTCTCTTCTCCTGGTCTCTTCTCTTCTCCTGGTCTCTTCTCTTCTCTTCTCCTGGTCTCTTCTCTTCTCCTGGTCTCTTCTCTTCTCCTGGTCTCTTCTCTTCTCCTGGTCTCTTCTCTTCTCCTCGTCTCTTCTCCTGGTCTCTTCTCTTCTCCTGGTCTCTTCTCTTCTCCTGGTCTCCTCTCTTCTCCTGGTCTCTTCTCCTGGTCTCTTCTCCTGGTCTCTTCTCCTGGTCTCTTCTCTTCTCCTGGTCTCTTCTCTTCTCCTGGTCTCTTCTCCTGGTCTCCTCTCTTCTCCTGGTCTCTTCTCCTGGTCTCTTCTCTTCTCCTGGTCTCTTCTCCTGGTCTCTTCTCCTGGTCTCTTCTCCTGGTCTCTTCTCTTCTCCTGGTTTCTTCTCCTGGTCTCTTCTCCTGGTCTCTTCTCTTCTCCTGGTCTCTTCTCTTCTCTTCTCCTGGTCTCTTCTCTTCTCCTGGTCTCTTCTCTTCTCCAGGTCTCTTCTCTTCTCCTCGTCTCTTCTCCTGGTCTCGTCTCTTCTCCTGGTCTCGTCACTTCTCCTGGTCTCGTCTCTTCTCCTGGTCTCGTCTCTTCTCCTCGTCTCTTCTCCTGGTCTCGTCTCTTCTCCTGGTCTCGTCTCTTCTCCTGGTCTCTTCTCCTGGTCTCTTCTCCTGGTCTCTTCTCTTCTTCTGGCCTCATCCTGGTCTCTTCTGTTCTCCTGGTCTCTTCTCTTCTCCTGGTCTCGTCTCTTCTCCTGGTCTCTTCTCCTGGTCTCTTCTCTTCTCCTCGTCTCTTCTCTTCTCCTGGTCTCTTCTCTTCTCCTGGTCTCTTCTCTTCTCCTGGTCTCTTCTCCTGGTCTCTTCTCCTGGTCTCTTCTCCTGGTCTCTTCTCCTGGTCTCGTCTCTTCTCCTGGTCTCTTCTTCTGGTCTCTTCTCTTCTCCTGGTCTCTTCTCCTGGTCTCTTCTCTTCTCCTGGTCTCTTCTCTTCTCCTGGTCTCTTCTCCTGGTCTCTTCTCCTGGTCTCTTCTCTTCTCCTGGTCTCTTCTCCTGGTCTCGTCTCTTCTCCTGCTCTCTTCTCCTGGTCTCTTCTCTTCTCCTGGTCTCTTCTCCTGGTCTCTTCTCTTCTCCTGGTCTCATCTCCTGGTCTCTTCTCTTCTCCTGGTCTCTTCTCTTCTCCTGGTCTCTTCTCCTGGTCTCTTCTCCTGGTCTCTTCTCTTCTCCTGGTCTCGTCTCTTCTCCTGGTCTCTTCTCTTCTCCTGGTCTCTTCTCCTGGTCTCTTCTCCTTTCCTCGTCTCTTCTCTTCTCCTGGTCTCTTCTCTACTCCTGGTCTCTTCTCCTGGTCTCTTCTCTTCTCCTGGTCTCTTCTCCTGGTCTCTTCTCTTCTCCTGGTCTGTTCTCCTGGTATCTTCTCTTCTCCTGGTCTCTTCTCCTTGTCTCTTCTCTTCTCCTGGTCTCTTCTCCTGGTCTCTTCTCTTTTCCTGGTCTCGTCTCCTGGTCTCTTCTCTTCTCCTGGTCTCTTTACTTCTCCTGGTCTCTTCTCTACTCCTGGTCTCTTCTCCTCGTCTCTTCTCTTTTCCTGGTCTCTTCTCCTGGTCTCTTCTCCTGGTCTCTTCTCCTGGTCTCGTCTCTTCTCCTGGTCTCTTCTCCTGGTCTCTTCTCCTGGTCTCTTCTCTTCTCCTGCTCTCTTCTCTTCTCCTGGTCTCTTCTCTTCTCCTGGTCTCTTCTCCTGGTCTCTTCTCTTCTCCTGGTCTCTTCTCTTCTCCTGGTCTCGTCTCTTCTCCTGATCTCTTCTCCTGATCTCGTCTCTTCTCCTGGTCTCTTCTCCTGGTCTCTTCTCCTGGTCTCTTCTCTTCTCCTGGTCTCTTCTCTTCTCCTGGTCTCTTCTCTTCTCGTGGTCTCTTCTCCTGGTCTCGTCTCTTCTCCTGGTCTCTTCTCTTCTCCTGGTCTCTTCTCTTCTCCTGGTCTCTTCTCCTGGTCTCTTCTCTTCTCCTGGTCTCTTCTCTTCTCCTGGTCTCTTCTCTTCTCCTGGTCTCTTCTCCTGGTCTCTTCTCTTTTCCTGGTCTCTTCTCTTTTCCTGGTCTCTTCTCCTGGTCTCTTCTCCTGGTCTCGTCTCTTCTCCTGGTCTCTTCTCCTGGTCTCGTCTCTTCTCCTGGTCTCTTCTCTTCTCCTGGTCTCGTCTCTTCTCCTGGTCTCTTCTCCTGGTCTCTTCTCCTCTCCTCGTCTCTTCTCTTCTCCTGGTCTCTTCTCCTCTCCTCGTCTCTTCTCTTCTCCTGGTCTCTTCTCCTCGTCTCTTCTCTTCTCCTGGTCTCGTCTCCTCGTCTCTTCTCTTCTCCTGGTCTCTTCTCCTGGTCTCTTCTCTTTTCCTGGTCTCTTTTCCTGGTCTCTTTTCCTGGTCTCTTCTCCTGGTCTCTTCTCCTGGTCTCTTCTCCTGGTCTCGTCTCTTCTCCTGGTCTCTTCTCCTGGTCTCTTCTCTTCTCCTGGTCTCTTCTCTTCTCCTGGTCTCTTCTCCTGGTCTCTTCTCCTGGTCTCTTCTCTTCTCCTGGTCTCTTCTCTTCTCCTGGTCTCTTCTCCTGGTCTCTTCTCCTGGTCTCTTCTCTTCTCCTGGTCTCTTCTCTTCTCCTGGTCTCTTCTCCTGGTCTCTTCTCCTGGTCTCTTCTCCTGGTCTCTTCTCTTCTCCTGGTCTCTTCTCCTGGTCTCGTCTCTTCTCCTGGTCTCTTCTTCTGGTCTCTTCTCTTCTCCTGGTCTCTTCTCCTGGTCTCTTCTCTTCTCCTGGTCTCTTCTCCTGGTCTCTTCTCCTGGTCTCTTCTCTTCTCCTGGTCTCTTCTCCTGGTCTCGTCTCTTCTCCTGCTCTCTTCTCCTGGTCTCTTCTCTTCTCCTGGTCTCTTCTCCTGGTCTCTTCTCTTCTCCTGGTCTCATCTCCTGGTCTCTTCTCTTCTCCTGGTCTCTTCTCTTCTCCTGGTCTCTTCTCCTGGTCACTTCTCCTGGTCTCGTCTCTTCTCCTGGTCTCGTCTCTTCTCCTCGTCTCTTCTCCTGGTCTCCTCTCTTCTCCTGGTCTCGTCTCTTCTGGTCTCTTCTCCTGGTCTCTTCTCCTGGTCTCTTCTCTTCTTCTGGCCTCATCCTGGTCTCTTCTGTTCTCCTGGTCTCGTCTCTTCTCCTGGTCTCGTCTCTTCTCCTGGTCTCCTCTCTTCTCCTGGTCTCTCCTCCTGATCTCGTCTCTTCTCCTGGTCTCTTCTCCTGGTCTCTTCTCCTGGTCTCGTCTCTTCTCCTGGTCTCTTCTCCTGGTCTCTTCTCTTCTCCTGGTCTCTTCTCTTCTCCTGGTCTCTTCTCCTGGTCTCTTCTCCTGGTCTCTTCTCTTCTCCTGGTCTCTTCTCTTCTCCTGGTCTCTTCTCCTGGTCTCTTCTCCTGGTCTCTTCTCCTGGTCTCTTCTCTTCTCCTGGTCTCTTCTCCTGGTCTCGTCTCTTCTCCTGGTCTCTTCTTCTGGTCTCTTCTCTTCTCCTGGTCTCTTCTCCTGGTCTCTTCTCTTCTCCTGGTCTCTTCTCCTGGTCTCTTCTCCTGGTCTCTTCTCCTGGTCTCTTCTCTTCTCCTGGTCTCTTCTCCTGGTCTCGTCTCTTCTCCTGCTCTCTTCTCCTGGTCTCTTCTCTTCTCCTGGTCTCTTCTCCTGGTCTCTTCTCTTCTCCTGGTCTCATCTCCTGGTCTCTTCTCTTCTCCTGGTCTCTTCTCTTCTCCTGGTCTCTTCTCCTGGTCACTTCTCCTGGTCTCGTCTCTTCTCCTGGTCTCGTCTCTTCTCCTCGTCTCTTCTCCTGGTCTCCTCTCTTCTCCTGGTCTCGTCTCTTCTGGTCTCTTCTCCTGGTCTCTTCTCCTGGTCTCTTCTCTTCTTCTGGCCTCATCCTGGTCTCTTCTGTTCTCCTGGTCTCGTCTCTTCTCCTGGTCTCGTCTCTTCTCCTGGTCTCCTCTCTTCTCCTGGTCTCTCCTCCTGATCTCGTCTCTTCTCCTGGTCTCTTCTCCTGGTCTCTTCTCTTCTCCTGGTCTCTTCTCCTGGTCTCTTCTCCTGGTCTCTTCTCCTGGTCTCTTCTCTTCTCCTGGTCTGTTCTCCTGGTCTCTTCTCTTCTCCTGGTCTCTTCTCCTGGTCTCTTCTCCTGGTCTCTTCTCTTCTCCTGGTCTTTTCTCTTCTCCTGGTCTCTTCTCCTGGTCTCTTCTCTTCTCCTGGTCTCGTCTCTTCTCCTGGTCTCGTCTCTTCTCCTGGTCTCGTCTCTTCTCCTGGTCTCGTCTCTTCTCCTGGTCTCTTCTCTTCTCCTGGTCTCTTCTCTTTTCCTGGTCTCGTCTCCTGGTCTCTTCTCTTCTCCTGGTCTCTTCTCTTCTCCTGGTCTCTTCTCCTGGTCTCTTCTCTTCTCCTGGTCTCTTCTCCTGGTCTCTTCTCCTGGTCTCTTCTCTTCTCCTGGTCTCTTCTCCTGGTCTCGTCTCTTCTCCTGCTCTCTTCTCCTGGTCTCTTCTCTTCTCCTGGTCTCTTCTCTTCTCCTGGTCTCTTATCTTCTCCTGGTCTCTTCTCCTGTTCTCTTCTCTTTTCCTGGTCTCTTCTGCTGGTCTCTTGTCCTGGTCTCTTCTCTTGTCCTGGTCTCTTCTCTTGTCCTGGTCTCTTCTCTTGTCCTGGTCTCTTCTCTTGTCCTGGTCTCTTCTCTTGTCCTGGTCTCTTCTCTTCTCCTGGTCTCTTCTCTTCTCCTGTACTCTTCTCCTGGTCTCTTCTCCTGGTCTGTTCTCTTCTCCTGGTCTCTTCTCCTGGTCTCTTCTCCTGGTCTCTTCTCTTCTCCTGGTCTGTTCTCCTGGTCTCTTCTCCTGGTCTCTTCTCTTCTCCTGGTCTCTTCTCTTCTCTTCTCCTGGTCTCTTCTCTTCTCCTGGTCTCTTCTCTTCTCCTGGTCTCTTCTCTTCTCCTGGTCTCTTCTCTTCTCCTCGTCTCTTCTCCTGGTCTCTTCTCTTCTCCTGGTCTCTTCTCTTCTCCTGGTCTCCTCTCTTCTCCTGGTCTCTTCTCCTGGTCTCTTCTCCTGGTCTCTTCTCTTCTCCTGGTCTCTTCTCTTCTCCTGGTCTCTTCTCCTGGTCTCCTCTCTTCTCCTGGTCTCTTCTCCTGGTCTCTTCTCCTGGTCTCTTCTCCTGGTCTCTTCTCCTGGTCTCTTCTCTTCTCCTGGTCTCTTCTCCTGGTCTCTTCTCCTGGTCTCTTCTCTTCTCCTGGTCTCTTCTCTTCTCCTGGTCTCTTCTCTTCTCTTCTCCTGGTCTCTTCTCTTCTCCTGGTCTCTTCTCTTCTCCAGGTCTCTTCTCTTCTCCTCGTCTCTTCTCCTGGTCTCGTCTCTTCTCCTGGTCTCGTCACTTCTCCTGGTCTCGTCTCTTCTCCTGGTCTCGTCTCTTCTCCTCGTCTCTTCTCCTGGTCTCGTCTCTTCTCCTGGTCTCGTCTCTTCTCCTGGTCTCTTCTCCTGGTCTCTTCTCCTGGTCTCTTCTCCTGGTCTCTTCTCTTCTTCTGGCCTCATCCTGGTCTCTTCTGTTCTCCTGGTCTCTTCTCTTCTCCTGGTCTCGTCTCTTCTCCTGGTCTCGTCTCTTCTCCTGGTCTCGTCTCTTCTCCTGGTCTCTTCTCCTGATCTCGTCTCTTCTCCTGGTCTCTTCTCCTGGTCTCTTCTCTTCTCCTCGTCTCTTCTCTTCTCCTCGTCTCTTCTCTTCTCCTGGTCTCTTCTCTTCTCCTGGTCTCTTCTCCTGGTCTCTTCTCCTGGTCTCTTCTCCTGGTCTCTTCTCTTCTCCTGGTCTCTTCTCCTGGTCTCGTCTCTTCTCCTGGTCTCTTCTTCTGGTCTCTTCTCTTCTCCTGGTCTCTTCTCCTGGTCTCTTCTCTTCTCCTGGTCTCTTCTCTTCTCCTGGTCTCTTCTCCTGGTCTCTTCTCCTGGTCTCTTCTCTTCTCCTGGTCTCTTCTCCTGGTCTCGTCTCTTCTCCTGCTCTCTTCTCCTGGTCTCTTCTCTTCTCCTGGTCTCTTCTCCTGGTCTCTTCTCTTCTCCTGGTCTCATCTCCTGGTCTCTTCTCTTCTCCTGGTCTCTTCTCTTCTCCTGGTCTCTTCTCCTGGTCTCTTCTCCTGGTCTCTTCTCTTCTCCTGGTCTCGTCTCTTCTCCTGGTCTCTTCTCTTCTCCTGGTCTCTTCTCCTGGTCTCTTCTCCTTTCCTGGTCTCTTCTCTTCTCCTGGTCTCTTCTCTACTCCTGGTCTCTTCTCCTGGTCTCTTCTCTTCTCCTGGTCTCTTCTCCTGGTCTCTTCTCTTCTCCTGGTCTGTTCTCCTGGTATCTTCTCTTCTCCTGGTCTCTTCTCCTTGTCTCTTCTCTTCTCCTGGTCTCTTCTCCTGGTCGCTTCTCTTTTCCTGGTCTCGTCTCCTGGTCTCTTCTCTTCTCCTGGTCTCTTTACTTCTCCTGGTCTCTTCTCTACTCCTGGTCTCTTCTCCTCGTCTCTTCTCTTTTCCTGGTCTCTTCTCCTGGTCTCTTCTCCTGGTCTCTTCTCCTGGTCTCGTCTCTTCTCCTGGTCTCTTCTCCTGGTCTCTTCTCTTCTCCTGGTCTCTTCTCTTCTCCTGGTCTCTTCTCTTCTCCTGGTCTCTTCTCCTGGTCTCTTCTCTTCTCCTGGTCTCTTCTCTTCTCCTGGTCTCGTCTCTTCTCCTGATCTCTTCTCCTGATCTCGTCTCTTCTCCTGGTCTCTTCTCCTGGTCTCTTCTCCTGGTCTCTTCTCTTCTCCTGGTCTCTTCTCTTCTCCTGGTCTCTTCTCTTCTCGTGGTCTCTTCTCCTGGTCTCGTCTCTTCTCCTGGTCTCTTCTCTTCTCCTGGTCTCTTCTCTTCTCCTGGTCTCTTCTCCTGGTCTCTTCTCTTCTCCTGGTCTCTTCTCTTCTCCTGGTCTCTTCTCTTCTCCTGGTCTCTTCTCCTGGTCTCTTCTCTTTTCCTGGTCTCTTCTCTTTTCCTGGTCTCTTCTCCTGGTCTCTTCTCCTGGTCTCGTCTCTTCTCCTGGTCTCTTCTCCTGGTCTCGTCTCTTCTCCTGGTCTCTTCTCTTCTCCTGGTCTCTTCTCTTCTCCTGGTCTCTTCTCCTGGTCTCTTCTCCTCTCCTCGTCTCTTCTCTTCTCCTGGTCTCTTCTCTTCACCTGGTCTCTTCTCTTTTCCTGGTCTCGTCTCCTCGTCTCTTCTCTTCTCCTGGTCTCTTCTCCTGGTCTCTTCTCTTTTCCTGGTCTCTTTTCCTGGTCTCTTCTCCTGGTCTCTTCTCCTGGTCTCTTCTCCTGGTCTCTTCTCCTGGTCTCGTCTCTTCTCCTGGTCTCTTCTCCTGGTCTCTTCTCTTCTCCTGGTCTCTTCTCTTCTCCTGGTCTCTTCTCCTGGTCTCTTCTCCTGGTCTCTTCTCTTCTCCTGGTCTCTTCTCTTCTCCTGGTCTCTTCTCCTGGTCTCTTCTCTTCTCCTGGTCTCTTCTCTTCTCCTGGTCTCTTCTCTTCTCCTGGTCTCTTCTCCTGGTCTCTTCTCTTTTCCTGGTCTCTTCTCTTTTCCTGGTCTCTTCTCCTGGTCTCTTCTCCTGGTCTCGTCTCTTCTCCTGGTCTCTTCTCCTGGTCTCGTCTCTTCTCCTGGTCTCTTCTCTTCTCCTGGTCTCTTCTCTTCTCCTGGTCTCTTCTCCTGGTCTCTTCTCCTCTCCTCGTCTCTTCTCTTCTCCTGGTCTCTTCTCTTCACCTGGTCTCTTCTCTTTTCCTGGTCTCGTCTCCTCGTCTCTTCTCTTCTCCTGGTCTCTTCTCCTGGTCTCTTCTCTTTTCCTGGTCTCTTTTCCTGGTCTCTTCTCCTGGTCTCTTCTCCTGGTCTCTTCTCCTGGTCTCTTCTCCTGGTCTCGTCTCTTCTCCTGGTCTCTTCTCCTGGTCTCTTCTCTTCTCCTGGTCTCTTCTCTTCTCCTGGTCTCTTCTCCTGGTCTCTTCTCCTGGTCTCTTCTCTTCTCCTGGTCTCTTCTCTTCTCCTGGTCTCTTCTCCTGGTCTCTTCTCCTGGTCTCTTCTCATGGTCTCTTCTCTTCTCCTGGTCTCTTCTCCTGGTCTCGTCTCTTCTCCTGGTCTCTTCTTCTGGTCTCTTCTCTTCTCCTGGTCTCTTCTCCTGGTCTCTTCTCTTCTCCTGGTCTCTTCTCTTCTCCTGGTCTCTTCTCCTGGTCTCTTCTCCTGGTCTCTTCTCCTGGTCTCTTCTCTTCTCCTGGTCTCTTCTCCTGGTCTCGTCTCTTCTCCTGCTCTCTTCTCCTGGTCTCTTCTCTTCTCCTGGTCTCTTCTCCTGGTCTCTTCTCTTCTCCTGGTCTCATCTCCTGGTCTCTTCTCTTCTCCTGGTCTCTTCTCTTCTCCTGGTCTCTTCTCCTGGTCTCTTCTCCTGGTCTCTTCTCTTCTCCTGGTCTCGTCTCTTCTCCTGGTCTCTTCTCTTCTCCTGGTCTCTTCTCCTGGTCTCTTCTCCTTTCCTCGTCTCTTCTCTTCTCCTGGTCTCTTCTCTACTCCTGGTCTCTTCTCCTGGTCTCTTCTCTTCTCCTGGTCTCTTCTCCTGGTCTCTTCTCTTCTCCTGGTCTGTTCTCCTGGTATCTTCTCTTCTCCTGGTCTCTTCTCCTTGTCTCTTCTCTTCTCCTGGTCTCTTCTCCTGGTCTCTTCTCTTTTCCTGGTCTCGTCTCCTGGTCTCTTCTCTTCTCCTGGTCTCTTTACTTCTCCTGGTCTCTTCTCTACTCCTGGTCTCTTCTCCTCGTCTCTTCTCTTTTCCTGGTCTCTTCTCCTGGTCTCTTCTCCTGGTCTCTTCTCCTGGTCTCGTCTCTTCTCCTGGTCTCTTCTCCTGGTCTCTTCTCCTGGTC
Organism: Columba livia; assembly: GCF_036013475.1. Classification (NCBI taxonomy): domain Eukaryota; kingdom Metazoa; phylum Chordata; class Aves; order Columbiformes; family Columbidae; genus Columba; species Columba livia. The sequence continues at coordinate 235,100 of NW_027042993.1, read as the reverse complement.
TCTTCTCTTCTCCTGGTCTCTTCTCTTCTCCTGGTCTCTTCTCCTGGTCTCTTCTCTTCTCCTGGTCTCTTCTCTTCTCCTGGTCTCGTCTCTTCTCCTGATCTCTTCTCCTGATCTCGTCTCTTCTCCTGGTCTCTTCTCCTGGTCTCTTCTCCTGGTCTCTTCTCTTCTCCTGGTCTCTTCTCTTCTCCTGGTCTCTTCTCTTCTCGTGGTCTCTTCTCCTGGTCTCGTCTCTTCTCCTGGTCTCTTCTCTTCTCCTGGTCTCTTCTCTTCTCCTGGTCTCTTCTCCTGGTCTCTTCTCTTCTCCTGGTCTCTTCTCTTCTCCTGGTCTCTTCTCTTCTCCTGGTCTCTTCTCTTCTCCTGGTCTCTTCTCCTGGTCTCTTCTCTTTTCCTGGTCTCTTCTCTTTTCCTGGTCTCTTCTCCTGGTCTCTTCTCCTGGTCTCGTCTCTTCTCCTGGTCTCTTCTCCTGGTCTCTTCTCCTGGTCTCGTCTCTTCTCCTGGTCTCTTCTCTTCTCCTGGTCTCTTCTCTTCTCCTGGTCTCTTCTCCTGGTCTCTTCTCCTCTCCTCGTCTCTTCTCTTCTCCTGCTCTCTTCTCTTCACCTGGTCTCTTCTCTTTTCCTGGTCTCGTCTCCTCGTCTCTTCTCTTCTCCTGGTCTCTTCTCCTGGTCTCTTCTCTTTTCCTGGTCTCTTTTCCTGGTCTCTTCTCCTGGTCTCTTCTCCTGGTCTCTTCTCCTGGTCTCTTCTCCTGGTCTCGTCTCTTCTCCTGGTCTCTTCTCCTGGTCTCTTCTCTTCTCCTGGTCTCTTCCCTTCTCCTGGTCTCTTCTCCTGGTCTCTTCTCCTGGTCTCTTCTCTTCTCCTGGTCTCTTCTCTTCTCCTGGTCTCTTCTCCTGGTCTCTTCTCTTCTCCTGGTCTCTTCTCCTGGTCTCTCCTCTTCTCCTGGTCTCTTCTCCTGGTCTCCTCTCTTCTCCTGGTCTCTTCTCCTGGTCTCGTCTCTTCTCCTGGTCTCTTCTCCTGGTCTCTTCTCTTCTCCTGGTCTCTTCTCCTGGTCTCTTCTCCTGGTCTCTTCTCTTCTCCTGGTCTCTTCTCTTCTCCTGGTCTCTTCTCTTCTCCTGGTCTGTTCTCTTCTCCTGGTCTCTTCTCCTGGTCTCTTCTCTTCTCTTGGTCTCTTCTCTTTTCCTGGTCTCTGCTCTTCTCCTGGTCTCTTCTCCTGGTCTCTTCTCCTGGTCTCTTCTCCTGGTCTCTTCTCTTCTCCTGGTCTGTTCTCCTGGTCTCTTCTCCTGGTCTCTTCTCTTCTCCTGGTCTCATCTCCTGGTCTCTTCTCTTCTCCTGGTCTCTTCTCTTCTCCTGGTCTCTTCTCCTAGTCTCTTCTCTTCTCCTGGTCTCGTCTCTTCTCCTGGTCTCTTCTCTTCTCCTGGTCTCTTCTCCTGGTCTCTTCTCTTCTCCTGGTCTGTTCTCCTGGTATCTTCTCTTCTCCTGGTCTCTTCTCCTTGTCTCTTCTCTTCTCCTGGTCTCTTCTCCTGGTCTCTTCTCTTTTCCTGGTCTCGTCTCCTGGTCTCTTCTCTTCTCCTGGTCTCTTTACTTCTCCTGGTCTCTTCTCTACTCCTGGTCTCTTCTCCTCGTCTCTTCTCTTTTCCTGGTCTCTTCTCCTGGTCTCTTCTCCTGGTCTCTTCTCCTGGTCTCGTCTCTTCTCCTGGTCTCTTCTCCTGGTCTCTTCTCTTCTCCTGGTCTCTTCTCTTCTCCTGGTCTCTTCTCTTCTCCTGGTCTCTTCTCCTGGTCTCTTCTCCTGGTCTCTTCTCTTCTCCTGGTCTCTTCTCTTCTCCTGGTCTCGTCTCTTCTCCTGATCTCTTCTCCTGATCTCGTCTCTTCTCCTGGTCTCTTCTCCTGGTCTCTTCTCCTGGTCTCTTCTCTTCTCCTGGTCTCTTCTCTTCTCCTGGTCTCTTCTCTTCTCGTGGTCTCTTCTCCTGGTCTCGTCTCTTCTCCTGGTCTCTTCTCTTCTCCTGGTCTCTTCTCTTCTCCTGGTCTCTTCTCCTGGTCTCTTCTCTTCTCCTGGTCTCTTCTCTTCTCCTGGTCTCTTCTCCTGGTCTCTTCTCTTTTCCTGGTCTCTTCTCTTTTCCTGGTCTCTTCTCCTGGTCTCTTCTCCTGGTCTCGTCTCTTCTCCTGGTCTCGTCTCTTCTCCTGGTCTCTTCTCTTCTCCTGGTCTCTTCTCTTCTCCTGGTCTCTTCTCCTGGTCTCTTCTCCTCTCCTCGTCTCTTCTCTTCTCCTGGTCTCTTCTCTTCTCCTGGTCTCTTCTCTTTTCCTGGTCTCGTCTCCTCGTCTCTTCTCTTCTCCTGGTCTCTTCTCCTGGTCTCTTCTCTTTTCCTGGTCTCTTTTCCTGCTCTCTTCTCCTGGTCTCTTCTCCTGGTCTCTTCTCCTGGTCTCGTCTCTTCTCCTGGTCTCTTCTCCTGGTCTCTTCTCTTCTCCTGGTCTCTTCTCTTCTCCTGGTCTCTTCTCCTGGTCTCTTCTCTTCTCCTGGTCTCTTCTCTTCTCCTGGTCTCTTCTCTTCTCCTGGTCTCTTCTCCTGGTCTCTTCTCTTCTCCTGGTCTCTTCTCCTGGTCTCTCCTCTTCTCCTGGTCTCTTCTCCTGGTCTCCTCTCTTCTCCTGGTCTCTTCTCCTGGTCTCGTCTCTTCTCCTGGTCTCTTCTCCTGGTCTCTTCTCTTCTCCTGGTCTCTTCTCCTGGTCTCTTCTCCTGGTCTCTTCTCTTTTCCTGGTCTCTTCTCTTCTCCTGGTCTCTTCTCTTCTCCTGGTCTCTTCTCTTCTCCTGGTCTCTTCTCCTGGTCTCTTCTCTTCTCTTGGTCTCTTCTCTTTTCCTGGTCTCTGCTCTTCTCCTGGTCTCTTCTCTTCTCCTGGTCTCTTCTCCTGGTCTCTTCTCCTGGTCTCTTCTCTTCTCCTGGTCTGTTCTCCTGGTCTCTTCTCCTGGTCTCTTCTCTTCTCCTGGTCTCTTCTCTTCTCTTCTCCTGGTCTCTTCTCTTCTCCTGGTCTCTTCTCTTCTCCTGGTCTCTTCTCTTCTCCTGGTCTCTTCTCTTCTCCTCGTCTCTTCTCCTGGTCTCGTCTCTTCTCCTGGTCTCGTCACTTCTCCTGGTCTCGTCTCTTCTCCTGGTCTCGTCTCTTCTCCTCGTCTCTTCTCCTGGTCTCGTCTCTTCTCCTGGTCTCGTCTCTTCTGGTCTCTTCTCCTGGTCTCTTCTCCTGGTCTCTTCTCTTCTTCTGGCCTCATCCTGGTCTCTTCTGTTCTCCTGGTCTCGTCTCTTCTCCTGGTCTCGTCTCTTCTCCTGGTCTCGTCTCTTCTCTTGGTCTCCTCTCTTCTCCTGGTCTCTTCTCCTGATCTCGTCTCTTCTCCTGGTCTCTTCTCCTGGTCTCTTCTCTTCTCCTGGTCTCTTCTCTTCTCCTGGTCTCTTCTCCTGGTCTCTTCTCCTGGTCTCTTCTCTTTTCTCCTGGTCTGTTCTCCTGGTCTCTTCTCTTCTCCTGGTCTCTTCTCCTGGTCTCTTCTCCTGGTCTCTTCTCTTCTCCTGGTCTTTTCTCTTCTCCTGGTCTCTTCTCCTGGTCTCTTCTCTTCTCCTGGTCTCGTCTCTTCTCCTGGTCTCGTCTCTTCTCCTGGTCTCGTCTCTTCTCCTGGTCTCGTATCTTCTCCTGGTCTCTTCTCTTCTCCTGGTCTCTTCTCTTCTCCTGGTCTCTTCTCTTTTCCTGGTCTCGTCTCCTGGTCTCTTCTCTTCTCCTGGTCTCTTCTCTTCTCCTGGTCTCTTCTCCTGGTCTCTTCTCTTCTCCTGGTCTCTTCTCCTGGTCTCTTCTCCTGGTCTCTTCTCCTGGTCTCTTCTCTTCTCCTGGTCTCTTCTCCTGGTCTCGTCTCTTCTCCTGCTCTCTTCTCCTGGTCTCTTCTCTTCTCCTGGTCTCTTCTCTTCTCCTGGTCTCTTCTCTTCTCCTGGTCTCTTATCTTCTCCTGGTCTCTTCTCCTGGTCTCTTCTCTTTTCCTGGTCTCTTCTGCTGGTCTCTTGTCCTGGTCTCTTCTCTTGTCCTGGTCTCTTCTCTTGTCCTGGTCTCTTCTCTTGTCCTGGTCTCTTCTCTTGTCCTGGTCTCTTCTCTTCTCCTGGTCTCTTCTCTTCTCCTGTACTCTTCTCCTGGTCTCTTCTCCTGGTCTCTTCTCCTGGTCTCTTCTCCTGGTCTCTTCTCTTCTCCTGGTCTCGTCTCTTCTCCTGGTCTCTTCTCCTGGTCTCTTCTCCTGGTCTCTTCTCTTCCCCTGGTCTCTTCTCCTGGTCTCTTCTCTTCTCCTGGTCTCTTCTCCTGGTCTCTTCTCCTGGTCTCTTCTCTTCTCCTGGTCTCTTCTCTTCTCCTGGTCTCGTCTCTTCTCCTGGTCTCGTCTCTTCTCCTGGTCTCTTCTCTTCTCCTGGTCTCTTCTCCTGGTCTCTTCTCTTCTCCTGGTCTCTTCTCCTGGTCTCTTCTCTTCTCCTGGTCTCTTCTCCTGGTCTCTTCTCTTCTCCTGGTCTCGTCTCTTCTCCTGGTCTCGTCTCTTCTCCTGGTCTCTTCTCCTGATCTCGTCTCTTCTCCTGGTCTCTTCTCCTGGTCTCTTCTCCTGGTCTCTTCTGTTCTCCTGGTCTCTTCTCTTCTCCTGGTCTCTTCTCTTATCCTGGTCTCTTCTCCTGGTCTCTTCTCTTCTCCTGGTCTCTTCTCTTCTCCTGGTCTCTTCTCCTGGTCTCTTCTCTTTTCCTGGTCTCTTCTCTTCTCCTGGTCTCTTCTCTTCTCCTGGTCTCTTCTCCTGGTCTCTTCTCCTGGTCTCTTCTCTTCTCCTGGTCTCTTCTCCTGGTCTCTTCTCCTGGTCTCTTCTCCTGGTCTCTTCTCTTCTCCTGGTCTCTTCTCCTGGTCTCTTCTCTTCTCCTGGTCTCTTCTCTTCTCCTGGTCTCTTCTCCTGGTCTCTTCTCCTGGTCTCTTCTCTTCTCCTGGTCTCGTCTCTTCTCCTGGTCTCTTCTCCTGGTCTCTTCTCCAGGTCTCTTCTCTTCTCCTGGTCTCTTCTCCTGGTCTCTTCTCTTCTCCTGGTCTGTTCTCCTGGTATCTTCTCTTCTCCTGGTCTCTTCTCCTGGTCTCTTCTCCTGGTCTCTTCTCTTCTCCTGGTCTCTTCTCCTGGTCTCTTCTCTTCTCCTGGTCTCATCTCCTGGTCTCTTCTCTTCTCCTGGTCTCTTCTCTTCTCCTGGTCTCTTCTCTTGTCCTGGTCTCTTCTCCTGGTCTCTTCTCTTCTCCTGGTCTCGTCTCTTCTCCTGGTCTCGTCTCTTCTCCTGGTCTCTTCTCCTGGTCTCTTCTCTTCTCCTGGTCTCTTCTCCTGGTCTCTTCTCCTTTCCTCGTCTCTTCTCTTCTCCTGGTCTCTTCTCTACTCCTGGTCTCTTCTCCTGGTCTCTTCTCTTCTCCTGGTCTCTTCTCCTGGTCTCTTCTCTTCTCCTGGTCTGTTCTCCTGGTATCTTCTCTTCTCCTGGTCTCTTCTCCTGGTCTCTTCTCCTGGTCTCTTCTCCTGGTCTCGTCTCTTCTCCTGGTCTCTTCTCCTGGTCTCTCCTCCTGGTCTCTTCTCTTCTCCTGGTCTCTTCTCCTGGTCTCTTCTCCTGGTCTCTTCTCTTCTCCTGGTCTCTTCTCTTCTCCTGGTCTCTTCTCTTCTCCTGGTCTCGTCTCTTCTCCTGGTCTCTTCTCCTGATCTCGTCTCTTCTCCTGGTCTCTTCTCCTGGTCTCTTCTCCTGGTCTCTTCTCTTCTCCTGGTCTCTTCACCTGGTCTCGTCTCTTCTCCTGGTCTCTTCTCTTCTCCTGGTCTCTTCTCCTGGTCTCTTCTCCTCTCCTCGTCTCTTCTCTTCTCCGGGTCTCTTCTCTTCTCCTGGTCTCTTCTCTTTTCCTGGTCTCGTCTCCTCGTCTCTTCTCTTCTCCTGGTCTCTTCTCCTGGTCTCTTCTCTTTTCCTGGTCTCTTTTCCTGGTCTCTTCTCCTGGTCTCTTCTCCTGGTCTCTTCTCCTGGTCTCTTCTCCTGGTCTCTTCTCCTGGTCTCGTCTCTTCTCCTGGTCTCTTCTCCTGGTCTCTTCTCTTCTCCTGGTCTCTTCTCTTCTCCTGGTCTCTTCTCCTGGTCTCTTCTCCTGGTCTCTTCTCTTCTCCTGGTCTCTTCTCTTCTCCTGGTCTCTTCTCCTGGTCTCTTCTCTTCTCCTGGTCTCTTCTCCTGGTCTCTCCTCTTCTCCTGGTCTCTTCTCCTGGTCTCCTCTCTTCTCCTGGTCTCTTCTCCTGGTCTCGTCTCTTCTCCTTCTCTCTTCTCCTGGTCTCTTCTCTTCTCCTGGTCTCTTCTCCTGGTCTCTTCTCCTGGTCTCTTCTCTTCTCCTGGTCTCTTCTCTTCTCCTGGTCTCTTCTCTTCTCTTGGTCTGTTCTCTTCTCCTGGTCTCTTCTCCTGGTCTCTTCTCTTCTCTTGGTCTCTTCTCTTTTCCTGGTCTCTGCTCTTCTCCTGGTCTCTTCTCTTCTCCTGGTCTCTTCTCCTGGTCTCTTCTCCTGGTCTCTTCTCTTCTCCTGGTCTGTTCTCCTGGTCTGTTCTCCTGGTCTCTTCTCCTGGTCTCTTCTCTTCTCCTGGTCTCTTCTCTTCTCCTCGTCTCTTCTCCTGGTCTCGTCTCTTCTCCTGGTCTCGTCACTTCTCCTGGTCTCGTCTCTTCTCCTGGTCTCGTCTCTTCTCCTCGTCTCTTCTCCTGGTCTCGTCTCTTCTCCTGGTCTCGTCTCTTCTGGTCTCTTCTCCTGGTCTCTTCTCCTGGTCTCTTCTCTTCTTCTGGCCTCATCCTGGTCTCTTCTGTTCTCCTGGTCTCGTCTCTTCTCCTGGTCTCGTCTCTTCTCCTGGTCTCGTCTCTTCTCCTGGTCTCTTCTCCTGATCTCGTCTCTTCTCCTGGTCTCTTCTCCTGGTCTCTTCTCCTGGTCTCTTCTCTTCTCCTGGTCTCTTCTCTTCTCCTGGTCTCTTCTCCTGGTCTCTTCTCCTGGTCTCTTCTCTTCTCCTGGTCTGTTCTCCTGGTCTCTTCTCTTCTCCTGGTCTCTTCTCCTGGTCTCTTCTCCTGGTCTCTTCTCCTGGTCTCTTCTCTTCTCCTGGTCTTTTCTCTTCTCCTGGTCTCTTCTCCTGGTCTCTTCTCTTCTCCTGGTCTCGTCTCTTCTCCTGGTCTCGTCTCTTCTCCTGGTCTCGTCTCTTCTCCTGGTCTCGTATCTTCTCCTGGTCTCTTCTCTTCTCCTGGTCTCTTCTCTTTTCCTAGTCTCGTCTCCTGGTCTCTTCTCTTCTCCTGGTCTCTTCTCTTCTCCTGGTCTCTTCTCCTGGTCTCTTCTCTTCTCCTGGTCTCTTCTCCTGGTCTCTTCTCCTGGTCTCTTCTCCTGGTCTCTTCTCCTGGTCTCTTCTCTTCTCCTGGTCTCTTCTCCTGGTCTCGTCTCTTCTCCTGCTCTCTTCTCCTGGTCTCTTCTCTTCTCCTGGTCTCTTCTCTTCTCCTGGTCTCTTATCTTCTCCTGGTCTCTTCTCCTGGTCTCTTCTCTTTTCCTGGTCTCTTCTCTTGTCCTGGTCTCTTCTCTTGTCCTGGTCTCTTCTCTTGTCCTGGTCTCTTCTCTTGTCCTGGTCTCTTCTCTTCTCCTGTACTCTTCTCCTGGTCTCTTCTCCTGGTCTCTTCTCCTGGTCTCTTCTCCTGGTCTCTTCTCTTCTCCTGGTCTCTTCTCTTCTCCTGGTCTCGTCTCTTCTCCTGGTCTCTTCTCCTGGTCTCTTCTCTTCCCCTGGTCTCTTCTCCTGGTCTCTTCTCTTCTCCTGGTCTCTTCTCTTCTCCTGGTCTCTTCTCTTCTCCTGGTCTCTTCTCCTGGTCTCTTCTCCTGGTCTCTTCTCTTCTCCTGGTCTCTTCTCTTCTCCTGGTCTCGTCTCTTCTCCTGGTCTCGTCTCTTCTCCTGGTCTCTTCTCCTGGTCTCTTCTCTTCTCCTGGTCTCTTCTCCTGGTCCCTTGTCTTCTCCTGGTCTCTTCTCCTGGTCTCTTCTCTTCTCCTGGTCTCGTCTCTTCTCCTGGTCTCGTCTCTTCTCCTGGTCTCTTCTCCTGATCTCGTCTCTTCTCCTGGTCTCTTCTCCTGGTCTCTTCTCCTGGTCTCTTCTGTTCTCCTGGTCTCTTCTGTTCTCCTGGTCTCTTCTCTTCTCCTGGTCTCTTCTCTTATCCTGGCCTCTTCTCCTGGTCTCTTCTCTTCTCCTGGTCTCTTCTCTTCTCCTGGTCTCTTCTCCTGGTCTCTTCTCTTTTCCTGGTCTCTTCTCTTCTCCTGGTCTCTTCTCTTCTCCTGGTCTCTTCTCCTGGTCTCTTCTCCTGGTCTCTTCTCTTCTCCTGGTCTCTTCTCCTGGTCTCTTCTCCTGGTCTCTTCTCCTGGTCTCTTCTCTTCTCCTGGTCTCTTCTCTTCTCCTGGTCTCTTCTCCTGGTCTCTTCTCTTCTCCTGGTCTCTTCTCCTGGTCTCTTCTCCTGGTCTCTTCTCCTGGTATCTTCTCTTCTCCTGGTCTCGTCTCTTCTCCTGGTCTCTTCTCCTGGTCTCTTCTCCAGGTCTCTTCTCTTCTCCTGGTCTCTTCTCCTGGTCTCTTCTCTTCTCCTGGTCTGTTCTCCTGGTATCTTCTCTTCTCCTGGTCTCTTCTCCTGGTCTCTTCTCCTGGTCTCTTCTCTTCTCCTGGTCTCTTCTCTTCTCCTGGTCTCTTCTCTTCTCCTGGTCTCTTCTCCTGGTCTCTTCTCTTCTCCTGGTCTCTTCTCTTCTCCTGGTCTCGTCTCTTCTCCTGGTCTCGTCTCTTCTCCCGGTCTCTTCTCCTGGTCTCTTCTCTTCTCCTGGTCTCTTCTCCTGGTCTCTTCTCCTTTCCTCGTCTCTTCTCTTCTCCTGGTCTCTTCTCTACTCCTGGTCTCTTCTCCTGGTCTCTTCTCTTCTCCTGGTCTCTTCTCCTGGTCTCTTCTCTTCTCCTGGTCTGTTCTCCTGGTATCTTCTCTTCTCCTGGTCTCTTCTCCTGGTCTCTTCTCCTGGTCTCTTCTCCTGGTCTCGTCTCTTCTCCTGGTCTCTTCTCCTGGTCTCTTCTCCTGGTCTCTTCTCTTCTCCTGGTCTCTTCTCCTGGTCTCTTCTCCTGGTCTCTTCTCTTCTCCTGGTCTCTTCTCTTCTCCTGGTCTCTTCTCTTCTCCTGGTCTTTTCTCTTCTCCTGGTCTCTTCTCCTGGTCTCTTCTCTTCTCCTGGTCTCGTCTCTTCTCCTGGTCTCGTCTCTTCTCCTGGTCTCGTCTCTTCTCCTGGTCTCGTATCTTCTCCTGGTCTCTTCTCTTCTCCTGGTCTCTTCTCTTTTCCTGGTCTCGTCTCCTGGTCTCTTCTCCTGGTCTCTTCTCTTCTCCTGGTCTCTTCTCCTGGTCTCTTCTCTTCTCCTGGTCTCTTCTCCTGGTCTCTTCTCCTGGTCTCTTCTCTTCTCCTGGTCTCTTCTCCTGGTCTCGTCTCTTCTCCTGCTCTCTTCTCCTGGTCTCTTCTCTTCTCCTGGTCTCTTCTCTTCTCCTGGTCTCTTATCTTCTCCTGGTCTCTTCTCCTGGTCTCTTCTCTTTTCCTGGTCTCTTCTCTTGTCCTGGTCTCTTCTCTTGTCCTGGTCTCTTCTCTTGTCCTGGTCTCTTCTCTTGTCCTGGTCTCTTCTCTTCTCCTGTACTCTTCTCCTGGTCTCTTCTCCTGGTCTCTTCTCCTGGTCTCTTCTCCTGGTCTCTTCTCTTCTCCTGGTCTCGTCTCTTCTCCTGGTCTCTTCTCCTGGTATCTTCTCCTGGTCTCTTCTCTTCCCCTGGTCTCTTCTCCTGGTCTCTTCTCTTCTCCTGGTCTCTTCTCTTCTCCTGGTCTCTTCTCCTGGTCTCTTCTCCTGGTCTCTTCTCCTGGTCTCTTCTCTTCTCCTGGTCTCTTCTCTTCTCCTGGTCTCGTCTCTTCTCCTGGTCTCGTCTCTTCTCCTGGTCTCTTCTCTTCTCCTGGTCTCTTCTCCTGGTCTCTTCTCTTCTCCTGGTCTCTTCTCCTGGTCCCTTGTCTTCTCCTGGTCTCTTCTCCTGGTCTCTTCTCTTCTCCTGGTCTCGTCTCTTCTCCTGGTCTCGTCTCTTCTCCTGGTCTCTTCTCCTGATCTCGTCTCTTCTCCTGGTCTCTTCTCCTGTGCTCTTCTCCTGGTCTCTTCTGTTCTCCTGGTCTCTTCTCTTCTCCTGGTCTCTTCTCTTATCCTGGTCTCTTCTCCTGGTCTCTTCTCTTCTCCTGGTCTCTTCTCTTCTCCTGGTCTCTTCTCCTGGTCTCTTCTCTTTTCCTGGTCTCTTCTCTTCTCCTGGTCTCTTCTCTTCTCCTGGTCTCTTCTCCTGGTCTCTTCTCCTGGTCTCTTCTCCTGGTCTCTTCTCCTGGTCTCTTCTCTTCTCCTGGTCTCGTCTCTTCTCCTGGTCTCTTCTCCTGGTCTCTTCTCCTGGTCTCTTCTCTTCTCCTGGTCTCTTCTCTTCTCCTGGTCTCTTCTCCTGGTCTCTTCTCTTCTCCTGGTCTCTTCTCTTCTCCTGGTCTCGTCTCTTCTCCTGGTCTCGTCTCTTCTCCCGGTCTCTTCTCCTGGTCTCTTCTCTTCTCCTGGTCTCTTCTCCTGGTCTCTTCTCCTTTCCTCGTCTCTTCTCTTCTCCTGGTCTCTTCTCTACTCCTGGTCTCTTCTCCTGGTCTCTTCTCTTCTCCTGGTCTCTTCTCCTGGTCTCTTCTCTTCTCCTGGTCTGTTCTCCTGGTATCTTCTCTTCTCCTGGTCTCTTCTCCTGGTCTCTTCTCCTGGTCTCTTCTCCTGGTCTCGTCTCTTCTCCTGGTCTCTTCTCCTGGTCTCTTCTCCTGGTCTCTTCTCTTCTCCTGGTCTCTTCTCCTGGTCTCTTCTCCTGGTCTCTTCTCTTCTCCTGGTCTCTTCTCTTCTCCTGGTCTCTTCTCTTCTCCTGGTCTTTTCTCTTCTCCTGGTCTCTTCTCCTGGTCTCTTCTCTTCTCCTGGTCTCGTCTCTTCTCCTGGTCTCGTCTCTTCTCCTGGTCTCGTCTCTTCTCCTGGTCTCGTATCTTCTCCTGGTCTCTTCTCTTCTCCTGGTCTCTTCTCTTTTCCTGGTCTCGTCTCCTGGTCTCTTCTCCTGGTCTCTTCTCTTCTCCTGGTCTCTTCTCCTGGTCTCTTCTCTTCTCCTGGTCTCTTCTCCTGGTCTCTTCTCCTGGTCTCTTCTCTTCTCCTGGTCTCTTCTCCTGGTCTCGTCTCTTCTCCTGCTCTCTTCTCCTGGTCTCTTCTCTTCTCCTGGTCTCTTCTCTTCTCCTGGTCTCTTATCTTCTCCTGGTCTCTTCTCCTGGTCTCTTCTCTTTTCCTGGTCTCTTCTCTTGTCCTGGTCTCTTCTCTTGTCCTGGTCTCTTCTCTTGTCCTGGTCTCTTCTCTTGTCCTGGTCTCTTCTCTTCTCCTGTACTCTTCTCCTGGTCTCTTCTCCTGGTCTCTTCTCCTGGTCTCTTCTCCTGGTCTCTTCTCTTCTCCTGGTCTCGTCTCTTCTCCTGGTCTCTTCTCCTGGTCTCTTCTCTTCTCCTGGTCTCTTCTCCTGGTCTCTTCTCCTTTCCTCGTCTCTTCTCTTCTCCTGGTCTCTTCTCTACTCCTGGTCTCTTCTCCTGGTCTCTTCTCTTCTCCTGGTCTCTTCTCCTGGTCTCTTCTCTTCTCCTGGTCTGTTCTCCTGGTATCTTCTCTTCTCCTGGTCTCTTCTCCTGGTCTCTTCTCCTGGTCTCTTCTCCTGGTCTCGTCTCTTCTCCTGGTCTCTTCTCCTGGTCTCTCCTCCTGGTCTCTTCTCTTCTCCTGGTCTCTTCTCCTGGTCTCTTCTCCTGGTCTCTTCTCTTCTCCTGGTCTCTTCTCTTCTCCTGGTCTCTTCTCTTCTCCTGGTCTCGTCTCTTCTCCTGGTCTCTTCTCCTGATCTCGTCTCTTCTCCTGGTCTCTTCTCCTGGTCTCTTCTCCTGGTCTCTTCTCTTCTCCTGGTCTCTTCACCTGGTCTCGTCTCTTCTCCTGGTCTCTTCTCTTCTCCTGGTCTCTTCTCCTGGTCTCTTCTCCTCTCCTCGTCTCTTCTCTTCTCCGGGTCTCTTCTCTTCTCCTGGTCTCTTCTCTTTTCCTGGTCTCGTCTCCTCGTCTCTTCTCTTCTCCTGGTCTCTTCTCCTGGTCTCTTCTCTTTTCCTGGTCTCTTTTCCTGGTCTCTTCTCCTGGTCTCTTCTCCTGGTCTCTTCTCCTGGTCTCTTCTCCTGGTCTCTTCTCCTGGTCTCGTCTCTTCTCCTGGTCTCTTCTCCTGGTCTCTTCTCTTCTCCTGGTCTCTTCTCTTCTCCTGGTCTCTTCTCCTGGTCTCTTCTCCTGGTCTCTTCTCTTCTCCTGGTCTCTTCTCTTCTCCTGGTCTCTTCTCCTGGTCTCTTCTCTTCTCCTGGTCTCTTCTCCTGGTCTCTCCTCTTCTCCTGGTCTCTTCTCCTGGTCTCCTCTCTTCTCCTGGTCTCTTCTCCTGGTCTCGTCTCTTCTCCTTCTCTCTTCTCCTGGTCTCTTCTCTTCTCCTGGTCTCTTCTCCTGGTCTCTTCTCCTGGTCTCTTCTCTTCTCCTGGTCTCTTCTCTTCTCCTGGTCTCTTCTCTTCTCCTGGTCTGTTCTCTTCTCCTGGTCTCTTCTCCTGGTCTCTTCTCTTCTCTTGGTCTCTTCTCTTTTCCTGGTCTCTGCTCTTCTCCTGGTCTCTTCTCTTCTCCTGGTCTCTTCTCCTGGTCTCTTCTCCTGGTCTCTTCTCTTCTCCTGGTCTGTTCTCCTGGTCTGTTCTCCTGGTCTCTTCTCCTGGTCTCTTCTCTTCTCCTGGTCTCTTCTCTTCTCCTCGTCTCTTCTCCTGGTCTCGTCTCTTCTCCTGGTCTCGTCACTTCTCCTGGTCTCGTCTCTTCTCCTGGTCTCGTCTCTTCTCCTCGTCTCTTCTCCTGGTCTCGTCTCTTCTCCTGGTCTCGTCTCTTCTGGTCTCTTCTCCTGGTCTCTTCTCCTGGTCTCTTCTCTTCTTCTGGCCTCATCCTGGTCTCTTCTGTTCTCCTGGTCTCGTCTCTTCTCCTGGTCTCGTCTCTTCTCCTGGTCTCGTCTCTTCTCCTGGTCTCTTCTCCTGATCTCGTCTCTTCTCCTGGTCTCTTCTCCTGGTCTCTTCTCCTGGTCTCTTCTCTTCTCCTGGTCTCTTCTCTTCTCCTGGTCTCTTCTCCTGGTCTCTTCTCCTGGTCTCTTCTCTTCTCCTGGTCTGTTCTCCTGGTCTCTTCTCTTCTCCTGGTCTCTTCTCCTGGTCTCTTCTCCTGGTCTCTTCTCCTGGTCTCTTCTCTTCTCCTGGTCTTTTCTCTTCTCCTGGTCTCTTCTCCTGGTCTCTTCTCTTCTCCTGGTCTCGTCTCTTCTCCTGGTCTCGTCTCTTCTCCTGGTCTCGTCTCTTCTCCTGGTCTCGTATCTTCTCCTGGTCTCTTCTCTTCTCCTGGTCTCTTCTCTTTTCCTAGTCTCGTCTCCTGGTCTCTTCTCTTCTCCTGGTCTCTTCTCTTCTCCTGGTCTCTTCTCCTGGTCTCTTCTCTTCTCCTGGTCTCTTCTCCTGGTCTCTTCTCCTGGTCTCTTCTCCTGGTCTCTTCTCCTGGTCTCTTCTCTTCTCCTGGTCTCTTCTCCTGGTCTCGTCTCTTCTCCTGCTCTCTTCTCCTGGTCTCTTCTCTTCTCCTGGTCTCTTCTCTTCTCCTGGTCTCTTATCTTCTCCTGGTCTCTTCTCCTGGTCTCTTCTCTTTTCCTGGTCTCTTCTCTTGTCCTGGTCTCTTCTCTTGTCCTGGTCTCTTCTCTTGTCCTGGTCTCTTCTCTTCTCCTGTACTCTTCTCCTGGTCTCTTCTCCTGGTCTCTTCTCCTGGTCTCTTCTCCTGGTCTCTTCTCTTCTCCTGGTCTCTTCTCTTCTCCTGGTCTCGTCTCTTCTCCTGGTCTCTTCTCCTGGTCTCTTCTCTTCCCCTGGTCTCTTCTCCTGGTCTCTTCTCTTCTCCTGGTCTCTTCTCTTCTCCTGGTCTCTTCTCTTCTCCTGGTCTCTTCTCCTGGTCTCTTCTCCTGGTCTCTTCTCTTCTCCTGGTCTCTTCTCTTCTCCTGGTCTCGTCTCTTCTCCTGGTCTCGTCTCTTCTCCTGGTCTCTTCTCCTGGTCTCTTCTCTTCTCCTGGTCTCTTCTCCTGGTCCCTTGTCTTCTCCTGGTCTCTTCTCCTGGTCTCTTCTCTTCTCCTGGTCTCGTCTCTTCTCCTGGTCTCGTCTCTTCTCCTGGTCTCTTCTCCTGATCTCGTCTCTTCTCCTGGTCTCTTCTCCTGGTCTCTTCTCCTGGTCTCTTCTGTTCTCCTGGTCTCTTCTGTTCTCCTGGTCTCTTCTCTTCTCCTGGTCTCTTCTCTTATCCTGGCCTCTTCTCCTGGTCTCTTCTCTTCTCCTGGTCTCTTCTCTTCTCCTGGTCTCTTCTCCTGGTCTCTTCTCTTTTCCTGGTCTCTTCTCTTCTCCTGGTCTCTTCTCTTCTCCTGGTCTCTTCTCCTGGTCTCTTCTCCTGGTCTCTTCTCTTCTCCTGGTCTCTTCTCCTGGTCTCTTCTCCTGGTCTCTTCTCCTGGTCTCTTCTCTTCTCCTGGTCTCTTCTCTTCTCCTGGTCTCTTCTCCTGGTCTCTTCTCTTCTCCTGGTCTCTTCTCCTGGTCTCTTCTCCTGGTCTCTTCTCCTGGTATCTTCTCTTCTCCTGGTCTCGTCTCTTCTCCTGGTCTCTTCTCCTGGTCTCTTCTCCAGGTCTCTTCTCTTCTCCTGGTCTCTTCTCCTGGTCTCTTCTCTTCTCCTGGTCTGTTCTCCTGGTATCTTCTCTTCTCCTGGTCTCTTCTCCTGGTCTCTTCTCCTGGTCTCTTCTCTTCTCCTGGTCTCTTCTCTTCTCCTGGTCTCTTCTCTTCTCCTGGTCTCTTCTCCTGGTCTCTTCTCTTCTCCTGGTCTCTTCTCTTCTCCTGGTCTCGTCTCTTCTCCTGGTCTCGTCTCTTCTCCCGGTCTCTTCTCCTGGTCTCTTCTCTTCTCCTGGTCTCTTCTCCTGGTCTCTTCTCCTTTCCTCGTCTCTTCTCTTCTCCTGGTCTCTTCTCTACTCCTGGTCTCTTCTCCTGGTCTCTTCTCTTCTCCTGGTCTCTTCTCCTGGTCTCTTCTCTTCTCCTGGTCTGTTCTCCTGGTATCTTCTCTTCTCCTGGTCTCTTCTCCTGGTCTCTTCTCCTGGTCTCTTCTCCTGGTCTCGTCTCTTCTCCTGGTCTCTTCTCCTGGTCTCTTCTCCTGGTCTCTTCTCTTCTCCTGGTCTCTTCTCCTGGTCTCTTCTCCTGGTCTCTTCTCTTCTCCTGGTCTCTTCTCTTCTCCTGGTCTCTTCTCTTCTCCTGGTCTTTTCTCTTCTCCTGGTCTCTTCTCCTGGTCTCTTCTCTTCTCCTGGTCTCGTCTCTTCTCCTGGTCTCGTCTCTTCTCCTGGTCTCGTCTCTTCTCCTGGTCTCGTATCTTCTCCTGGTCTCTTCTCTTCTCCTGGTCTCTTCTCTTTTCCTGGTCTCGTCTCCTGGTCTCTTCTCCTGGTCTCTTCTCTTCTCCTGGTCTCTTCTCCTGGTCTCTTCTCTTCTCCTGGTCTCTTCTCCTGGTCTCTTCTCCTGGTCTCTTCTCTTCTCCTGGTCTCTTCTCCTGGTCTCGTCTCTTCTCCTGCTCTCTTCTCCTGGTCTCTTCTCTTCTCCTGGTCTCTTCTCTTCTCCTGGTCTCTTATCTTCTCCTGGTCTCTTCTCCTGGTCTCTTCTCTTTTCCTGGTCTCTTCTCTTGTCCTGGTCTCTTCTCTTGTCCTGGTCTCTTCTCTTGTCCTGGTCTCTTCTCTTGTCCTGGTCTCTTCTCTTCTCCTGTACTCTTCTCCTGGTCTCTTCTCCTGGTCTCTTCTCCTGGTCTCTTCTCCTGGTCTCTTCTCTTCTCCTGGTCTCGTCTCTTCTCCTGGTCTCTTCTCCTGGTATCTTCTCCTGGTCTCTTCTCTTCCCCTGGTCTCTTCTCCTGGTCTCTTCTCTTCTCCTGGTCTCTTCTCTTCTCCTGGTCTCTTCTCCTGGTCTCTTCTCCTGGTCTCTTCTCCTGGTCTCTTCTCTTCTCCTGGTCTCTTCTCTTCTCCTGGTCTCGTCTCTTCTCCTGGTCTCGTCTCTTCTCCTGGTCTCTTCTCTTCTCCTGGTCTCTTCTCCTGGTCTCTTCTCTTCTCCTGGTCTCTTCTCCTGGTCCCTTGTCTTCTCCTGGTCTCTTCTCCTGGTCTCTTCTCTTCTCCTGGTCTCGTCTCTTCTCCTGGTCTCGTCTCTTCTCCTGGTCTCTTCTCCTGATCTCGTCTCTTCTCCTGGTCTCTTCTCCTGTGCTCTTCTCCTGGTCTCTTCTGTTCTCCTGGTCTCTTCTCTTCTCCTGGTCTCTTCTCTTATCCTGGTCTCTTCTCCTGGTCTCTTCTCTTCTCCTGGTCTCTTCTCTTCTCCTGGTCTCTTCTCCTGGTCTCTTCTCTTTTCCTGGTCTCTTCTCTTCTCCTGGTCTCTTCTCTTCTCCTGGTCTCTTCTCCTGGTCTCTTCTCCTGGTCTCTTCTCCTGGTCTCTTCTCCTGGTCTCTTCTCTTCTCCTGGTCTCGTCTCTTCTCCTGGTCTCTTCTCCTGGTCTCTTCTCCTGGTCTCTTCTCTTCTCCTGGTCTCTTCTCTTCTCCTGGTCTCTTCTCCTGGTCTCTTCTCTTCTCCTGGTCTCTTCTCTTCTCCTGGTCTCGTCTCTTCTCCTGGTCTCGTCTCTTCTCCCGGTCTCTTCTCCTGGTCTCTTCTCTTCTCCTGGTCTCTTCTCCTGGTCTCTTCTCCTTTCCTCGTCTCTTCTCTTCTCCTGGTCTCTTCTCTACTCCTGGTCTCTTCTCCTGGTCTCTTCTCTTCTCCTGGTCTCTTCTCCTGGTCTCTTCTCTTCTCCTGGTCTGTTCTCCTGGTATCTTCTCTTCTCCTGGTCTCTTCTCCTGGTCTCTTCTCCTGGTCTCTTCTCCTGGTCTCGTCTCTTCTCCTGGTCTCTTCTCCTGGTCTCTTCTCCTGGTCTCTTCTCTTCTCCTGGTCTCTTCTCCTGGTCTCTTCTCCTGGTCTCTTCTCTTCTCCTGGTCTCTTCTCTTCTCCTGGTCTCTTCTCTTCTCCTGGTCTCTTCTCTTCTCCTGGTCTTTTCTCTTCTCCTGGTCTCTTCTCCTGGTCTCTTCTCTTCTCCTGGTCTCGTCTCTTCTCCTGGTCTCGTCTCTTCTCCTGGTCTCGTCTCTTCTCCTGGTCTCGTATCTTCTCCTGGTCTCTTCTCTTCTCCTGGTCTCTTCTCTTTTCCTGGTCTCGTCTCCTGGTCTCTTCTCCTGGTCTCTTCTCTTCTCCTGGTCTCTTCTCCTGGTCTCTTCTCTTCTCCTGGTCTCTTCTCCTGGTCTCTTCTCCTGGTCTCTTCTCTTCTCCTGGTCTCTTCTCCTGGTCTCGTCTCTTCTCCTGCTCTCTTCTCCTGGTCTCTTCTCTTCTCCTGGTCTCTTCTCTTCTCCTGGTCTCTTATCTTCTCCTGGTCTCTTCTCCTGGTCTCTTCTCTTTTCCTGGTCTCTTCTCTTGTCCTGGTCTCTTCTCTTGTCCTGGTCTCTTCTCTTGTCCTGGTCTCTTCTCTTGTCCTGGTCTCTTCTCTTCTCCTGTACTCTTCTCCTGGTCTCTTCTCCTGGTCTCTTCTCCTGGTCTCTTCTCCTGGTCTCTTCTCTTCTCCTGGTCTCGTCTCTTCTCCTGGTCTCTTCTCCTGGTATCTTCTCCTGGTCTCTTCTCTTCCCCTGGTCTCTTCTCCTGGTCTCTTCTCTTCTCCTGGTCTCTTCTCTTCTCCTGGTCTCTTCTCCTGGTCTCTTCTCCTGGTCTCTTCTCTTCTCCTGGTCTCTTCTCTTCTCCTGGTCTCGTCTCTTCTCCTGGTCTCGTCTCTTCTCCTGGTCTCTTCTCTTCTCCTGGTCTCTTCTCCTGGTCTCTTCTCTTCTCCTGGTCTCTTCTCCTGGTCCCTTGTCTTCTCCTGGTCTCTTCTCCTGGTCTCTTCTCTTCTCCTGGTCTCGTCTCTTCTCCTGGTCTCGTCTCTTCTCCTGGTCTCTTCTCCTGATCTCGTCTCTTCTCCTGGTCTCTTCTCCTGTGCTCTTCTCCTGGTCTCTTCTGTTCTCCTGGTCTCTTCTCTTCTCCTGGTCTCTTCTCTTATCCTGGTCTCTTCTCCTGGTCTCTTCTCTTCTCCTGGTCTCTTCTCTTCTCCTGGTCTCTTCTCCTGGTCTCTTCTCTTTTCCTGGTCTCTTCTCTTCTCCTGGTCTCTTCTCTTCTCCTGGTCTCTTCTCCTGGTCTCTTCTCCTGGTCTCTTCTCCTGGTCTCTTCTCTTCTCCTGGTCTCGTCTCTTCTCCTGGTCTCTTCTCCTGGTCTCTTCTCCAGGTCTCTTCTCTTCTCCTGGTCTCTTCTCCTGGTCTCTTCTCTTCTCCTGGTCTGTTCTCCTGGTATCTTCTCTTCTCCTGGTCTCTTCTCCTGGTCTCTTCTCCTGGTCTCTTCTCCTGGTCTCTTCTCTTCTCCTGGTCTCTTCTCTTCTCCTGGTCTCTTCTCTTCTCCTGGTCTCTTCTCCTGGTCTCTTCTCTTCTCCTGGTCTCGTCTCTTCTCCTGGTCTCGTCTCTTCTCCCGGTCTCTTCTCCTGGTCTCTTCTCTTCTCCTGGTCTCTTCTCCTGGTCTCTTCTCCTTTCCTCGTCTCTTCTCTTCTCCTGGCCTCTTCTCTACTCCTGGTCTCTTCTCCTGGTCTCTTCTCTTCTCCTGGTCTCTTCTCCTGGTCTCTTCTCTTCTCCTGGTCTGTTCTCCTGGTATCTTCTCTTCTCCTGGTCTCTTCTCCTGGTCTCTTCTCCTGGTCTCTTCTCCTGGTCTCGTCTCTTCTCCTGGTCTCTTCTCCTGGTCTCTTCTCCTGGTCTCTTCTCTTCTCCTGGTCTCTTCTCTTCTCCTGGTCTCGTCTCTTCTCCTGGTCTCTTCTCCTGATCTCGTCTCTTCTCCTGGTCTCTTCTCCTGGTCTCTTCTCCTGGTCTCTTCTCTTCTCCTGGTCTCTTCTCTTCTCCTGGTCTCTTCTCTTCTCCTGGTCTCTTCTCCTGGTCTCGTCTCTTCTCCTGGTCTCTTCTCCTGGTCTCTTCTCCTGGTCTCTTCTCTTCTCCTGGTCTCTTCTCTTCTCCTGGTCTCTTCTCTTCTCCTGGTCTCTTCGCCTGGTCTCTTCTCTTTTCCTGGTCTCTTCTCCTGGTCTCTTCTCCTGGTCTCTTCACTTCTCCTGGTCTCGTCTCTTCTCCTGGTCTCTTCTCTTCTCCTGGTCTCTTCTCCTGGTCTCTTCTCTTCTCCTGGTCTCTTCTCTTTTCCTGGTCTCGTCTCCTGGTCTCTTCTCTTCTCCTGGTCTCTTTTCCTGGTCTCTTCTCCTGGTCTCTTCTCCTGGTCTCTTCTCCTGGTCTCTTCTCCTGGTCTCTTCTCCTGGTCTCGTCTCTTCTCCTGGTCTCTTCTCCTGTACTCTTCTCTTCTCCTGGTCTCTTCTCTTCTCCTGGTCTCTTCTCCTGGTCTCTTCTCCTGGTCTCTTCTCCTGGTCTCTTCTCTTCTCCTGGTCTCTTCTCTTCTCCTGGTCTCTTCTCCTGGTCTCTTCTCTTCTCCTGGTCTCTTCTCCTGGTCTCTCCTCTTCTCCTGGTCTCTTCTCCTGGTCTCTCTTCTCCTGGTCTCTTCTCCTGGTCTCCTCTCTTCTCCTGGTCTCTTCTCCTGGTCTCTTCTCCTGGTCTCTTCTCCTGGTCTCTTCTCTTCTCCTGTTCTCTTCTCTTCTCCTGGTCTCTTCTCCTGGTCTTTCTCCTCTCCTCGTCTCTTCTCTTCTCCTGGTCTCGTCTCTTCTCCTGGTCTCTTCTCCTGGTCTCTTCTCTTCTCCTGGTCTCTTCTCCTGGTCTCTTCTCCTGGTCTCTTCTCCTGGTCTCTTCTCCTGGTCTCTTCTCTTCTCCTGGTCTCTTCTCCTGGTCTCTTCTCTTCTCCTGGTCTCTTCTCTTTTCCTGGTCTCTTCTCTTCTCCTGGTCTCGTCTCTTCTCCTGATCTCTTCTCCTGATCTCGTCTCTTCTCCTGGTCTCTTCTCCTGGTCTCTTCTCCTGGTCTCTTCTCTTCTCCTGGTCTCTTCTCTTCTCCTGGTCTCGTCTCTTCTCCTGGTCTCTTCTCCTGGTCTCTTCTCTTCTCCTGGTCTCTTCTCCTGGTCTCTTCTCCTGGTCTCTTCTCCTGGTCTCTTCTCTTCTCCTGGTCTCTTCTCCTGGTCTCTTCTCTTCTCCTGGTCTCGTCTCTTCTCCTGGTCTCGTCTCTTCTCCTGGTCTCTTCTCCTGATCTCGTCTCTTCTCCTGGTCTCTTCTCCTGGTCTCTTCTGTTCTCCTGGTCTCTTCTCTTCTCCTGGTCTCTTCTCTTATCCTGGTCTCTTCTCCTGGTCTCTTCTCTTCTCCTGGTCTCTTCTCCTGGTCTCTTCTCTTTTCCTGGTCTCTTCTCTTCTCCTGGTCTCTTCTCTTCTCCTGGTCTCTTCTCCTGGTCTCTTCTCCTGGTCTCTTCTCCTGGTCTCTTCTCTTCTCCTGGTCTCTTCTCCTGGTCTCTTCTCCTGGTCTCTTCTCCTGGTCTCTTCTCCTGGTCTCTTCTCTTCTCCTGGTCTCTTCTCCTGGTCTCTTCTCTTCTCCTGGTCTCTTCTCCTGGTCTCTTCTCTTCTCCTGGTCTGTTCTCCTGGTATCTTCTCTTCTCCTGGTCTCTTCTCCTGGTCTCTTCTCCTGGTCTCTTCTCCTGGTCTCGTCTCTTCTCCTGGTCTCTTCTCCTGGTCTCTTCTCTTCTCCTGGTCTCTTCTCTTCTCCTGGTCTCTTCTCCTGGTCTCTTCTCCTGGTCTCTTCTCCTGGTCTCTTCTCCTGGTCTCTTCTCTTCTCCTGGTCTCTTCTCTTCTCCTGGTCTCGTCTCTTCTCCTGGTCTCGTCTCTTCTCCTGGTCTCGTCTCTTCTCCTGGTCTCTTCTCCTGATCTCGTCTCTTCTCCTGGTCTCTTCTCCTGGTCTCTTCTCCTGGTCTCTTCTCTTCTCCTGGTCTCTTCTCTTCTCCTGGTCTCTTCTCCTGGTTTCGTCTCTTCTCCTGGTCTCTTCTCCTGGTCTCTTCTCTTCTCCTGGTCTCTTCTCTTCTCCTGGTCTCTTCTCTTCTCCTGGTCTCTTCTCCTGGTCTCTTCTCTTTTCCTGGTCTCTTCTCGTGGTCTCTTCTCCTGGTCTCTTCACTTCTCCTGGTCTCGTCTCTTCTCCTGGCCTCTTCTCTTCTCCTGGTCTCTTCTCCTGGTCTCTTCTCCTCTCCTCGTCTCTTCTCTTCTCCTGGTCTCTTCTCTTCTCCTGGTCTCTTCTCTTCTCCTGGTCTCTTCTCTTTTCCTGGTCTCGTCTCCTGGTCTCTTCTCTTCTCCTGGTCTCTTTTCCTGGTCTCTTCTCCTGGTCTCTTCTCCTGGTCTCTTCTCCTGGTCTCTTCTCCTGGTCTCGTCTCTTCTCCTGGTCTCTTCTCCTGGTCTCTTTTCTTCTCCTGGTCTCTTCTCTTCTCCTGGTCTCTTCTCCTGGTCTCTTCTCCTGGTCTCTTCTCCTGGTCTCTTCTCCTGGTCTCTTCTCTTCTCCTGGTCTCTTCTCTTCTCCTGGTCTCTTCTCTTCTCCTGGTCTCTTCTCCTGGTCTCTTCTCTTCTCCTGGTCTCTTCTCCTGGTCTCTCCTCTTCTCCTGGTCTCTTCTCCTGGTCTTCTCTCTTCTCCTGGTCTCTTCTCCTGGTCTCCTCTCTTCTCCTGGTCTCTTCTCCTGGTCTCTTCTCTTCTCCTGTTCTCTTCTCTTCTCCTGGTCTTTCTCCTCTCCTGGTCTCTTCTCTTCTCCTGGTCTCTTTTCCTGGTCTCTTCTCCTGGTCTCTTCTCCTGGTCTCTTCTCCTGGTCTCGTCTCTTCTCCTGGTCTCTTCTCCTGGTCTCTTTTCTTCTCCTGGTCTCTTCTCTTCTCCTGGTCTCTTCTCCTGGTCTCTTCTCCTGGTCTCTTCTCCTGGTCTCTTCTCTTCTCCTGGTCTCTTCTCTTCTCCTGGTCTCTTCTCTTCTCCTGGTCTCCTCTCCTGGTCTCTTCTCTTCTCCTGGTCTCTTCTCCTGGTCTCTCCTCTTCTCCTGGTCTCTTCTCCTGGTCTTCTCTCTTCTCCTGGTCTCTTCTCCTGGTCTCCTCTCTTCTCCTGGTCTCTTCTCCTGGTCTCTTCTCTTCTCCTGTTCTCTTCTCTTCTCCTGGTCTCTTCTCCTGGTCTTTCTCCTCTCCTCGTCTCTTCTCTTCTCCTGGTCTCGTCTCTTCTCCTGGTCTCTTCTCCTGGTCTCTTCTCTTCTCCTGGTCTCTTCTCTTCTCCTGGTCTCTTCTCCTGGTCTCTTCTCCTGGTCTCTTCTCCTGGTCTCTTCTCTTCTCCTGGTCTCTTCTCCTGGTCTCGTCTCTTCTCCTGGTCTCTTCTCTTTTCCTGGTCTCTTCTCTTCTCCTGGTCTCGTCTCTTCTCCTGATCTCTTCTCCTGATCTCGTCTCTTCTCCTGGTCTCTTCTCCTGGTCTCTTCTCCTGGTCTCTTCTCTTCTCCTGGTCTCTTCTCTTCTCCTGGTCTCGTCTCTTCTCCTGGTCTCTTCTCCTGGTCTCTTCTCTTCTCCTGGTCTCTTCTCCTGGTCTCTTCTCCTGGTCTCTTCTCTTCTCCTGGTCTCTTCTCCTGGTCTCTTCTCTTCTCCTGGTCTCGTCTCTTCTCCTGGTCTCGTCTCTTCTCCTGGTCTCTTCTCCTGATCTCGTCTCTTCTCCTGGTCTCTTCTCCTGGTCTCTTCTGTTCTCCTGGTCTCTTCTCTTCTCCTGGTCTCTTCTCTTATCCTGGTCTCTTCTCCTGGTCTCTTCTCTTCTCCTGGTCTCTTCTCTTTTCCTGGTCTCTTCTCTTCTCCTGGTCTCTTCTCTTCTCCTGGTCTCTTCTCTTCTCCTGGTCTCTTCTCTTTTCCTGGTCTCGTCTCCGGGTCTCTTCTCTTCTCCTGGTCTCTTCTCCTGGTCTCTTCTCCTGGTCTCTTCTCCTGGTCTCGTCTCTTCTCCTGGTCTCTTCTCCTGTACTCTTCTCTTCTCCTGGTCTCTTCTCTTCTCCTGGTCTCTTCTCCTGGTCTCTTCTCCTGGTCTCTTCTCCTGGTCTCTTCTCTTCTCCTGGTCTCTTCTCTTCTCCTGGTCTCTTCTCCTGGTCTCTTCTCTTCTCCTGGTCTCTTCTCCTGGTCTCTCCTCTTCTCCTGGTCTCTTCTCCTGGTCTCTCTTCTCCTGGTCTCTTCTCCTGGTCTCCTCTCTTCTCCTGGTCTCTTCTCCTGGTCTCTTCTCCTGGTCTCTTCTCTTCTCCTGTTCTCTTCTCTTCTCCTGGTCTCTTCTCCTGGTCTTTCTCCTCTCCTCGTCTCTTCTCTTCTCCTGGTCTCGTCTCTTCTCCTGGTCTCTTCTCCTGGTCTCTTCTCTTCTCCTGGTCTCTTCTCCTGGTCTCTTCTCCTGGTCTCTTCTCCTGGTCTCTTCTCCTGGTCTCTTCTCTTCTCCTGGTCTCTTCTCCTGGTCTCTTCTCTTCTCCTGGTCTCTTCTCTTTTCCTGGTCTCTTCTCTTCTCCTGGTCTCGTCTCTTCTCCTGATCTCTTCTCCTGATCTCGTCTCTTCTCCTGGTCTCTTCTCCTGGTCTCTTCTCCTGGTCTCTTCTCTTCTCCTGGTCTCTTCTCTTGTCCTGGTCTCTTCTCTTCTCCTGGTCTCGTCTCTTCTCCTGGTCTCTTCTCTTCTCCTGGTCTCTTCTCCTGGTCTCTTCTCTTCTCCTGGTCTCTTCTCTTTTCCTGGTCTCGTCTCCTGGTCTCTTCTCTTCTCCTGGTCTCTTTTCCTGGTCTCTTCTCCTGGTCTCTTCTCCTGGTCTCTTCTCCTGGTCTCTTCTCCTGGTCTCTTCTCCTGGTCTCGTCTCTTCTCCTGGTCTCTTCTCCTGTACTCTTCTCTTCTCCTGGTCTCTTCTCTTCTCCTGGTCTCTTCTCCTGGTCTCTTCTCCTGGTCTCTTCTCCTGGTCTCTTCTCTTCTCCTGGTCTCTTCTCTTCTCCTGGTCTCTTCTCCTGGTCTCTTCTCTTCTCCTGGTCTCTTCTCCTGGTCTCTCCTCTTCTCCTGGTCTCTTCTCCTGGTCTCTCTTCTCCTGGTCTCTTCTCCTGGTCTCCTCTCTTCTCCTGGTCTCTTCTCCTGGTCTCTTCTCCTGGTCTCTTCTCCTGGTCTCTTCTCTTCTCCTGTTCTCTTCTCTTCTCCTGGTCTCTTCTCCTGGTCTTTCTCCTCTCCTCGTCTCTTCTCTTCTCCTGGTCTCGTCTCTTCTCCTGGTCTCTTCTCCTGGTCTCTTCTCTTCTCCTGGTCTCTTCTCCTGGTCTCTTCTCCTGGTCTCTTCTCCTGGTCTCTTCTCCTGGTCTCTTCTCTTCTCCTGGTCTCTTCTCCTGGTCTCTTCTCTTCTCCTGGTCTCTTCTCTTTTCCTGGTCTCTTCTCTTCTCCTGGTCTCGTCTCTTCTCCTGATCTCTTCTCCTGATCTCGTCTCTTCTCCTGGTCTCTTCTCCTGGTCTCTTCTCCTGGTCTCTTCTCTTCTCCTGGTCTCTTCTCTTCTCCTGGTCTCGTCTCTTCTCCTGGTCTCTTCTCCTGGTCTCTTCTCTTCTCCTGGTCTCTTCTCCTGGTCTCTTCTCCTGGTCTCTTCTCCTGGTCTCTTCTCTTCTCCTGGTCTCTTCTCCTGGTCTCTTCTCTTCTCCTGGTCTCGTCTCTTCTCCTGGTCTCGTCTCTTCTCCTGGTCTCTTCTCCTGATCTCGTCTCTTCTCCTGGTCTCTTCTCCTGGTCTCTTCTGTTCTCCTGGTCTCTTCTCTTCTCCTGGTCTCTTCTCTTATCCTGGTCTCTTCTCCTGGTCTCTTCTCTTCTCCTGGTCTCTTCTCCTGGTCTCTTCTCTTTTCCTGGTCTCTTCTCTTCTCCTGGTCTCTTCTCTTCTCCTGGTCTCTTCTCCTGGTCTCTTCTCCTGGTCTCTTCTCCTGGTCTCTTCTCTTCTCCTGGTCTCTTCTCCTGGTCTCTTCTCCTGGTCTCTTCTCCTGGTCTCTTCTCCTGGTCTCTTCTCTTCTCCTGGTCTCTTCTCCTGGTCTCTTCTCTTCTCCTGGTCTCTTCTCCTGGTCTCTTCTCTTCTCCTGGTCTGTTCTCCTGGTATCTTCTCTTCTCCTGGTCTCTTCTCCTGGTCTCTTCTCCTGGTCTCTTCTCCTGGTCTCGTCTCTTCTCCTGGTCTCTTCTCCTGGTCTCTTCTCTTCTCCTGGTCTCTTCTCTTCTCCTGGTCTCTTCTCCTGGTCTCTTCTCCTGGTCTCTTCTCCTGGTCTCTTCTCCTGGTCTCTTCTCTTCTCCTGGTCTCTTCTCTTCTCCTGGTCTCGTCTCTTCTCCTGGTCTCGTCTCTTCTCCTGGTCTCGTCTCTTCTCCTGGTCTCTTCTCCTGATCTCGTCTCTTCTCCTGGTCTCTTCTCCTGGTCTCTTCTCCTGGTCTCTTCTCTTCTCCTGGTCTCTTCTCTTCTCCTGGTCTCTTCTCCTGGTTTCGTCTCTTCTCCTGGTCTCTTCTCCTGGTCTCTTCTCTTCTCCTGGTCTCTTCTCTTCTCCTGGTCTCTTCTCTTCTCCTGGTCTCTTCTCCTGGTCTCTTCTCTTTTCCTGGTCTCTTCTCGTGGTCTCTTCTCCTGGTCTCTTCACTTCTCCTGGTCTCGTCTCTTCTCCTGGCCTCTTCTCTTCTCCTGGTCTCTTCTCCTGGTCTCTTCTCCTCTCCTCGTCTCTTCTCTTCTCCTGGTCTCTTCTCTTCTCCTGGTCTCTTCTCTTCTCCTGGTCTCTTCTCTTTTCCTGGTCTCGTCTCCTGGTCTCTTCTCTTCTCCTGGTCTCTTTTCCTGGTCTCTTCTCCTGGTCTCTTCTCCTGGTCTCTTCTCCTGGTCTCTTCTCCTGGTCTCGTCTCTTCTCCTGGTCTCTTCTCCTGGTCTCTTTTCTTCTCCTGGTCTCTTCTCTTCTCCTGGTCTCTTCTCCTGGTCTCTTCTCCTGGTCTCTTCTCCTGGTCTCTTCTCCTGGTCTCTTCTCTTCTCCTGGTCTCTTCTCTTCTCCTGGTCTCTTCTCTTCTCCTGGTCTCTTCTCCTGGTCTCTTCTCTTCTCCTGGTCTCTTCTCCTGGTCTCTCCTCTTCTCCTGGTCTCTTCTCCTGGTCTTCTCTCTTCTCCTGGTCTCTTCTCCTGGTCTCCTCTCTTCTCCTGGTCTCTTCTCCTGGTCTCTTCTCTTCTCCTGTTCTCTTCTCTTCTCCTGGTCTTTCTCCTCTCCTGGTCTCTTCTCTTCTCCTGGTCTCTTTTCCTGGTCTCTTCTCCTGGTCTCTTCTCCTGGTCTCTTCTCCTGGTCTCGTCTCTTCTCCTGGTCTCTTCTCCTGGTCTCTTTTCTTCTCCTGGTCTCTTCTCTTCTCCTGGTCTCTTCTCCTGGTCTCTTCTCCTGGTCTCTTCTCCTGGTCTCTTCTCTTCTCCTGGTCTCTTCTCTTCTCCTGGTCTCTTCTCTTCTCCTGGTCTCCTCTCCTGGTCTCTTCTCTTCTCCTGGTCTCTTCTCCTGGTCTCTCCTCTTCTCCTGGTCTCTTCTCCTGGTCTTCTCTCTTCTCCTGGTCTCTTCTCCTGGTCTCCTCTCTTCTCCTGGTCTCTTCTCCTGGTCTCTTCTCTTCTCCTGTTCTCTTCTCTTCTCCTGGTCTCTTCTCCTGGTCTTTCTCCTCTCCTCGTCTCTTCTCTTCTCCTGGTCTCGTCTCTTCTCCTGGTCTCTTCTCCTGGTCTCTTCTCTTCTCCTGGTCTCTTCTCTTCTCCTGGTCTCTTCTCCTGGTCTCTTCTCCTGGTCTCTTCTCCTGGTCTCTTCTCTTCTCCTGGTCTCTTCTCCTGGTCTCGTCTCTTCTCCTGGTCTCTTCTCTTTTCCTGGTCTCTTCTCTTCTCCTGGTCTCGTCTCTTCTCCTGATCTCTTCTCCTGATCTCGTCTCTTCTCCTGGTCTCTTCTCCTGGTCTCTTCTCCTGGTCTCTTCTCTTCTCCTGGTCTCTTCTCTTCTCCTGGTCTCGTCTCTTCTCCTGGTCTCTTCTCCTGGTCTCTTCTCTTCTCCTGGTCTCTTCTCCTGGTCTCTTCTCCTGGTCTCTTCTCTTCTCCTGGTCTCTTCTCCTGGTCTCTTCTCTTCTCCTGGTCTCGTCTCTTCTCCTGGTCTCGTCTCTTCTCCTGGTCTCTTCTCCTGATCTCGTCTCTTCTCCTGGTCTCTTCTCCTGGTCTCTTCTGTTCTCCTGGTCTCTTCTCTTCTCCTGGTCTCTTCTCTTATCCTGGTCTCTTCTCCTGGTCTCTTCTCTTCTCCTGGTCTCTTCTCTTTTCCTGGTCTCTTCTCTTCTCCTGGTCTCTTCTCTTCTCCTGGTCTCTTCTCTTCTCCTGGTCTCTTCTCTTTTCCTGGTCTCGTCTCCGGGTCTCTTCTCTTCTCCTGGTCTCTTCTCCTGGTCTCTTCTCCTGGTCTCTTCTCCTGGTCTCGTCTCTTCTCCTGGTCTCTTCTCCTGTACTCTTCTCTTCTCCTGGTCTCTTCTCTTCTCCTGGTCTCTTCTCCTGGTCTCTTCTCCTGGTCTCTTCTCCTGGTCTCTTCTCTTCTCCTGGTCTCTTCTCTTCTCCTGGTCTCTTCTCCTGGTCTCTTCTCTTCTCCTGGTCTCTTCTCCTGGTCTCTCCTCTTCTCCTGGTCTCTTCTCCTGGTCTCTCTTCTCCTGGTCTCTTCTCCTGGTCTCCTCTCTTCTCCTGGTCTCTTCTCCTGGTCTCTTCTCCTGGTCTCTTCTCTTCTCCTGTTCTCTTCTCTTCTCCTGGTCTCTTCTCCTGGTCTTTCTCCTCTCCTCGTCTCTTCTCTTCTCCTGGTCTCGTCTCTTCTCCTGGTCTCTTCTCCTGGTCTCTTCTCTTCTCCTGGTCTCTTCTCCTGGTCTCTTCTCCTGGTCTCTTCTCCTGGTCTCTTCTCCTGGTCTCTTCTCTTCTCCTGGTCTCTTCTCCTGGTCTCTTCTCTTCTCCTGGTCTCTTCTCTTTTCCTGGTCTCTTCTCTTCTCCTGGTCTCGTCTCTTCTCCTGATCTCTTCTCCTGATCTCGTCTCTTCTCCTGGTCTCTTCTCCTGGTCTCTTCTCCTGGTCTCTTCTCTTCTCCTGGTCTCTTCTCTTGTCCTGGTCTCTTCTCTTCTCCTGGTCTCGTCTCTTCTCCTGGTCTCTTCTCCTGGTCTCTTCTCTTCTCCTGGTCTCTTCTCCTGGTCTCTTCTCCTGGTCTCTTCTCCTGGTCTCTTCTCTTCTCCTGGTCTCTTCTCCTGGTCTCTTCTCCTGGTCTCGTCTCTTCTCCTGGTCTCGTCTCTTCTCCTGGTCTCGTCTCTTCTCCTGGTCTCTTCTCCTGATCTCGTCTCTTCTCCTGGTCTCTTCTCCTGGTCTCTTCTGTTCTCCTGGTCTCTTCTCTTCTCCTGGTCTCTTCTCTTATCCTGGTCTCTTCTCCTGGTCTCTTCTCTTCTCCTGGTCTCTTCTCCTGGTCTCTTCTCTTTTCCTGGTCTCTTCTCTTCTCCTGGTCTCTTCTCTTCTCCTGGTCTCTTCTCCTGGTCTCTTCTCCTGGTCTCTTCTCCTGGTCTCTTCTCTTCTCCTGGTCTCTTCTCCTGGTCTCTTCTCCTGGTCTCTTCTCCTGGTCTCTTCTCTTCTCCTGGTCTCTTCTCCTGGTCTCTTCTCTTCTCCTGGTCTGTTCTCCTGGTATCTTCTCTTCTCCTGGTCTCTTCTCCTGGTCTCTTCTCCTGGTCTCTTCTCCTGGTCTCGTCTCTTCTCCTGGTCTCTTCTCCTGGTCTCTTCTCTTCTCCTGGTCTCTTCTCCTGGTCTCTTCTCCTGGTCTCTTCTCCTGGTCTCTTCTCCTGGTCTCTTCTCTTCTCCTGGTCTCTTCTCTTCTCCTGGTCTCTTCTCTTCTCCTGGTCTCGTCTCTTCTCCTGGTCTCGTCTCTTCTCCTGGTCTCGTCTCTTCTCCTGGTCTCTTCTCCTGATCTCGTCTCTTCTCCTGGTCTCTTCTCCTGGTCTCTTCTCCTGGTCTCTTCTCTTCTCCTGGTCTCTTCTCTTCTCCTGGTCTCTTCTCCTGGTTTCGTCTCTTCTCCTGGTCTCTTCTCCTGGTCTCTTCTCTTCTCCTGGTCTCTTCTCTTCTCCTGGTCTCTTCTCTTCTCCTGGTCTCTTCTCCTGGTCTCTTCTCTTTTCCTGGTCTCTTCTCGTGGTCTCTTCTCCTGGTCTCTTCACTTCTCCTGGTCTCGTCTCTTCTCCTGGTCTCTTCTCCTCTCCTCGTCTCTTCTCTTCTCCTGGTCTCTTCTCTTCTCCTGGTCTCTTCTCTTCTCCTGGTCTCTTCTCTTTTCCTGGTCTCGTCTCCTGGTCTCTTCTCTTCTCCTGGTCTCTTTTCCTGGTCTCTTCTCCTGGTCTCTTCTCCTGGTCTCTTCTCCTGGTCTCGTCTCTTCTCCTGGTCTCTTCTCCTGGTCTCTTTTCTTCTCCTGGTCTCTTCTCTTCTCCTGGTCTCTTCTCCTGGTCTCTTCTCCTGGTCTCTTCTCCTGGTCTCTTCTCTTCTCCTGGTCTCTTCTCTTCTCCTGGTCTCTTCTCCTGGTCTCTTCTCTTCTCCTGGTCTCTTCTCCTGGTCTCTCCTCTTCTCCTGGTCTCTTCTCCTGGTCTTCTCTCTTCTCCTGGTCTCTTCTCCTGGTCTCCTCTCTTCTCCTGGTCTCTTCTCCTGGTCTCTTCTCTTCTCCTGTTCTCTTCTCTTCTCCTGGTCTCTTCTCCTGGTCTTTCTCCTCTCCTGGTCTCTTCTCTTCTCCTGGTCTCTTTTCCTGGTCTCTTCTCCTGGTCTCTTCTCCTGGTCTCTTCTCCTGGTCTCGTCTCTTCTCCTGGTCTCTTCTCCTGGTCTCTTTTCTTCTCCTGGTCTCTTCTCTTCTCCTGGTCTCTTCTCCTGGTCTCTTCTCCTGGTCTCTTCTCCTGGTCTCTTCTCTTCTCCTGGTCTCTTCTCTTCTCCTGGTCTCTTCTCTTCTCCTGGTCTCCTCTCCTGGTCTCTTCTCTTCTCCTGGTCTCTTCTCCTGGTCTCTCCTCTTCTCCTGGTCTCTTCTCCTGGTCTTCTCTCTTCTCCTGGTCTCTTCTCCTGGTCTCCTCTCTTCTCCTGGTCTCTTCTCCTGGTCTCTTCTCTTCTCCTGTTCTCTTCTCTTCTCCTGGTCTCTTCTCCTGGTCTTTCTCCTCTCCTCGTCTCTTCTCTTCTCCTGGTCTCGTCTCTTCTCCTGGTCTCTTCTCCTGGTCTCTTCTCTTCTCCTGGTCTCTTCTCTTCTCCTGGTCTCTTCTCCTGGTCTCTTCTCCTGGTCTCTTCTCCTGGTCTCTTCTCTTCTCCTGGTCTCTTCTCCTGGTCTCGTCTCTTCTCCTGGTCTCTTCTCTTTTCCTGGTCTCTTCTCTTCTCCTGGTCTCGTCTCTTCTCCTGATCTCTTCTCCTGATCTCGTCTCTTCTCCTGGTCTCTTCTCCTGGTCTCTTCTCTTCTCCTGGTCTCTTCTCCTGGTCTCTTCTCCTGGTCTCTTCTCTTCTCCTGGTCTCTTCTCTTCTCCTGGTCTCGTCTCTTCTCCTGGTCTCTTCTCCTGGTCTCTTCTCTTCTCCTGGTCTCTTCTCCTGGTCTCTTCTCCTGGTCTCTTCTCTTCTCCTGGTCTCTTCTCCTGGTCTCTTCTCTTCTCCTGGTCTCGTCTCTTCTCCTGGTCTCGTCTCTTCTCCTGGTCTCTTCTCCTGATCTCGTCTCTTCTCCTGGTCTCTTCTCCTGGTCTCTTCTGTTCTCCTGGTCTCTTCTCTTCTCCTGGTCTCTTCTCTTATCCTGGTCTCTTCTCCTGGTCTCTTCTCTTCTCCTGGTCTCTTCTCTTTTCCTGGTCTCTTCTCTTCTCCTGGTCTCTTCTCTTCTCCTGGTCTCTTCTCCTGGTCTCTTCTCCTGGTCTCTTCTCCTGGTCTCTTCTCTTCTCCTGGTCTCTTCTCCTGGTCTCTTCTCCTGGTCTCTTCTCTTCTCCTGGTCTCTTCTCCTGGTCTCTTCTCTTCTCCTGGTCTCTTGTCCTGGTCTCTTCTCCTGGTCTCTTCTCTTCTCCTGGTCTTGTCTCTTCTCCTGGTCTCTTCTCCTGGTCTCTTCTCCAGGTCTCTTCTCTTCTCCTGGTCTCTTCTCCTGGTCTCTTCTCTTCTCCTGGTCTGTTCTCCTGGTATCTTCTCTTCTCCTGGTCTCTTCTCCTGGTCTCTTCTCTTCTCCTGGTCTCATCTCCTGGTCTCTTCTCTTCTCCTGGTCTCTTCTCTTCTCCTGGTCTCTTCTCTTCTCCTGGTCTCTTCTCCTGGTCTCTTCTCTTCTCCTGGTCTCGTCTCTTCTCCTGGTCTCTTCTCTTTTCCTGGTCTCGTCTCCTGGTCTCTTCTCTTCTCCTGGTCTCTTCTCCTGGTCTCTTCTCTTCTCCTGGTCTCTTCTCCTGGTCTATTCTCTTCTCCTGGTCTGTTCTCCTGGTATCTTCTCTTCTCCTGGTCTCTTCTCCTGGTCTCTACTCCTGGTCTCGTCTCTTCTCCTGGTCTCTTCTCCTGGTCTCTTCTCTTCTCCTGGTCTCTTCTCTTCTCCTGGTCTCTTCTCCTGGTCTCTTCTCCTGGTCTCTTCTCTTCTCCTGGTCTCTTCTCTTCTCCTGGTCTCGTCTCTTCTCCTGGTCTCTTCTCCTGATCTCGTCTCTTCTCCTGGTCTCTTCTCCTGGTCTCTTCTCCTGGTCTCTTCTCTTCTCCTGGTCTCTTCTCTTCTCCTGGTCTCTTCTCTTTTCCTGGTCTCTTCTCCTGGTCTCTTCTCCTGGTCTCTTCTCTTCTCCTGGTCTCGTCTCTTCTCCTGGTCTCTTCTCTTCTCCTGGTCTCTTCTCCTGGTCTCTTCTCCTCTCCTCGTCTCTTCTCTTCTCCTGGTCTCTTCTCTTCTCCTGGTCTCTTCTCTTTTCCTGGTCTCGTCTCCTGGTCTCTTCTCTTCTCCTGGTCTCTTCTCCTGGTCTCTTCTCTTTTCCTGGTCTCTTCTCCTGGTCTCTTCTCCTGGTCTCTTCTCCTGGTCTCGTCTCTTCTCCTGGTCTCTTCTCCTGGTCTCTTCTCTTCTCCTGGTCTCTTCTCCTGGTCTCTTCTCCTGGTCTCTTCTCTTCTCCTGGTCTCTTCTCCTGGTCTCTCCTCTTCTCCTGGTCTCTTCTCCTGGTCTCCTCTCTTCTCCTGGTCTCTTCTCCTGGTCTCCTCTCTTCTCCTGGTCTCTTCTCCTGGTCTCTTCTCTTCTCCTGTTCTCTTCTCTTCTCCTGGTCTGTTCTCCTGGTCTTTCTCCTCTCCTCGTCTCTTCTCTTCTCCTGGTCTCGTCTCTTCTCCTGGTCTCTTCTCCTGGTCTCTTCTCTTCTCCTGGTCTCTTCTCCTGGTCTCTTCTCCTGGTCTCTTCTCCTGGTCTCTTCTCTTCTCCTGGTCTCTTCTCCTGGTCTCTTCTCTTCTCCTGGTCTCTTCTCTTTTCCTGGTCTCTTCTCTTCTCCTGGTCTCTTCTCTTTTCCTGGTCTCTTCTCTTCTCCTGGTCTCTTCTCTTTTCCTGGTCTCTTCTCTTCTCCTGGTCTCGTCTCTTCTCCTGATCTCTTCTCCTGGTCTCTTCTCCTGGTCTCTTCTCTTCTCCTGGTCTCTTCTCTTCTCCTGGTCTCGTCTCTTCTCCTGGTCTCTTCTCCTGGTCTCTTCTCTTCTCCTGGTCTCTTCTCCTGGTCTCTTCTCCTGGTCTCTTCTCTTCTCCTGGTCTCTTCTCCTGGTCTCTTCTCTTTTCCTGGTCTCTTCTCCTGGTCTCTTCTCCTGGTCTCTTCTCTTCTCCTGGTCTCGTCTCTTCTCCTGGTCTCGTCTCTTCTCCTGGTCTCTTCTCCTGGTCTCTTCTCCTCTCCTCGTCTCTTCTCTTCTCCTGGTCTCTTCTCTTCTCCTGGTCTCTTCTCTTTTCCTGGTCTCGTCTCCTGGTCTCTTCTCTTCTCCTGGTCTCTTCTCCTGGTCTCTTCTCTTTTCCTGGTCTCTTCTCCTGGTCTCTTCTCCTGGTCTCTTCTCCTGGTCTCTTCTCCTGGTCTCGTCTCTTCTCCTGGTCTCTTCTCCTGGTCTCTTCTCCTGGTCTCTTCTCTTCTCCTGGTCTCTTCTCTTCTCCTGGTCTCTTCTCTTCTCCTGGTCTCTTCTCCTGGTCTCTTCTCTTCTCCTGGTCTCTTCTCTTCTCCTGGTCTCTTCTCCTGGTCTTTTCTCTTCTCCTGGTCTCTTCTCCTGGTCTCTCCTCTTCTCCTGGTCTCTTCTCCTGGTCTCGTCTCTTCTCCTGGTCTCTTCTCCTGATCTCGTCTCTTCTCCTGGTCTCTTCTCCTGGTCTCTTCTGTTCTCCTGGTCTCTTCTCTTCTCCTGGTCTCTTCTCTTATCCTGGTCTCTTCTCCTGGTCTCTTCTCTTCTCCTGGTCTCTTCTCCTGGTCTCTTCTCTTTTCCTGGTCTCTTCTCTTCTCCTGGTCTCTTCTCTTCTCCTGGTCTCTTCTCCTGGTCTCTTCTCCTGGTCTCTTCTCTTCTCCTGGTCTCTTCTCCTGGTCTCTTCTCCTGGTCTCTTCTCCTGGTCTCTTCTCTTCTCCTGGTCTCTTCTCCTGGTCTCTTCTCTTCTCCTGGTCTCTTCTCCTGGTCTCTTCTCCTGGTCTCTTCTCTTCTCCTGGTCTCGTCTCTTCTCCTGGTCTCTTCTCCTGGTCTCTTCTCCTGGTCTCTTCTCTTCTCCTGGTCTCTTCTCCTGGTCTCTTCTCTTCTCCTGGTCTGTTCTCCTGGTATCTTCTCTTCTCCTGGTCTCTTCTCCTGGTCTCTTCTCTTCTCCTGGTCTCTTCTCCTGGTCTCTTCTCTTCTCCTGGTCTCTTCTCCTGGTCTCTTCTCTTCTCCTGGTCTCTTCTCTTCTCCTGGTCTCTTCTCTTCTCCTGGTCTCTTCTCCTGGTCTCTTCTCTTCTCCTGGTCTCTTCTCTTCTCCTGGTCTCGTCTCTTCTCCTGGTCTCTTCTCCTGGTCTCTTCTCTTCTCCTGGTCTCTTCTCCTGGTCTCTTCTCCTTTCCTCGTCTCTTCTCTTCTCCTGGTCTCTTCTCTACTCCTGGTCTCTTCTCCTGGTCTCTTCTCTTCTCCTGGTCTCTTCTCCTGGTCTCTTCTCTTCTCCTGGTCTGTTCTCCTGGTATCTTCTCTTCTCCTGGTCTCTTCTCCTGGTCTCTTCTCCTGGTCTCTTCTCCTGGTCTCGTCTCTTCTCCTGGTCTCTTCTCCTGGTCTCATCTCTTCTCCTGGTCTCTTCTCTTCTCCTGGTCTCTTCTCCCGGTCTCTTCTCCTGGTCTCTTCTCTTCTCCTGGTCTCTTCTCTTCTCCTGGTCTCGTCTCTTCTCCTGGTCTCTTCTCCTGATCTCGTCTCTTCTCCTGGTCTCTTCTCTTCTCCTGGTCTCTTCTCTTCTCCTGGTCTCTTCTCTTCTCCTGGTCTCTTCTCCTGGTCTCGTCTCTTCTCCTGGTCTCTTCTCCTGGTCTCTTCTCTTCTCCTGGTCTCTTCTCTTCTCCTGGTCTCCTCTCTTTTCCTGGTCTCTTCTCCTGGTCTCTTCTCCTGGTCTCTTCTCTTCTCCTGGTCTCGTCTCTTCTCCTGGTCTCTTCTCTTCTCCTGGTCTCTTCTCCTGGTCTCTTCTCCTCTCCTCGTCTCTTCTCTTCTCCTGGTCTCTTCTCTTCTCCTGGTCTCTTCTCTTTTCCTGGTCTCGTCTCCTGGTCTCTTCTCTTCTCCTGGTCTCTTCTCCTGGTCTCTTCTCTTTTCCTGGTCTCTTCTCCTGGTCTCTTCTCCTGGTCTCTTCTCCTGGTCTCGTCTCTTCTCCTGGTCTCTTCTCCTGGTCTCTTCTCTTCTCCTGGTCTCTTCTCTTCTCCTGGTCTCTTCTCCTGGTCTCTTCTCCTGGTCTCTTCTCCTGGTCTCTTCTCCTGGTCTCTTCTCTTCTCCTGGTCTCTTCTCTTCTCCTGGTCTCTTCTCCTGGTCTCTTCTCTTCTCCTGGTCTCTTCTCCTGGTCTCTCCTCTTCTCCTGGTCTCTTCTCCTGGTCTCCTCTCTTCTCCTGGTCTCTTCTCCTGGTCTCCTCTCTTCTCCTGGTCTCTTCTCCTGGTCTCTTCTCTTCTCCTATTCTCTTCTCTTCTCCTGGTCTGTTCTCCTGGTCTTTCTCCTCTCCTCGTCTCTTCTCTTCTCCTGGTCTCGTCTCTTCTCCTGGTCTCTTCTCCTGGTCTCTTCTCTTCTCCTGGTCTCTTCTCCTGGTCTCTTCTCCTGGTCTCTTCTCCTGGTCTCTTCTCTTCTCCTGGTCTCTTCTCCTGGTCTCTTCTCTTCTCCTGGTCTCTTCTCTTTTCCTGGTCTCTTCTCTTCTCCTGGTCTCGTCTCTTCTCCTGATCTCTTCTCCTGATCTCGTCTCTTCTCCTGGTCTCTTCTCTTCTCCTGGTCTCTTCTCTTCTCCTGGTCTCTTCTCTTCTCCTGGTCTCTTCTCTTCTCCTGGTCTCTTCTCTTCTCCTGGTCTGTTCTCCTGGTATCTTCTCTTCTCCTGGTCTCTTCTCCTGGTCTCTTCTCTTCTCCTGGTCTCTTCTCCTGGTCTCTTCTCTTCTCCTGGTCTCTTCTCCTGGTCTCTTCTCTTCTCCTGGTCTCTTCTCTTCTCCTGGTCTCTTCTCTTCTCCTGGTCTCTTCTCCTGGTCTCTTCTCTTCTCCTGGTCTCTTCTCTTCTCCTGGTCTCGTCTCTTCTCCTGGTCTCTTCTCCTGGTCTCTTCTCTTCTCCTGGTCTCTTCTCCTGGTCTCTTCTCCTTTCCTCGTCTCTTCTCTTCTCCTGGTCTCTTCTCTACTCCTGGTCTCTTCTCCTGGTCTCTTCTCTTCTCCTGGTCTCTTCTCCTGGTCTCTTCTCTTCTCCTGGTCTGTTCTCCTGGTATCTTCTCTTCTCCTGGTCTCTTCTCCTGGTCTCTTCTCCTGGTCTCTTCTCCTGGTCTCGTCTCTTCTCCTGGTCTCTTCTCCTGGTCTCATCTCTTCTCCTGGTCTCTTCTCTTCTCCTGGTCTCTTCTCCCGGTCTCTTCTCCTGGTCTCTTCTCTTCTCCTGGTCTCTTCTCTTCTCCTGGTCTCGTCTCTTCTCCTGGTCTCTTCTCCTGATCTCGTCTCTTCTCCTGGTCTCTTCTCTTCTCCTGGTCTCTTCTCTTCTCCTGGTCTCTTCTCTTCTCCTGGTCTCTTCTCCTGGTCTCGTCTCTTCTCCTGGTCTCTTCTCCTGGTCTCTTCTCTTCTCCTGGTCTCTTCTCTTCTCCTGGTCTCCTCTCTTTTCCTGGTCTCTTCTCCTGGTCTCTTCTCCTGGTCTCTTCTCTTCTCCTGGTCTCGTCTCTTCTCCTGGTCTCTTCTCTTCTCCTGGTCTCTTCTCCTGGTCTCTTCTCCTCTCCTCGTCTCTTCTCTTCTCCTGGTCTCTTCTCTTCTCCTGGTCTCTTCTCTTTTCCTGGTCTCGTCTCCTGGTCTCTTCTCTTCTCCTGGTCTCTTCTCCTGGTCTCTTCTCTTTTCCTGGTCTCTTCTCCTGGTCTCTTCTCCTGGTCTCTTCTCCTGGTCTCGTCTCTTCTCCTGGTCTCTTCTCCTGGTCTCTTCTCTTCTCCTGGTCTCTTCTCTTCTCCTGGTCTCTTCTCCTGGTCTCTTCTCCTGGTCTCTTCTCCTGGTCTCTTCTCCTGGTCTCTTCTCTTCTCCTGGTCTCTTCTCTTCTCCTGGTCTCTTCTCCTGGTCTCTTCTCTTCTCCTGGTCTCTTCTCCTGGTCTCTCCTCTTCTCCTGGTCTCTTCTCCTGGTCTCCTCTCTTCTCCTGGTCTCTTCTCCTGGTCTCCTCTCTTCTCCTGGTCTCTTCTCCTGGTCTCTTCTCTTCTCCTATTCTCTTCTCTTCTCCTGGTCTGTTCTCCTGGTCTTTCTCCTCTCCTCGTCTCTTCTCTTCTCCTGGTCTCGTCTCTTCTCCTGGTCTCTTCTCCTGGTCTCTTCTCTTCTCCTGGTCTCTTCTCCTGGTCTCTTCTCCTGGTCTCTTCTCCTGGTCTCTTCTCTTCTCCTGGTCTCTTCTCCTGGTCTCTTCTCTTCTCCTGGTCTCTTCTCTTTTCCTGGTCTCTTCTCTTCTCCTGGTCTCGTCTCTTCTCCTGATCTCTTCTCCTGATCTCGTCTCTTCTCCTGGTCTCTTCTCTTCTCCTGGTCTCTTCTCTTCTCCTGGTCTCTTCTCTTCTCCTGGTCTCTTCTCTTCTCCTGGTCTCGTCTCTTCTCCTGGTCTCTTCTCCTGGTCTCTTCTCTTCTCCTGGTCTCTTCTCCTGGTCTCTTCTCCTGGTCTCTTCTCTTCTCCTGGTCTCTTCTCTTCTCCTGGTGTCTTCTCCTGGTCTCTTCTCTTTTCCTGGTCTCTTCTCCTGGTCTCTTCTCCTGGTCTCTTCTCTTCTCCTGGTCTCGTCTCTTCTCCTGGTCTCGTCTCTTCTCCTGGTCTCGTCTCTTCTCCTGGTCTCGTCTCTTCTCCTGGTCTCTTCTCCTGGTCTCTTCTCCTCTCCTCGTCTCTTCTCTTCTCCTGGTCTCTTCTCTTCTCCTGGTCTCTTCTCTTTTCCTGGTCTCGTCTCCTGGTCTCTTCTCTTCTCCTGGTCTCTTCTCCTGGTCTCTTCTCTTTTCCTGGTCTCTTCTCCTGGTCTCTTCTCCTGGTCTCTTCTCCTGGTCTCGTCTCTTCTCCTGGTCTCTTCTCCTGGTCTCTTCTCCTGGTCTCTTCTCTTCTCCTGGTCTCTTCTCTTCTCCTGGTCTCTTCTCTTTTCCTGGTCTCTTCTCCTGGTCTCTTCTCCTGGTCTCTTCTCTTCTCCTGGTCTCGTCTCTTCTCCTGGTCTCTTCTCTTCTCCTGGTCTCTTCTCCTGGTCTCTTCTCCTCTCCTCGTCTCTTCTCTTCTCCTGGTCTCTTCTCTTCTCCTGGTCTCTTCTCTTTTCCTGGTCTCGTCTCCTGGTCTCTTCTCTTCTCCTGGTCTCTTCTCTTTTCCTGGTCTCTTCTCCTGGTCTCTTCTCCTGGTCTCTTCTCCTGGTCTCGTCTCTTCTCCTGGTCTCTTCTCCTGGTCTCTTCTCTTCTCCTGGTCTCTTCTCTTCTCCTGGTCTCTTCTCCTGGTCTCTTCTCCTGGTCTCTTCTCTTCTCCTGGTCTCTTCTCTTCTCCTGGTCTCTTCTCCTGGTCTCTTCTCCTGGTCTCTCCTCTTCTCCTGGTCTCTTCTCCTGGTCTCCTCTCTTCTCCTGGTCTCTTCTCCTGGTCTCCTCTCTTCTCCTGGTCTCTTCTCCTGGTCTCTTCTCTTCTCCTGTTCTCTTCTCTTCTCCTGGTCTGTTCTCCTGGTCTTTCTCCTCTCCTCGTCTCTTCTCTTCTCCTGGTCTCGTCTCTTCTCCTGGTCTCTTCTCCTGGTCTCTTCTCTTCTCCTGGTCTCTTCTCCTGGTCTCTTCTCCTGGTCTCTTCTCCTGGTCTCTTCTCTTCTCCTGGTCTCTTCTCCTGGTCTCTTCTCTTCTCCTGGTCTCTTCTCTTTTCCTGGTCTCTTCTCTTCTCCTGGTCTCTTCTCTTCTCCTGGTCTCTTCTCCTGGTCTCTTCTCTTTTCCTGGTCTCTTCTCCTGGTCTCTTCTCCTGGTCTCGTCTCTTCTCCTGGTCTCGTCTCTTCTCCTGGTCTCTTCTCCTGGTCTCTTCTCCTCTCCTCGTCTCTTCTCTTCTCCTGGTCTCTTCTCTTGTCCTGGTTTCGTCTCCTGGTCTCTTCTCTTCTCCTGGTCTCTTCTCCTGGTCTCTTCTCTTTTCCTGGTCTCTTCTCCTGGTCTCTTCTCCTGGTCTCTTCTCCTGGTCTCTTCTCCTGGTCTCGTCTCTTCTCCTGGTCTCTTCTCCTGGTCTCTTCTCCTGGTCTCTTCTCTTCTCCTGGTCTCTTCTCTTCTCCTGGTCTCTTC
Source organism: Columba livia (assembly GCF_036013475.1). Taxonomy (NCBI): domain Eukaryota; kingdom Metazoa; phylum Chordata; class Aves; order Columbiformes; family Columbidae; genus Columba; species Columba livia. Next base: position 196,141 of record NW_027042993.1, on the reverse strand, counting down.
TCCTGGTCTCTTCTCCTGGTCTCTTCTCTTCTCCTGGTCTCTTCTCCTGGTCTTTTCTCTTCTCCTGGTCTCTTCTCCTGGTCTCTCCTCTTCTCCTGGTCTCTTCTCCTGGTCTCGTCTCTTCTCCTGGTCTCTTCTCCTGATCTCGTCTCTTCTCCTGGTCTCTTCTCCTGGTCTCTTCTGTTCTCCTGGTCTCTTCTCTTCTCCTGGTCTCTTCTCTTATCCTGGTCTCTTCTCCTGGTCTCGTCTCTTCTCCTGGTCTCTTCTCTTTTCCTGGTCTCTTCTCTTCTCCTGGTCTCTTCTCTTCTCCTGGTCTCTTCTCCTGGTCTCTTCTCCTGGTCTCTTCTCTTCTCCTGGTCTCTTCTCCTGGTCTCTTCTCCTGGTCTCTTCTCCTGGTCTCTTCTCTTCTCCTGGTCTCTTCTCCTGGTCTCTTCTCTTCTCCTGGTCTCTTCTCCTGGTCTCTTCTCCTGGTCTCTTCTCTTCTCCTGGTCTCGTCTCTTCTCCTGGTCTCTTCTCCTGGTCTCTTCTCCAGGTCTCTTCTCTTCTCCTGGTCTCTTCTCCTGGTCTCTTCTCTTCTCCTGGTCTGTTCTCCTGGTATCTTCTCTTCTCCTGGTCTCTTCTCCTGGTCTCTTCTCTTCTCCTGGTCTCTTCTCCTGGTCTCTTCTCTTCTCCTGGTCTCATCTCCTGGTCTCTTCTCTTCTCCTGGTCTCTTCTCTTCTCCTGGTCTCTTCTCTTCTCCTGGTCTCTTCTCTTCTCCTGGTCTCTTCTCCTGGTCTCTTCTCTTCTCCTGGTCTCGTCTCTTCTCCTGGTCTCGTCTCTTCTCCTGGTCTCTTCTCCTGGTCTCTTCTCTTCTCCTGGTCTCTTCTCCTGGTCTCTTCTCCTTTCCTCGTCTCTTCTCTTCTCCTGGTCTCTTCTCTACTCCTGGTCTCTTCTCCTGGTCTCTTCTCTTCTCCTGGTCTGTTCTCCTGGTATCTTCTCTTCTCCTGGTCTCTTCTCCTGGTCTCTTCTCCTGGTCTCTTCTCCTGGTCTCGTCTCTTCTCCTGGTCTCTTCTCCTGGTCTCTTCTCCTGGTCTCTTCTCTTCTCCTGGTCTCTTCTCTTCTCCTGGTCTCTTCTCTTCTCCTGGTCTCTTCTCCTGGTCTCGTCTCTTCTCCTGGTCTCTTCTCCTCTCCTCGTCTCTTCTCTTCTCCTGGTCTCTTCTCTTCTCCTGGTCTCTTCTCCTGGTCTCTTCTCTTCTCCTGGTCTCTTCTCTTCTCCTGGTCTCTTCTCCTGGTCTCTTCTCCGGGTCTCTTCCCCTGGTCTCTTCTCTTCTCCTGGTCTCTTCTCTTTTCCTGGTCTCTTCTCCTGGTCTCTTCTCCTGGTCTCTTCTCCTGGTCTCGTCTCTTCTCCTGGTCTCTTCTCCTGGTCTCTTCTCTTCTCCTGGTCTCTTCTCTTCTCCTGGTCTCTTCTCCGGGTCTCTTCCCCTGGTCTCTTCTCTTCTCCTGGTCTCTTCTCTTCTCCTGGTCTCTTCTCCTGGTCTCTTCTCTTCTCCTGGTCTCTTCTCCTGGTCTCTCCTCTTCTCCTGGTCTCTTCTCCTGGTCTCCTCTCTTCTCCTGGTCTCTTCTCCTGGTCTCCTCTCTTCTCCTGGTCTCTTCTCCTGGTCTCTTCTCTTCTCCTGTTCTCTTCTCTTCTCCTGGTCTGTTCTCCTGGTCTTTCTCCTCTCCTCGTCTCTTCTCTTCTCCTGGTCTCGTCTCTTCTCCTGGTCTCTTCTCCTGGTCTCTTCTCTTCTCCTGGTCTCTTCTCCTGGTCTCTTCTCCTGGTCTCTTCTCCTGGTCTCTTCTCTTCTCCTGGTCTCTTCTCCTGGTCTCTTCTCTTCTCCTGGTCTCTTCTCTTTTCCTGGTCTCTTCTCTTCTCCTGGTCTCGTCTCTTCTCCTGATCTCTTCTCCTGATCTCGTCTCTTCTCCTGGTCTCTTCTCCTGGTCTCTTCTCCTGGTCTCTTCTCTTCTCCTGGTCTCTTCTCTTCTCCTGGTCTCTTCTCTTCTCCTGGTCTCGTCTCTTCTCCTGGTCTCTTCTCCTGGTCTCTTCTCTTCTCCTGGTCTCTTCTCCTGGTCTCTTCTCCTGGTCTCTTCTCTTCTCCTGGTCTCTTCTCTTCTCCTGGTCTCTTCTCCTGGTCTCTTCTCTTTTCCTGGTCTCTTCTCCTGGTCTCTTCTCCTGGTCTCTTCTCTTCTCCTGGTCTCGTCTCTTCTCCTGGTCTCGTCTCTTCTCCTGGTCTCGTCTCTTCTCCTGGTCTCGTCTCTTCTCCTGGTCTCTTCTCCTCTCCTCGTCTCTTCTCTTCTCCTGGTCTCTTCTCTTCTCCTGGTCTCTTCTCTTTTCCTGGTCTCGTCTCCTGGTCTCTTCTCTTCTCCTGGTCTCTTCTCCTGGTCTCTTCTCTTTTCCTGGTCTCTTCTCCTGGTCTCTTCTCCTGGTCTCTTCTCCTGGTCTCGTCTCTTCTCCTGGTCTCTTCTCCTGGTCTCTTCTCCTGGTCTCTTCTCTTCTCCTGGTCTCTTCTCTTCTCCTGGTCTCTTCTCTTCTCCTGGTCTCTTCTCCTGGTCTCTTCTCTTCTCCTGGTCTCTTCTCTTCTCCTGGTCTCTTCTCCTGGTCTTTTCTCTTCTCCTGGTCTCTTCTCCTGGTCTCTCCTCTTCTCCTGGTCTCTTCTCCTGGTCTCCTCTCTTCTCCTGGTCTCTTCTCGTGGTCTCGTCTCTTCTCCTGGTCTCTTCTCCTGGTCTCTTCTCTTCTCCTGGTCTCTTCTCCTGGTCTCTTCTCCTGGTCTCTTCTCTTCTCCTGGTCTCTTCTCTTCTCCTGGTCTCTTCTCTTCTCTTGGTCTCTTCTCTTTTCCTGGTCTCTTCTCTTCTCCTGGTCTCTTCTCCTGGTCTCTTCTCTTCTCCTGGTCTCTTCTCCTGGTCTCGTCTCTTCTCCTGCTCTCTTCTCCTGGTCTCTTCTCTTCTCCTGGTCTGTTCTCCTGGTCTCTTCTCTTCTCCTGGTCTCTTCTCTTCTCCTGGTCTCTTCTCTTCTCCTGGTCTCTTCTCCTGGTCTCTTCTCCTGGTCTCTTCTCTTCTCCTGGTCTTTTCTCTTCTCCTGGTCTCTTCTCCTGGTCTCTTCTCTTCTCCTGGTCTCGTCTCTTCTCCTGGTCTCGTCTCTTCTCCTGGTCTCGTCTCTTCTCCTGGTCTCGTCTCTTTTCCTGGTCTCGTCTCTTGGTCTCTTCTCTTCTCCTGGTCTCTTCTCTTCTCCTGGTCTCTTCTCTTCTCCTGGTCTCTTCTCCTGGTCTCTTCTCTTCTCCTGGTCTCTTCTCCTGGTCTCTTCTCCTGGTCTCTTCTCTTCTCCTGGTCTCTTCTCCTGGTCTCGTCTCTTCTCCTGCTCTCTTCTCCTGGTCTCGTCTCTTCTCCTGCTCTCTTCTCTTCTCCTGGTCTCTTATCTTCTCCTGGTCTCTTCTCCTGGTCTCTTCTCTTTTCCTGGTCTCTTCTCCTGGTCTCTTGTCCTGGTCTCTTCTCTTGTCCTGGTCTCTTCTCTTGTCCTGGTCTCTTCTCTTCTCCTGGTCTCTTCTCTTCTGTACTCTTCTCCTGGTCTCTTCTCCTGGTCTCTTCTCTTCTCCTGGTCTCTTCTCCTGGTCTCTTCTCCTGGTCTCTTCTCCTGGTCTCTTCTCTTCTCCTGGTCTCTTCTCCTGGTCTTTTCCCTTCTCCTGGTCTCGTCTCTTCTCCTGGTCTCTTCTCCTGGTCTCTTCTCTTCCCCTGGTCTCTTCTCCTGGTCTCTTCTCTTCTCCTGGTCTCTTCTCTTCTCCTGGTCTCTTCTCTTCTCCTGGTCTCTTCTCCTGGTCTCTTCTCCTGGTCTCTTCTCCTGGTCTCTTCTCTTCTCCTGGTCTCTTCTCTTCTCCTGGTCTCTTCTCTTCTCCTGGTCTCGTCTCTTCTCCTGGTCTCGTCTCTTCTTCTGGTCTCTTCTCCTGGTCTCTTCTCCTGGTCTCTTCTCTTCTCCTGGTCTCTTCTCCTGGTCTCTTCTCTTCTCCTGGTCTCGTCTCTTCTCCTGGTCTCGTCTCTTCTTCTGGTCTCGTCTCTTCTCCTGGTCTCTTCTCCTGATCTCGTCTCTTCTCCTGGTCTCTTCTCCTGGTCTTTTCTCTTCTCCTGGTCTCTTCTCTTCTCCTGGTCTCTTCTCTTCTCCTGGTCTCTTCTCTTCTCCTGGTCTCTTCTCCTGGTCTCTTCTCTTCACCTGGTCTCTTCTCCTGGTCTCTTCTCCTGGTCTCTTCTCTTTTCCTGGTCTCTTCTCTTCTCCTGGTCTCTTCTCTTCTCCTGGTCTCTTCTCCTGGTCTCTTCTCCTGGTCTCTTCTCTTTTCCTGGTCTCTTCTCCTGGTCTCTTCTCCTGGTCTCTTCTCCTGGTCTCTTCTCTTCTCCTGGTCTCTTCTCCTGGTCTCTTCTCTTCTCCTGGTCTCTTCTCCTGGTCTCTTCTCGTGGTCTCTTCTCTTCTCCTGGTCTCGTCTCTTCTCCTGGTCTCTTCTCCTGGTCTCTTCTCCAGGTCTCTTCTCTTCTCCTGGTCTCTTCTCCTGGTCTCTTCTCTTCTCCTGGTCTGTTCTCCTGGTATCTTTTCTTCTCCTGGTCTCTTCTCCTGGTCTCTTCTCTTCTCCTGGTCTCTTCTCCTGGTCTCTTCTCTTCTCCTGGTCTCATCTCCTGGTCTCTTCTCTTCTCCTGGTCTCTTCTCTTCTCCTGGTCTCTTCTCTTCTCCTGGTCTTTTCTCCTGGTCTCTTCTCTTCTCCTGGTCTCGTCTCTTCTCCTGGTCTCGTCTCTTCTCCTGGTCTCTTCTCCTGGTCTCTTCTCTTCTCCTGGTCTCTTCTCCTGGTCTCTTCTCCTTTCCTCGTCTCTTCTCTTCTCCTGGTCTCTTCTCTACTCCTGGTCTCTTCTCCTGGTCTCTTCTCTTCTCCTGGTCTGTTCTCCTGGTATCTTCTCTTCTCCTGGTCTCTTCTCCTGGTCTCTTCTCCTGGTCTCGTCTCTTCTCCTGGTCTCTTCTCCTGGTCTCTTCTCTTCTCCTGGTCTCTTCTCTTCTCCTGGTCTCTTCTCCTGGTCTCTTCTCTTCTCCTGGTCTCTTCTCTTCTCCTGGTCTCTTCTCTTCTCCTGGTCTCGTCTCTTCTCCTGGTCTCGTCTCTTCTCCTGGTCTCTTCTCCTGATCTCGTCTCTTCTCCTGGTCTCTTCTCCTGGTCTCTTCTCTTCTCCTGGTCTCTTCTCCTGGTCTCTTCTCCTGGTCTCTTCTCCTGGTCTCTTCTCTTCTCCTGGTCTCTTCTCCTGGTCTTTTCCCTTCTCCTGGTCTCGTCTCTTCTCCTGGTCTCTTCTCCTGGTCTCTTCTCTTCCCCTGGTCTCTTCTCCTGGTCTCTTCTCTTCTCCTGGTCTCTTCTCTTCTCCTGGTCTCTTCTCCTGGTCTCTTCTCCTGGTCTCTTCTCCTGGTCTCTTCTCTTCTCCTGGTCTCTTCTCTTCTCCTGGTCTCTTCTCTTCTCCTGGTCTCGTCTCTTCTCCTGGTCTCGTCTCTTCTTCTGGTCTCTTCTCCTGGTCTCTTCTCCTGGTCTCTTCTCTTCTCCTGGTCTCTTCTCCTGGTCTCTTCTCTTCTCCTGGTCTCGTCTCTTCTCCTGGTCTCGTCTCTTCTTCTGGTCTCGTCTCTTCTCCTGGTCTCTTCTCCTGATCTCGTCTCTTCTCCTGGTCTCTTCTCCTGGTCTTTTCTCTTCTCCTGGTCTCTTCTCTTCTCCTGGTCTCTTCTCTTCTCCTGGTCTCTTCTCCTGGTCTCTTCTCTTCACCTGGTCTCTTCTCCTGGTCTCTTCTCTTTTCCTGGTCTCTTCTCCTGGTCTCTTCTCCTGGTCTCTTCTCCTGGTCTCGTCTCTTCTCCTGGTCTCTTCTCCTGGTCTCTTCTCCTGGTCTCTTCTCTTCTCCTGGTCTCTTCTCTTCTCCTGGTCTCTTCTCTTCTCCTGGTCTCTTCTCCTGGTCTCTTCTCTTCTCCTGGTCTCTTCTCTTCTCCTGGTCTCTTCTCCTGGTCTTTTCTCTTCTCCTGGTCTCTTCTCCTGGTCTCTCCTCTTCTCCTGGTCTCTTCTCCTGGTCTCCTCTCTTCTCCTGGTCTCTTCTCGTGGTCTCGTCTCTTCTCCTGGTCTCTTCTCCTGGTCTCTTCTCTTCTCCTGGTCTCTTCTCCTGGTCTCTTCTCCTGGTCTCTTCTCTTCTCCTGGTCTCTTCTCTTCTCCTGGTCTCTTCTCTTCTCTTGGTCTCTTCTCTTTTCCTGGTCTCTTCTCTTCTCCTGGTCTCTTCTCCTGGTCTCTTCTCTTCTCCTGGTCTCTTCTCCTGGTCTCGTCTCTTCTCCTGCTCTCTTCTCCTGGTCTCTTCTCTTCTCCTGGTCTGTTCTCCTGGTCTCTTCTCTTCTCCTGGTCTCTTCTCTTCTCCTGGTCTCTTCTCTTCTCCTGGTCTCTTCTCCTGGTCTCTTCTCCTGGTCTCTTCTCTTCTCCTGGTCTTTTCTCTTCTCCTGGTCTCTTCTCCTGGTCTCTTCTCTTCTCCTGGTCTCGTCTCTTCTCCTGGTCTCGTCTCTTCTCCTGGTCTCGTCTCTTCTCCTGGTCTCGTCTCTTTTCCTGGTCTCGTCTCTTGGTCTCTTCTCTTCTCCTGGTCTCTTCTCTTCTCCTGGTCTCTTCTCTTCTCCTGGTCTCTTCTCCTGGTCTCTTCTCTTCTCCTGGTCTCTTCTCCTGGTCTCTTCTCCTGGTCTCTTCTCCTGGTCTCTTCTCTTCTCCTGGTCTCTTCTCCTGGTCTCGTCTCTTCTCCTGCTCTCTTCTCCTGGTCTCGTCTCTTCTCCTGCTCTCTTCTCTTCTCCTGGTCTCTTATCTTCTCCTGGTCTCTTCTCCTGGTCTCTTCTCTTTTCCTGGTCTCTTCTCCTGGTCTCTTGTCCTGGTCTCTTCTCTTGTCCTGGTCTCTTCTCTTGTCCTGGTCTCTTCTCTTCTCCTGGTCTCTTCTCTTCTGTACTCTTCTCCTGGTCTCTTCTCCTGGTCTCTTCTCTTCTCCTGGTCTCTTCTCCTGGTCTCTTCTCCTGGTCTCTTCTCCTGGTCTCTTCTCTTCTCCTGGTCTCTTCTCCTGGTCTTTTCCCTTCTCCTGGTCTCGTCTCTTCTCCTGGTCTCTTCTCCTGGTCTCTTCTCTTCCCCTGGTCTCTTCTCCTGGTCTCTTCTCTTCTCCTGGTCTCTTCTCTTCTCCTGGTCTCTTCTCCTGGTCTCTTCTCCTGGTCTCTTCTCCTGGTCTCTTCTCTTCTCCTGGTCTCTTCTCTTCTCCTGGTCTCTTCTCTTCTCCTGGTCTCGTCTCTTCTCCTGGTCTCGTCTCTTCTTCTGGTCTCTTCTCCTGGTCTCTTCTCCTGGTCTCTTCTCTTCTCCTGGTCTCTTCTCCTGGTCTCTTCTCTTCTCCTGGTCTCGTCTCTTCTCCTGGTCTCGTCTCTTCTTCTGGTCTCGTCTCTTCTCCTGGTCTCTTCTCCTGATCTCGTCTCTTCTCCTGGTCTCTTCTCCTGGTCTTTTCTCTTCTCCTGGTCTCTTCTCTTCTCCTGGTCTCTTCTCTTCTCCTGGTCTCTTCTCTTCTCCTGGTCTCTTCTCTTCTCCTGGTCTCTTCTCCTGGTCTCTTCTCTTCACCTGGTCTCTTCTCCTGGTCTCTTCTCCTGGTCTCTTCTCTTTTCCTGGTCTCTTCTCTTCTCCTGGTCTCTTCTCTTCTCCTGGTCTCTTCTCCTGGTCTCTTCTCCTGGTCTCTTCTCTTCTCCTGGTCTCTTCTCCTGGTCTCTTCTCCTGGTCTCTTCTCCTGGTCTCTTCTCTTCTCCTGGTCTCTTCTCCTGGTCTCTTCTCTTCTCCTGGTCTCTTCTCCTGGTCTCTTCTCGTGGTCTCTTCTCTTCTCCTGGTCTCGTCTCTTCTCCTGGTCTCTTCTCCTGGTCTCTTCTCCAGGTCTCTTCTCTTCTCCTGGTCTCTTCTCCTGGTCTCTTCTCTTCTCCTGGTCTGTTCTCCTGGTATCTTTTCTTCTCCTGGTCTCTTCTCCTGGTCTCTTCTCTTCTCCTGGTCTCTTCTCCTGGTCTCTTCTCTTCTCCTGGTCTCATCTCCTGGTCTCTTCTCTTCTCCTGGTCTCTTCTCTTCTCCTGGTCTCTTCTCTTCTCCTGGTCTTTTCTCCTGGTCTCTTCTCTTCTCCTGGTCTCGTCTCTTCTCCTGGTCTCGTCTCTTCTCCTGGTCTCTTCTCCTGGTCTCTTCTCTTCTCCTGGTCTCTTCTCCTGGTCTCTTCTCCTTTCCTCGTCTCTTCTCTTCTCCTGGTCTCTTCTCTACTCCTGGTCTCTTCTCCTGGTCTCTTCTCTTCTCCTGGTCTGTTCTCCTGGTATCTTCTCTTCTCCTGGTCTCTTCTCCTGGTCTCTTCTCCTGGTCTCGTCTCTTCTCCTGGTCTCTTCTCCTGGTCTCTTCTCTTCTCCTGGTCTCTTCTCTTCTCCTGGTCTCTTCTCCTGGTCTCTTCTCTTCTCCTGGTCTCTTCTCTTCTCCTGGTCTCTTCTCTTTTCCTGGTCTCGTCTCTTCTCCTGGTCTCGTCTCTTCTCCTGGTCTCTTCTCCTGATCTCGTCTCTTCTCCTGGTCTCTTCTCCTGGTCTCTTCTCCTGGTCTCTTCTCTTCTCCTGGTCTCTTCTCTTCTCCTGGTCTCTTCTCTTCTCCTGGTCTCTTCTCCTGGTCTCTTCTCTTCTCCTGGTCTCTTCTCTTCTCCTGGTCTCTTCTCCTGGTCTCTTCTCTTCTCCTGGTCTCTTCTCCTGGTCTCTTCTCCTGGTCTCTTCTCCTGGTCTCTTCTCTTCTCCTGGTCTCTTCTCTTCTCCTGGTCTCTTCTCCTGGTCTCGTCTCTTCTCCTGGTCTCTTCTCCTGGTCTCTTCTCTTTTCCTGGTCTCTTCTCCTGGTCTCTTCTCCTGGTCTCTTCTCTTCTCCTGGTCTCGTCTCTTCTCCTGGTCTCGTCTCTTCTCCTGGTCTCTTCTCTTCTCCTGGTCTCTTCTCCTGGTCTCTTCTCCTGGTCTCTTCTCCTCTCCTCGTCTCTTCTCTTCTCCTGGTCTCTTCTCTTCTCCTGGTCTCTTCAGTTTTCCTGGTCTCGTCTCCTGGTCTCTTCTCTTCTCCTGGTCTCTTCTCCTGGTCTCTTCTCTTTTTCTGGTCTCTTCTCCTGGTCTCTTCTCCTGGTCTCTTCTCCTGGTCTCTTCTCCTGGTCTCGTCTCTTCTCCTGGTCTCTTCTCCTGGTCTCTTCTCTTCTCCTGGTCTCTTCTCTTCTCCTGGTCTCTTCTCCTGGTCTCTTCTCCTGGTCTCTTCTCCTGGTCTCTTCTCTTCTCCTGGTCTCTTCTCCTGGTCTTTTCCCTTCTCCTGGTCTCGTCTCTTCTCCTGGTCTCTTCTCCTGGTCTCTTCTCTTCCCCTGGTCTCTTCTCCTGGTCTCTTCTCTTCTCCTGGTCTCTTCTCTTCTCCTGGTCTCTTCTCCTGGTCTCTTCTCCTGGTCTCTTCTCCTGGTCTCTTCTCCTGGTCTCTTCTCTTCTCCTGGTCTCTTCTCTTCTCCTGGTCTCTTCTCTTCTCCTGGTCTCGTCTCTTCTCCTGGTCTCGTCTCTTCTTCTGGTCTCTTCTCCTGGTCTCTTCTCCTGGTCTCTTCTCTTCTCCTGGTCTCTTCTCCTGGTCTCTTCTCTTCTCCTGGTCTCGTCTCTTCTCCTGGTCTCGTCTCTTCTCCTGGTCTCGTCTCTTCTCCTGGTCTCTTCTCCTGATCTCGTCTCTTCTCCTGGTCTCTTCTCCTGGTCTTTTCTCTTCTCCTGGTCTCTTCTCTTCTCCTGGTCTCTTCTCTTCTCCTGGTCTCTTCTCCTGGTCTCTTCTCTTCACCTGGTCTCTTCTCCTGGTCTCTTCTCCTGGTCTCTTCTCTTTTCCTGGTCTCTTCTCTTTTCCTGGTCTCTTCTCTTCTCCTGGTCTCTTCTCTTCTCCTGGTCTCTTCTCCTGGTCTCTTCTCCTGGTCTCTTCTCTTCTCCTGGTCTCTTCTCCTGGTCTCTTCTCCTGGTCTCTTCTCCTGGTCTCTTCTCTTCTCCTGGTCTCTTCTCCTGGTCTCTTCTCTTCTCCTGGTCTCTTCTCCTGGTCTCTTCTCGTGGTCTCTTCTCTTCTCCTGGTCTCGTCTCTTCTCGTGGTCTCTTCTCCCGGTCTCTTCTCCAGGTCTCTTCTCTTCTCCTGGTCTCTTCTCCTGGTCTCTTCTCTTCTCCTGGTCTGTTCTCCTGGTATCTTTTCTTCTCCTGGTCTCTTCTCCTGGTCTCTTCTCTTCTCCTGGTCTCTTCTCCTGGTCTCTTCTCTTCTCCTGGTCTCATCTCCTGGTCTCTTCTCTTCTCCTGGTCTCTTCTCTTCTCCTGGTCTCTTCTCTTCTCCTGGTCTTTTCTCCTGGTCTCTTCTCTTCTCCTGGTCTCGTCTCTTCTCCTGGTCTCTTCTCCTGGTCTCTTCTCTTCTCCTGGTCTCTTCTCCTGGTCTCTTCTCCTTTCCTCGTCTCTTCTCTTCTCCTGGTCTCTTCTCTACTCCTGGTCTCTTCTCCTGGTCTCTTCTCTTCTCCTGGTCTGTTCTCCTGGTATCTTCTCTTCTCCTGGTCTCTTCTCCTGGTCTCTTCTCCTGGTCTCGTCTCTTCTCCTGGTCTCTTCTCCTGGTCTCTTCTCTTCTCCTGGTCTCTTCTCTTCTCCTGGTCTCTTCTCCTGGTCTCTTCTCTTCTCCTGGTCTCTTCTCTTCTCCTGGTCTCTTCTCTTCTCCTGGTCTCGTCTCTTCTCCTGGTCTCGTCTCTTCTCCTGGTCTCTTCTCCTGATCTCGTCTCTTCTCCTGGTCTCTTCTCCTGGTCTCTTCTCCTGGTCTCTTCTCTTCTCCTGGTCTCTTCTCTTCTCCTGGTCTCTTCTCTTCTCCTGGTCTCTTCTCCTGGTCTCTTCTCTTCTCCTGGTCTCTTCTCTTCTCCTGGTCTCTTCTCCTGGTCTCTTCTCTTCTCCTGGTCTCTTCTCCTGGTCTCTTCTCCTGGTCTCTTCTCCTGGTCTCTTCTCTTCTCCTGGTCTCTTCTCTTCTCCTGGTCTCTTCTCCTGGTCTCGTCTCTTCTCCTGGTCTCTTCTCCTGGTCTCTTCTCTTTTCCTGGTCTCTTCTCCTGGTCTCTTCTCCTGGTCTCTTCTCTTCTCCTGGTCTCGTCTCTTCTCCTGGTCTCGTCTCTTCTCCTGGTCTCTTCTCTTCTCCTGGTCTCTTCTCCTGGTCTTTTCTCCTGGTCTCTTCTCCTCTCCTCGTCTCTTCTCTTCTCCTGGTCTCTTCTCTTCTCCTGGTCTCTTCAGTTTTCCTGGTCTCGTCTCCTGGTCTCTTCTCTTCTCCTGGTCTCTTCTCTTCTCCTGGTCTCTTCTCTTTTTCTGGTCTCTTCTCCTGGTCTCTTCTCCTGGTCTCTTCTCCTGGTCTCTTCTCCTGGTCTCGTCTCTTCTCCTGGTCTCTTCTCCTGGTCTCTTCTCTTCTCCTGGTCTCTTCTCTTCTCCTGGTCTCTTCTCCTGGTCTCTTCTCCTGGTCTCTTCTCTTCTCCTGGTCTCTTCTCTTCTCCTGGTCTCTTCTCCTGGTCTCTTCTCTTCTCCTGGTCTCTTCTCCTGGTCTCTCCTCTTCTCCCGGTCTCTTCTCCTGGTCTCCTCTCTTCTCCTGGTCTCTTCTCCTGGTCTCCTCTCTTCTCCTGGTCTCTTCTCCTGGTCTCTTCTCTTCTCCTGTTCTCTTCTCTTCTCCTGGTCTCGTCTCCTGGTCTTTCTCCTCTCCTCGTCTCTTCTCTTCTCCTGGTCTCGTCTCTTCTCCTGGTCTCTTCTCCTGATCTCGTCTCTTCTCCTGGTCTCTTCTCCCGGTCTCTTCTCTTCTCCTGGTCTCTTCTCTTCTCCTGGTCTCTTCTCCTGGTCTCTTCTCTTCTCCTGGTCTCTTCTCCTGGTCTCTTCTCTTCTCCTGGTCTCTTCTCCTGGTCTCTTCTCCTGGTCTCTTCTCCTGGTCTCCTCTCTTCTCCTGGTCTCTTCTCCTGGTCTCTTCTCTTCTCCTGTTCTCTTCTCTTCTCCTGGTCTCTTCTCCTGGTCTTTCTCCTCTCCTCGTCTCTTCTCTTCTCCTGGTCTCTTCTCCTGGTCTCTTCTCCTGGTCTCTTCTCCTGGTCTCTTCTCCTGGTCTCGTCTCTTCTCCTGGTCTCTTCTCCTGGTCTCTTCACCTGGTCTCTTCTCCTGGTCTCGTCTCTTCTCCTGGTCTCTTCTCCTGGTCTCTTCACCTGGTCTCTTCTCTTCTCCTGGTCTCTTCTCTTCTCCTGGTCTCTTCTCTTCTCCTGGTCTCTTCTCCTGGTCTCTTCTCCTGGTCTCTTCTCTTCTCCTGGTCTCTTCTCCTGGTCTCTTCTCTTCTCCTGGTCTCTTCTGGTCTCTTCTCCTGGTCTCTTCTCTTCTCCTGGTCTCTTCTCTTCTCCTGGTCTCTTCTCTTCTCCTGGTCTCTTCTCTTCTCCTGGTCTCTTCTCCTGGTCTCTTCTCCAGGTCTCTTCTCTTCTCCTGGTCTCTTCTCCTGGTCTCTTCTCTTCTCCTGGTCTCTTCTCCTGGTCTCTTCTCCTGGTCTCTTCTCTTCTCCTGGTCTCTTCTCTTCTCCTGGTCTCTTCTCCTGGTCTCTTCTCTTCTCCTGGTCTCTTCTCTTCTCCTGGTCTCTTCTCCTGGTCTCTTCTGTTCTCCTGGTCTCGTCTCTTCTCCTGGTCTCGTCTCTTCTCCTGGTCTCTTCTCTTCTCCTGGTCTCTTCTCCTGGTCTCTTCTCCTCTCCTCGTCTCTTCTCTTCTCCTGGTCTCTTCTCTTCTCCTGGTCTCTTCTCTTTTCCTGGTCTCGTCTCCTAGTCTCTTCTCTTCTCCTGGTCTCTTCTCCTGGTCTCTTCTCTTTTTCTGGTCTCTTCTCCTGGTCTCTTCTCCTGGTCTCGTCTCTTCTCCTGGTCTCTTCTCCTGGTCTCTTCTCTTCTCCTGGTCTCTTCTCTTCTCCTGGTCTCTTCTCCTGGTCTCTTCTCCTGGTCTCTTCTCCTGGTCTCTTCTCTTCTCCTGGTCTCTTCTCTTCTCCTGGTCTCTTCTCTTCTCCTGGTCTCTTCTCTTCTCCTGGTCTCTTCTCCTGGTCTCTTCTCTTCTCCTGGTCTCTTCTCCTGGTCTCTCCTCTTCTCCTGGTCTCTTCTCCTGGTCTCCTCTCTTATCCTGGTCTCTTCTCCTGGTCTCCTCTCTTCTCCTGGTCTCTTCTCCTGGTCTCTTCTCTTCTCCTGTTCTCTTCTCTTCTCCTGGTCTCTTCTCCTGGTCTCGTCTCTTCTCCTGGTCTCTTCTCCTGATCTCGTCTCTTCTCCTGGTCTCTTCTCCCGGTCTCTTCTCTTCTCCTGGTCTCTTCTCTTCTCCTGGTCTCTTCTCCTGGTCTCTTCTCTTCTCCTGGTCTTTTCTCCTGGTCTCTTCTCTTCTCCTGGTCTCTTCTCCTGGTCTCTTCTCCTGGTCTCATCTCCTGGTCTCTTCTCCTGGTCTCCTCTCTTCTCCTGGTCTCTTCTCCTGGTCTCTTCTCTTCTCCTGTTCTCTTCTCTTCTCCTGGTCTCTTCTCCTGGTCTTTCTCCTCTCCTCGTCTCTTCTCTTCTCCTGGTCTCTTCTCCTGGTCTCTTCTCCTGGTCTCTTCTCCTGGTCTCGTCTCTTCTCCTGGTCTCTTCTCCTGGTCTCTTCACCTGGTCTCTTCTCCTGGTCTCGTCTCTTCTCCTGGTCTCTTCTCCTGGTCTCTTCACCTGGTCTCTTCTCTTCTCCTGGTCTCTTCTCTTCTCCTGGTCTCTTCTCCTGGTCTCTTCTCCTGGTCTCTTCTCTTCTCCTGGTCTCTTCTCTTCTCCTGGTCTCTTCTCCTGGTCTCTTCTCTTCTCCTGGTCTCTTCTCCTGGTCTTTCCTCTTCTCCTGGTCTCTTCTCCTGGTCTCGTCTCTTCTCCTGGTCTCTTCTCCTGGTCTCGTGTCTTTTCCTGTTCTCTTCTCCTGGTCTCTTCTCCTGGTCTCGTCTCTTCTCCTTGTCTCTTCTCCTGGTCTCTTCTCCTGGTCTCTTCACCTGGTCTCTTCTCCTGGTCTCGTCTCTTCTCCTGGTCTCTTCTCCTGGTCTCTTCTCCTGGTCTCGTCTCTTCTCCTGGTCTCTTTTCCTGGTCTCGTCTCTTCTCCTGGTCTCTTCTCCTGGTCTCGTCTCTTCTCCTGGTCTCGTCTCCTGCTCTCTTCTCCTATTCTCGTCTCTTCTCCTGCTCTCTTCTCCTGGTCTCTTCTCCTGGTCTCTTCTCTTCTCCTGGTCTCTTCTCCTGATCTCTTCTATTCTCCTGGTCTCTTCTCCTGGTCTCTTCTCTTCTCCTTGTCTCGTCTCTTCTCCTGGTCTCGTCTCTTCTCCTGGTCTCTTCTCCTGATCTCGTCTCTTCTCCTGGTCTCTTCTCCTGGTCTCTTCTCTTCTCCTGGACTCTTCTCTTCTCCTGGTCTCTTCTCTTATCCTGGTCTCTTCTCCTGGTCTCTTCTCTTCTCCTGGTCTCGTCTCTTCTCCTGGTCTCGTCTCTTCTCCTGGTCTCTTCTCCTGGTCTCGTCTCTTCTCGTGGTCTCTTCTCCTGGTCTCTTCTCCTGGTCTCATCTCTTCTCCTGGTCTCTTCTCCTGGTCTCGTCTCCTGGTCTCGTCTCTTCTCCTGGTCTCTTCTCCTGGTCTCGTCTCTTCTCCTGGTCTCTTCTCCTGGTCTCTTTTCCTGGTCTCGTCTCTTCTCCTGGTCTCTTCTCCTGGTCTCGTCTCTTCTCGTGGTCTCTTCTCCTGGTCTCTTCTCCACGTCTCGTCTCTTCTCCTGGTCTCTTCTCCTGGTCTCGTCTCTTCTCCTGGTCTCTTCTCCTGGTCTCTTCTCCTGGTCTCGTCTCTTCTCCTGGTCTCGTCTCTTCTCCTGGTCTCGTCTCTTCTCCTGGTCTCTTCTCCTGGTCACTTCTCTTCTCCTGGTCTCTTCTCTTCTCCTCGTCTCTTCTCCTCGTCTCGACTCTTCTCCTGGTCTCGTCTCTTCTCCTGGTCTCGTCTCTTCTCCTGGTCTCTTCTCCTGGTCTCTTCTCTTCTCTTCTCCTGGTCTCGTCTCTTCTCCTGGTCTCTTCTCCTGGTCTCTTCTCTTCTCCTGGTCTCTTCTCTTCTCCTGGTCTCGTCTCTTCTCCTGGTCTCGTCTCTTCTCCTGGTCTCTTCTCCTGGTCTCGTCTCTTCTCCTGATCTCTTCTCCTGATCTCGTCTCTTCTCCTGGTCTCTCCTCCTGGTCTCTTCTCTTCTCCTCGTCTCTTCTCTTCTCCTCGTCTCTTCTCTTCTCCTGGTCTCTTCTCTTCTCCTGGTCTCTTCTCCTGGTCTCTTCTCTTCTCCTGGTCTCGTCTCTTCTCCTGGTCTCTTCTCCTGGTCTCGTCTCTTCTCGTGGTCTCTTCTCCTGGTCTCTTCTCCTGGTCTCATCTCTTCTCCTGGTCTCTTCTCCTGGTCTCGTCTCCTGGTCTCGTCTCTTCTCTTGGTCTCTTCTCCTGGTCTCGTCTCTTCTCCTGGTCTCTTCTCCTGTTCTCGTCTCTTCTCCTGGTCCCTTCTCCTGGTCTCGACTCTTCTCCTGGTCTCGTCTCTTCTCCTGGTCTCTTCTCTTCTCCTGGTCTCTTCTCCTGGTCTCGTCTCTTCTCCTGGTCTCTTCTCCTGGTCTCTTCTCCTGGTCTCGTCTCTTCTCCTGGTCTCTTCTCCTGGTCTCGTCTCTTCTCGTGGTCTCTTCTCCTGGTCTCTTCTCCAGGTCTCGTCTCTTCTCCTGGTCTCTTCTCCTGGTCTCGTCTCTTCTCCTGGTCTCTTCTCCTGGTCTCTTCTCCTGGTCTCGTCTCTTCTCCTGGTCTCGTCTCTTCTCCTGGTCTCGTCTCTTCTCCTGGTCTCTTCTCCTGGTCTCTTCTCTTCTCTTCTCCTGGTCTCGTCTCTTCTCCTGGTCTCTTCTCCTGGTCTCTTCTCTTCTCCTGGTCTCTTCTCCTGGTCTCTTCCCTTCTCCTGGTCTCTTCTCCTGGTCTCTTCTCCTGGTCTCTTCTCCTGGTCTCTTCTCCTGGTCTCTTCTCTTCTCCTGGTCTCTTCTCTTCTCCTGGTCTCGTCTCTTCTCCTGGTCTCGTCTCTTCTCCTGGTCTCGTCTCTTCTCCTGGTCTCGTCTCTTCTCCTGGTCTCTTCTCCTGGTCTCTTCTCGAGATCTCTTCTCTTCTCCTGGTCTCTTCTCCTGGTCTCTTCTCTTCTCCTTGTCTCGTCTCTTCTCCTGGTCTCGTCTCTTCTCCTGGTCTCTTCTCCTGGTCTCTTCTCTTCTCCTGGTCTCTTCTCCTGGTCTCTTCTCTTCTCCTGGCCTCTTCTCTTCTCCTGGTCTCTTCTCTTCTCCTGGTCTCTTCTCCTGGTCTCTTCTCTTTTCCTGGTCTCTTCTCCTGGTCTCTTCTCTTCTCCTGGTCTCTTCTCCTGGTCTCTTCTCCTCTCCTCGTCTCTTCTCTTCTCCTGGTCTCTTCTCTTCTCCTGGTCTCTTCTCTTCTCATTGTCTCTTGTCCTGGTCTCTTCTCTTCTCCTGGTCTCTTCTCTTCTCCTGGTCTCGTCTCTTCTCCTAGTCTCGTCTCTTCTCCAGGTCTCGTCTCTTCTCCAGGTCTCGTCTCTTCTCCTGGTCTCTTCTCCTCGTCTCTTCTCTTCTCCTGGTCTCTTCTCCTGGTCTCTTCTCTTCTCCTGGTCTCTTCTCTTCTCCTGGTCTCGTCTCTTCTCCTGGTCTCGTCTCTTCTCCTGGTCTCTTCTCCTGGTCTCGTCTCTTCTCCTGGTCTCTTCTCCTGATCTCGTCTCTTCTCCTGGTCTCTCCTCCTGGTCTCTTCTCTTCTCCTCGTCTCTTCTCTTCTCCTCGTCTCTTCTCTTCTCCTGGTCTCTTCTCTTCTCCTGGTCTCTTCTCCTGGTTTCTTCTCTTCTCCTGCTCTCTTCTCTTCTCCTGGTCTCTTCTCCTGGTCTCTTCTCCTGGTCTCTTCTCTTCTCCTGGTCTCTTCTCCTGGTCTCTTCTCTTCTCCTGGTCTCTTCTCCTGGTCTCTTCTCCTGGTCTCTTCTCTTCTCCTGGTCTCTTCTCCTGGTCTCTTCTCCTCTCCTCGTCTCTTCTCTTCTCCTGGTCTCTTCTCTTCTCCTGGTCTCTTCTCCATGTCTCTTCTCTTCTCCTGGTCTCTTCTCCTGGTCTCTTCTCCTGGTCTCCTCTCTTCTCCTGGTCTCTTCTCCTGGTCTCTTCTCTTCTCCTGGTCTCTTCTCCTCTCCTCGTCTCTTCTCTTCTCCTGGTCTCTTCTCTTCTCCTGGTCTCTTCTCCTGGTCTCATCTCTTCTCCTGGTCTCGTCTCTTCTCCTGGTCTCGTCTCTTCTCCTGGTCTCTTCTCCTGGTCTCGTCTCTTCTCGTGGTCTCTTCTCCTGGTCTCTTCTCCTGGTCTCGTCTCTTCTCCTGGTCTCTTCTCCTGGTCTCGTCTCCAGGTCTCGTCTCTTCTCCTGGTCTCTTCTCCTGGTCTCGTCTCTTCTCCTGGTCTCTTTTCCTGGTCTCGTCTCTTCTCCTGGTCTCTTCTCCTGGTCTCGTCTCTTCTCCTGGTCTCGTCTCTTCTCCTGGTCTCGTCTCCTGCTCTCTTCTCCTGTTCTCGTCTCTTCTCCTGCTCTCTTCTCCTGGTCTCTTCTCCTGGTCTCTTCTCTTCTCCTGGTCTCTTCTCCTGATCTCTTCTATTCTCCTGGTCTCTTCTCCTGGTCTCTTCTCTTCTCCTTGTCTCGTCTCTTCTCCTGGTCTCGTCTCTTCTCCTGGTCTCTTCTCCTGATCTCGTCTCTTCTCCTGGTCTCTTCTCCTGGTCTCTTCTCTTCTCCTGGACTCTTCTCTTCTCCTGGTCTCTTCTCTTATCCTGGTCTCTTCTCCTGGTCTCTTCTCTTCTCCTGGTCTCGTCTCTTCTCCTGGTCTCGTCTCTTCTCCTGGTCTCTTCTCCTGGTCTCGTCTCTTCTCGTGGTCTCTTCTCCTGGTCTCTTCTCCTGGTCTCATCTCTTCTCCTGGTCTCTTCTCCTGGTCTCGTCTCCTGGTCTCGTCTCTTCTCCTGGTCTCTTCTCCTGGTCTCGTCTCTTCTCCTGGTCTCTTCTCCTGTTCTAGTCTCTTCTCCTGGTCCCTTCTCCTGGTCTCGACTCTTCTCCTGGTCTCGTCTCTTCTCCTGGTCTCTTCTCTTCTCCTGGTCTCTTCTCCTGGTCTCGTCTCTTCTCCTGGTCTCTTCTCCTGGTCTCTTCTCCTGGTCTCGTCTCTTCTCCTGGTCTCTTCTCCTGGTCTCGTCTCTTCTCGTGGTCTCTTCTCCTGGTCTCTTCTCCAGGTCTCGTCTCTTCTCCTGGTCTCTTCTCCTGGTCTCGTCTCTTCTCCTGGTCTCTTCTCCTGGTCTCTTCTCCTGGTCTCGTCTCTTCTCCTGGTCTCGTCTCTTCTCCTGGTCTCGTCTCTTCTCCTGGTCTCTTCTCCTGGTCACTTCTCTTCTCCTGGTCTCTTCTCTTCTTCTCGTCTCTTCTCCTCGTCTCGACTCTTCTCCTGGTCTCGTCTCTTCTCCTGGTCTCGTCTCTTCTCCTGGTCTCTTCTCCTGGTCTCTTCTCTTCTCTTCTCCTGGTCTCGTCTCTTCTCCTGGTCTCTTCTCCTGGTCTCTTCTCTTCTCCTGGTCTCTTCTCCTGGTCTCTTCCCTTCTCCTGGTCTCTTCTCCTGGTCTCTTCTCCTGGTCTCTTCTCCTGGTCTCTTCTCTTCTCCTGGTCTCTTCTCTTCTCCTGGTCTCGTCTCTTCTCCTGGTCTCGTCTCTTCTTCTGGTCTCGTCTCTTCTCCTGGTCTCGTCTCTTCTCCTGGTCTCTTCTCCTGGTCTCTTCTCCTGATCTCTTCTCTTCTCCTGGTCTCTTCTCCTGGTCTCTTCTCTTCTCCTTGTCTCGTCTCTTCTCCTGGTCTCGTCTCTTCTCCTGGTCTCTTCTCCTGATCTCGTCTCTTCTCCTGGTCTCTTCTCCTGGTCTCTTCTCCTGGTCTCTTCTCCTCTCCTCGTCTCTTCTCTTCTCCTGGTCTCTTCTCTTCTCCTGGTCTCTTCTCTTCTCATTGTCTCTTGTCCTGGTCTCTTCTCTTCTCCTGGTCTCTTCTCTTCTCCTGGTCTCGTCTCTTCTCCTAGTCTCGTCTCTTCTCCAGGTCTCGTCTCTTCTCCAGGTCTCGTCTCTTCTCCTGGTCTCTTCTCCTGGTCTCTTCTCTTCTCCTGGTCTCTTCTCCTGGTCTCTTCTCTTCTCCTGGTCTCTTCTCTTCTCCTGGTCTCGTCTCTTCTCCTGGTCTCGTCTCTTCTCCTGGTCTCTTCTCCTGGTCTCGTCTCTTCTCCTGGTCTCTTCTCCTGATCTCGTCTCTTCTCCTGGTCTCTCCTCCTGGTCTCTTCTCTTCTCCTCGTCTCTTCTCTTCTCCTCGTCTCTTCTCTTCTCCTGGTCTCTTCTCTTCTCCTGGTCTCTTCTCCTGGTTTCTTCTCTTCTCCTGCTCTCTTCTCTTCTCCTGGTCTCTTCTCCTGGTCTCTTCTCCTGGTCTCTTCTCTTCTCCTGGTCTCTTCTCCTGGTCTCTTCTCTTCTCCTGGTCTCTTCTCCTGGTCTCTTCTCCTGGTCTCTTCTCTTCTCCTGGTCTCTTCTCCTGGTCTCTTCTCCTCTCCTCGTCTCTTCTCTTCTCCTGGTCTCTTCTCTTCTCCTGGTCTCTTCTCCATGTCTCTTCTCTTCTCCTGGTCTCTTCTCCTGGTCTCTTCTCCTGGTCTCCTCTCTTCTCCTGGTCTCTTCTCCTGGTCTCTTCTCTTCTCCTGGTCTCTTCTCCTCTCCTCGTCTCTTCTCTTCTCCTGGTCTCTTCTCTTCTCCTGGTCTCTTCTCCTGGTCTCATCTCTTCTCCTGGTCTCGTCTCTTCTCCTGGTCTCGTCTCTTCTCCTGGTCTCTTCTCCTGGTCTCGTCTCTTCTCGTGGTCTCTTCTCCTGGTCTCTTCTCCTGGTCTCGTCTCTTCTCCTGGTCTCTTCTCCTGGTCTCGTCTCCAGGTCTCGTCTCTTCTCCTGGTCTCTTCTCCTGGTCTCGTCTCTTCTCCTGGTCTCTTTTCCTGGTCTCGTCTCTTCTCCTGGTCTCTTCTCCTGGTCTCGTCTCTTCTCCTGGTCTCGTCTCTTCTCCTGGTCTCGTCTCCTGCTCTCTTCTCCTGTTCTCGTCTCTTCTCCTGCTCTCTTCTCCTGGTCTCTTCTCCTGGTCTCTTCTCTTCTCCTGGTCTCTTCTCCTGATCTCTTCTATTCTCCTGGTCTCTTCTCCTGGTCTCTTCTCTTCTCCTTGTCTCGTCTCTTCTCCTGGTCTCGTCTCTTCTCCTGGTCTCTTCTCCTGATCTCGTCTCTTCTCCTGGTCTCTTCTCCTGGTCTCTTCTCTTCTCCTGGACTCTTCTCTTCTCCTGGTCTCTTCTCTTATCCTGGTCTCTTCTCCTGGTCTCTTCTCTTCTCCTGGTCTCGTCTCTTCTCCTGGTCTCGTCTCTTCTCCTGGTCTCTTCTCCTGGTCTCGTCTCTTCTCGTGGTCTCTTCTCCTGGTCTCTTCTCCTGGTCTCATCTCTTCTCCTGGTCTCTTCTCCTGGTCTCGTCTCCTGGTCTCGTCTCTTCTCCTGGTCTCTTCTCCTGGTCTCGTCTCTTCTCCTGGTCTCTTCTCCTGTTCTCGTCTCTTCTCCTGGTCCCTTCTCCTGGTCTCGACTCTTCTCCTGGTCTCGTCTCCTGCTCTCTTCTCCTGTTCTCGTCTCTTCTCCTGCTCTCTTCTCCTGGTCTCTTCTCCTGGTCTCTTCTCTTCTCCTGGTCTCTTCTCCTGGTCTCTTCTCTTCTCCTGGTCTCGTCTCTTCTCCTGGTCTCTTCTCCTGGTCTCGTCTCTTCTCCTGGTCTCGTCTCTTCTCCTGGTCTCTTCTCCCGGTCTCTTCACTTCTCCTGGTATCTTCTCTTCTCCTGGTCTCTTCTCTTCTCCTGGTCTCTTCTCTTCTCCTGGTCTCGTCTCTTCTCCTAGTCTCGTCTCTTCTCCTGGTCTCTTCTCCTGGTCTTGTCTCTTCTCCTGGTCTCGACTCTTCTCCTTGTCTCGTCTCTTCTCCTGGTCTCTTCTCCTGGTCTCTTCTCTTCTCCTGGTCTCTTCTCTTCTCCTGGTCTCTTCTCCTGGTCTCGTCTCTTCTCCTGGTCTCTTCTCCTGGTCTCTTCTCCTGGTCTCGTCTCTTCTCCTGGTCTCTTCTCCTGGTCTCTTCTCTTCTCCTGGTCTCTTCTCTTCTCCTGGTCTCTTCTCTTCTCCTGGTCTCGTCTCTTCTCCTGGTCTCGTCTCTTCTCCTGGTCGCTTCTCCTGGTCTCGTCTCTTCTCCTGGTCTCCTCTCCTGGTCTCTTCTCCTGGTCTCTTCTCCTGGTCTGGTCTCCTGGTCTCTTCTCTTCTCCTGGTCTCTTCTCCTGGTCTCTTCTCCTGCTCTCTTCTCTTCTCCTGGTCTCTTCTCCTGGTCTCTTCTCCTGGTCTCTTCTCTTCTCCTGGTCTCGTCTCTTCTCCTGGTCTCTTCTCCTGGTCTCGTCTCTTCTCCTGGTCTCGTCTCTTCTCCTGGTCTCGTCTCTTCTCCTGGTCTCTTCTCCCGGTCTCTTCTCTTCTCCTGGTCTCTTCTCTTCTCCTGGTCTCGTCTCTTCTCCTGGTCTCGTCTCTTCTCCTGGTCTCGTCTCTTCTCCTGGTCGCTTCTCCTGGTCTCGTCTCTTCTCCTTGTCTCGTCTCTTCTCCTGGTCTCTTCTCCTGGTCTCTTCTCTTCTCCTGGTCTCTTCTCTTCTCCTGGTCTCTTCTCTTCTCCTGGTCTCTTCTCCTGGTCTCGTCTCTTCTCCTGGTCTCTTCTCCTGGTCTCTTCTCCTGGTCTCGTCTCTTCTCCTGGTCTCTTCTCCTGGTCTCTTCTCTTCTCCTTGTCTCGTCTCTTCTCCTGGTCTCGTCTCTTCTCCTGGTCTCTTCTCCTGATCTCGTCTCTTCTCCTGGTCTCTTCTCCTGGTCTCTTCTCTTCTCCTGGCCTCTTCTCTTCTCCTGGTCTCTTCTCTTCTCCTGGTCTCTTCTCCTGGTCTCTTCTCTTTTCCTGGTCTCTTCTCCTGGTCTCTTCTCTTCTCCTGGTCTCTTCTCTTCTCCTGGTCTCGTCTCTTCTCCTGGTCTCTTCTCCTGGTCTCTTCTCTTCTCCTGGTCTCTTCTCCTGGTCTCTTCTCCTCTCCTCGTCTCTTCTCTTCTCCTGGTCTCTTCTCTTCTCCTGGTCTCTTCTCTTCTCCTTGTCTCTTGTCCTGGTCTCTTCTCTTCTCCTGGTCTCTTCTCTTCTCCTGGTCTCGTCTCTTCTCCTAGTCTCGTCTCTTCTCCAGGTCTCGTCTCTTCTCCAGGTCTCGTCTCTTCTCCAGGTCTCGTCTCTTCTCCAGGTCTCGTCTCTTCTCCTGGTCTCTTCTCCTGGTCTCTTCTCTTCTCCTGGTCTCTTCTCCTGGTCTCTTCTCTTCTCCTGGTCTCTTCTCTTCTCCTGGTCTCGTCTCTTCTCCTGGTCTCGTCTCTTCTCCTGGTGTCTTCTCCTGGTCTCGTCTCTTCTCCTGGTCTCTTCTCCTGATCTCGTCTCTTCTCCTGGTCTCTCCTCCTGGTCTCTCCTCCTGGTCTCTTCTCTTCTCCTCGTCTCTTCTCTTCTCCTCGTCTCTTCTCTTCTCCTGGTCTCTTCTCTTCTCCTGGTCTCTTCTCCTGGTTTCTTCTCTTCTCCTGCTCTCTTCTCTTCTCCTGCTCTCTTCTCCTGGTCTCTTCTCCTGGTCTCTTCTCTTCTCCTGGTCTCTTCTCCTGGTCTCTTCTCTTCTCCTGGTCTCTTCTCCTGGTCTCTTCTCCTGGTCTCTTCTCTTCTCCTGGTCTCTTCTCCTGGTCTCTTCTCCTCTCCTCGTCTCTTCTCTTCTCCTGGTCTCTTCTCTTCTCCTGGTCTCTTCTCCATGTCTCTTCTCTTCTCCTGGTCTCTTCTCCTGGTCTCTTCTCCTGGTCTCCTCTCTTCTCCTGGTCTCTTCTCCTGGTCTCTTCTCTTCTCCTGGTCTCTTCTCCTCTCCTCGTCTCTTCTCTTCTCCTGGTCTCTTCTCTTCTCCTGGTCTCTTCTCCTGGTCTCATCTCTTCTCCTGGTCTCGTCTCTTCTCCTGGTCTCGTCTCTTCTCCTGGTCTCTTCTCCTGGTCTCGTCTCTTCTCGTGGTCTCTTCTCCTGGTCTCTTCTCCTGGTCTCGTCTCTTCTCCTGGTCTCTTCTCCTGGTCTCGTCTCCAGGTCTCGTCTCTTCTCCTGGTCTCTTCTCCTGGTCTCGTCTCTTCTCCTGGTCTCTTTTCCTGGTCTCGTCTCTTCTCCTGGTCTCTTCTCCTGGTCTCGTCTCTTCTCCTGGTCTCGTCTCTTCTCCTGGTCTCGTCTCCTGCTCTCTTCTCCTGTTCTCGTCTCTTCTCCTGCTCTCTTCTCCTGATCTCTTCTCCTGGTCTCGTCTCTTCTCCTGGTCTCCTCTCCTGGTCTCTTCTCCTGGTCTCTTCTCCTGGTCTCGCCTCTTCTCCTGGTCTCTTCTCCTGGTCTGGTCTCCTGGTCTCTTCTCTTCTCCTGGTCTCTTCTCCTGGTCTCTCCTCCTGGTCTCTTCTCTTCTCCTCGTCTCTTCTCTTCTCCTCGTCTCTTCTCTTCTCCTGGTCTCTTCTCTTCTCCTGGTCTCTTCTCCTGGTTTCTTCTCTTCTCCTGCTCTCTTCTCTTCTCCTGGTCTCTTCTCCTGGTCTCTTCTCCTGGTCTCTTCTCTTCTCCTGGTCTCTTCTCCTGGTCTCTTCTCTTCTCCTGGTCTCTTCTCCTGGTCTCTTCTCCTGGTCTCTTCTCTTCTCCTGGTCTCTTCTCCTGGTCTCTTCTCCTCTCCTCGTCTCTTCTCTTCTCCTGGTCTCTTCTCTTCTCCTGGTCTCTTCTCCATGTCTCTTCTCTTCTCCTGGTCTCTTCTCCTGGTCTCTTCTCCTGGTCTCCTCTCTTCTCCTGGTCTCTTCTCCTGGTCTCTTCTCTTCTCCTGGTCTCTTCTCCTCTCCTCGTCTCTTCTCTTCTCCTGGTCTCTTCTCTTCTCCTGGTCTCTTCTCCTGGTCTCATCTCTTCTCCTGGTCTCGTCTCTTCTCCTGGTCTCGTCTCTTCTCCTGGTCTCTTCTCCTGGTCTCGTCTCTTCTCGTGGTCTCTTCTCCTGGTCTCTTCTCCTGGTCTCGTCTCTTCTCCTGGTCTCTTCTCCTGGTCTCGTCTCCAGGTCTCGTCTCTTCTCCTGGTCTCTTCTCCTGGTCTCGTCTCTTCTCCTGGTCTCTTTTCCTGGTCTCGTCTCTTCTCCTGGTCTCTTCTCCTGGTCTCGTCTCCTCTCCTGGTCTCGTCTCTTCTCCTGGTCTCGTCTCCTGCTCTCTTCTCCTGTTCTCGTCTCTTCTCCTGCTCTCTTCTCCTGGTCTCTTCTCCTGGTCTCTTCTCTTCTCCTGGTCTCTTCTCCTGATCTCTTCTATTCTCCTGGTCTCTTCTCCTGGTCTCTTCTCTTCTCCTTGTCTCGTCTCTTCTCCTGGTCTCGTCTCTTCTCCTGGTCTCTTCTCCTGATCTCGTCTCTTCTCCTGGTCTCTTCTCCTGGTCTCTTCTCTTCTCCTGGACTCTTCTCTTCTCCTGGTCTCTTCTCTTATCCTGGTCTCTTCTCCTGGTCTCTTCTCTTCTCCTGGTCTCGTCTCTTCTCCTGGTCTCGTCTCTTCTCCTGGTCTCTTCTCCTGGTCTCGTCTCTTCTCGTGGTCTCTTCTCCTGGTCTCTTCTCCTGGTCTCATCTCTTCTCCTGGTCTCTTCTCCTGGTCTCGTCTCCTGGTCTCGTCTCTTCTCCTGGTCTCTTCTCCTGGTCTCGTCTCTTCTCCTGGTCTCTTCTCCTGTTCTCGTCTCTTCTCCTGGTCCCTTCTCCTGGTCTCGACTCTTCTCCTGGTCTCGTCTCCTGCTCTCTTCTCCTGTTCTCGTCTCTTCTCCTGCTCTCTTCTCCTGGTCTCTTCTCCTGGTCTCTTCTCTTCTCCTGGTCTCTTCTCCTGGTCTCTTCTCTTCTCCTGGTCTCGTCTCTTCTCCTGGTCTCTTCTCCTGGTCTCGTCTCTTCTCCTGGTCTCGTCTCTTCTCCTGGTCTCTTCTCCCGGTCTCTTCACTTCTCCTGGTCTCTTCTCTTCTCCTGGTCTCTTTTCTTCTCCTGGTCTCTTCTCTTCTCCTGGTCTCGTCTCTTCTCCTGGTCTCGACTCTTCTCCTTGTCTCGTCTCTTCTCCTGGTCTCTTCTCCTGGTCTCTTCTCTTCTCCTGGTCTCTTCTCTTCTCCTGGTCTCTTCTCCTGGTCTCGTCTCTTCTCCTGGTCTCTTCTCCTGGTCTCTTCTCCTGGTCTCGTCTCTTCTCCTGGTCTCTTCTCCTGGTCTCGTCTCTTCTCGTGGTCTCTTCTCCTGATCTCTTCTCCTGGTCTCGTCTCTTCTCCTGGTCTCCTCTCCTGGTCTCTTCTCCTGGTCTCTTCTCCTGGTCTCGCCTCTTCTCCTGGTCTCTTCTCCTGGTCTGGTCTCCTGGTCTCTTCTCTTCTCCTGGTCTCTTCTCCTGGTCTCTTCTCCTGCTCTCTTCTCTTCTCCTGGTCTCTTCTCCTGGTCTCTTCTCCTGGTCTCTTCTCTTCTCCTGGTCTCGTCTCTTCTCCTGGTCTCTTCTCCTGGTCTCGTCTCTTCTCCTGGTCTCGTCTCTTCTCCTGGTCTCTTCTCCCGGTCTCTTCTCTTCTCCTGGTCTCTTCTCTTCTCCTGGTCTCGTCTCTTCTCCTGGTCTCGTCTCTTCTCCTGGTCTCGTCTCTTCTCCTGGTCGCTTCTCCTGGTCTCGTCTCTTCTCCTTGTCTCGTCTCTTCTCCTGGTCTCTTCTCCTGGTCTCTTCTCTTCTCCTGGTCTCTTCTCTTCTCCTGGTCTCTTCTCTTCTCCTGGTCTCTTCTCCTGGTCTCGTCTCTTCTCCTGGTCTCTTCTCCTGGTCTCTTCTCCTGGTCTCGTCTCTTCTCCTGGTCTCTTCTCCTGGTCTCTTCTCTTCTCCTTGTCTCGTCTCTTCTCCTGGTCTCGTCTCTTCTCCTGGTCTCTTCTCCTGATCTCGTCTCTTCTCCTGGTCTCTTCTCCTGGTCTCTTCTCTTCTCCTGGCCTCTTCTCTTCTCCTGGTCTCTTCTCTTCTCCTGGTCTCTTCTCCTGGTCTCTTCTCTTTTCCTGGTCTCTTCTCCTGGTCTCTTCTCTTCTCCTGGTCTCTTCTCTTCTCCTGGTCTCGTCTCTTCTCCTGGTCTCTTCTCCTGGTCTCTTCTCTTCTCCTGGTCTCTTCTCCTGGTCTCTTCTCCTCTCCTCGTCTCTTCTCTTCTCCTGGTCTCTTCTCTTCTCCTGGTCTCTTCTCTTCTCCTTGTCTCTTGTCCTGGTCTCTTCTCTTCTCCTGGTCTCTTCTCTTCTCCTGGTCTCGTCTCTTCTCCTAGTCTCGTCTCTTCTCCAGGTCTCGTCTCTTCTCCAGGTCTCGTCTCTTCTCCTGGTCTCTTCTCCTGGTCTCTTCTCTTCTCCTGGTCTCTTCTCCTGGTCTCTTCTCTTCTCCTGGTCTCTTCTCTTCTCCTGGTCTCGTCTCTTCTCCTGGTCTCGTCTCTTCTCCTGGTCTCTTCTCCTGGTCTCGTCTCTTCTCCTGGTCTCTTCTCCTGATCTCGTCTCTTCTCCTGGTCTCTCCTCCTGGTCTCTTCTCTTCTCCTCGTCTCTTCTCTTCTCCTCGTCTCTTCTCTTCTCCTCGTCTCTTCTCTTCTCCTGGTCTCTTCTCTTCTCCTGGTCTCTTCTCCTGGTTTCTTCTCTTCTCCTGCTCTCTTCTCTTCTCCTGCTCTCTTCTCCTGGTCTCTTCTCCTGGTCTCTTCTCTTCTCCTGGTCTCTTCTCCTGGTCTCTTCTCTTCTCCTGGTCTCTTCTCCTGGTCTCTTCTCCTGGTCTCTTCTCTTCTCCTGGTCTCTTCTCCTGGTCTCTTCTCCTCTCCTCGTCTCTTCTCTTCTCCTGGTCTCTTCTCTTCTCCTGGTCTCTTCTCCATGTCTCTTCTCTTCTCCTGGTCTCTTCTCCTGGTCTCTTCTCCTGGTCTCCTCTCTTCTCCTGGTCTCTTCTCCTGGTCTCTTCTCTTCTCCTGGTCTCTTCTCCTCTCCTCGTCTCTTCTCTTCTCCTGTTCTCTTCTCTTCTCCTGGTCTCTTCTCCTTGTCTCATCTCTTCTCCTGGTCTCGTCTCTTCTCCTGGTCTCGTCTCTTCTCCTGGTCTCTTCTCCTGGTCTCGTCTCTTCTCCTGGTCTCTTCTCCTGGTCTCGTCTCCAGGTCTCGTCTCTTCTCCTGGTCTCTTCTCCTGGTCTCGTCTCTTCTCCTGGTCTCTTTTCCTGGTCTCGTCTCTTCTCCTGGTCTCTTCTCCTGGTCTCGTCTCTTCTCCTGGTCTCGTCTCTTCTCCTGGTCTCGTCTCCTGCTCTCTTCTCCTGTTCTCGTCTCTTCTCCTGCTCTCTTCTCCTGGTCTCTTCTCCTGGTCTCTTCTCTTCTCCTGGTCTCTTCTCCTGATCTCTTCTATTCTCCTGGTCTCTTCTCCTGGTCTCTTCTCTTCTCCTTGTCTCGTCTCTTCTCCTGGTCTCGTCTCTTCTCCTGGTCTCTTCTCCTGATCTCGTCTCTTCTCCTGGTCTCTTCTCCTGGTCTCTTCTCTTCTCCTGGACTCTTCTCTTCTCCTGGTCTCTTCTCTTATCCTGGTCTCTTCTCCTGGTCTCTTCTCTTCTCCTGGTCTCGTCTCTTCTCCTGGTCTCGTCTCTTCTCCTGGTCTCTTCTCCTGGTCTCGTCTCTTCTCGTGGTCTCTTCTCCTGGTCTCTTCTCCTGGTCTCATCTCTTCTCCTGGTCTCTTCTCCTGGTCTCGTCTCCTGGTCTCGTCTCTTCTCCTGGTCTCTTCTCCTGGTCTCGTCTCTTCTCCTGGTCTCTTCTCCTGTTCTCGTCTCTTCTCCTGGTCCCTTCTCCTGGTCTCGACTCTTCTCCTGGTCTCGTCTCTTCTCCTGGTCTCGTCTCTTCTCCTGGTCTCTTCTCCTGCTCTCTTCTCCTGTTCTCGTCTCTTCTCCTGCTCTCTTCTCCTGGTCTCTTCTCCTGGTCTCTTCTCTTCTCCTGGTCTCTTCTCCTGGTCTCTTCTCTTCTCCTGGTCTCGTCTCTTCTCCTGGTCTCTTCTCCTGGTCTCGTCTCTTCTCCTGGTCTCGTCTCTTCTCCTGGTCTCTTCTCCCGGTCTCTTCTCTTCTCCTGGTCTCTTCTCTTCTCCTGGTCTCTTCTCTTCTCCTGGTCTCTTCTCTTCTCCTGGTCTCGTCTCTTCTCCTGGTCTCGTCTCTTCTCCTAGTCTCGTCTCTTCTCCTGGTCTCTTCTCCTGGTCTCGTCTCTTCTCCTGGTCTCGACTCTTCTCCTTGTCTCGTCTCTTCTCCTGGTCTCTTCTCCTGGTCTCTTCTCTTCTCCTGGTCTCTTCTCTTCTCCTGGTCTCTTCTCCTGGTCTCGTCTCTTCTCCTGGTCTCTTCTCCTGGTCTCTTCTCCTGGTCTCGTCTCTTCTCCTGGTCTCTTCTCCTGGTCTCGTCTCTTCTCGTGGTCTCTTCTCCTGATCTCTTCTCCTGGTCTCGTCTCTTCTCCTGGTCTCCTCTCCTGGTCTCTTCTCCTGGTCTCTTCTCCTGGTCTCGCCTCTTCTCCTGGTCTCTTCTCCTGGTCTGGTCTCCTGGTCTCTTCTCTTCTCCTGGTCTCTTCTCCTGGTCTCTTCTCCTGCTCTCTTCTCTTCTCCTGGTCTCTTCTCCTGGTCTCTTCTCCTGGTCTCTTCTCTTCTCCTGGTCTCGTCTCTTCTCCTGGTCTCTTCTCCTGGTCTCGTCTCTTCTCCTGGTCTCGTCTCTTCTCCTGGTCTCTTCTCCCGGTCTCTTCTCTTCTCCTGGTCTCTTCTCTTCTCCTGGTCTCGTCTCTTCTCCTGGTCTCGTCTCTTCTCCTGGTCTCGTCTCTTCTCCTGGTCGCTTCTCCTGGTCTCGTCTCTTCTCCTTGTCTCGTCTCTTCTCCTGGTCTCTTCTCCTGGTCTCTTCTCTTCTCCTGGTCTCTTCTCTTCTCCTGGTCTCTTCTCTTCTCCTGGTCTCTTCTCCTGGTCTCGTCTCTTCTCCTGGTCTCTTCTCCTGGTCTCTTCTCCTGGTCTCGTCTCTTCTCCTGGTCTCTTCTCCTGGTCTCGTCTCTTCTCGTGGTCTCTTCTCCTGATCTCTTCTCCTGGTCTCGTCTCTTCTCCAGGTCTCTTCTCCTGGTCTCTTCTCCTGGTCTCGTCTCTTCTCCTGGTCTCTTCTCCTGGTCTGGTCTCCTGGTCTCTTCTCTTCTCCTGGTCTCGTCTCTTCTCCTGGTCTCGTCTCTTCTCCTGGTCTCTTCTCCTGGTCTCGTCTCTTCTCCTGGTCTCTTCTCCTGATCTCGTCTCTTCTCCTGGTCTCTCCTCCTGGTCTCTTCTCTTCTCCTCGTCTCTTCTCTTCTCCTGGTCTTTTCTCTTCTCCTGGTCTCTTCTCTTCTCCTGGTCTCTTTTCCTGGTCTCTTCTCCTGGTCTCTTCTCTTCTCCTGGTCTCTTCTCTTCTCCTGGTCTCTTCTCCTGTTCTCTTCTCCTGGTCTCTTCTCTTCTCCTGGTCTCTTCTCCTGGTCTCTTCTCTTCTCCTGGTCTCTTCTCCTGGTCTCTTCTCCTGGTCTCTTCTCTTCTCCTGGTCTCTTCTCCTGGTCTCTTCTCCTCTCCTCGTCTCTTCTCTTCTCCTGGTCTCTTCTCTTCTCCTGGTCTCTTCTCTTCTCCTGGTCTCTTCTCCATGTCTCTTCTCTTCTCCTGGTCTCTTCTCCTGGTCTCTTCTCCTGGTCTCCTCTCTTCTCCTGGTCTCTTCTCCTGGTCTCTTCTCTTCTCCTGGTCTCTTCTCCTCTCCTCGTCTCTTATCTTCTCCTCGTCTCTTCTCTTCTCCTGGTCTCTCCTCCTGGTCTCTTCTCTTCTCCTGGTCTCGTCTCTTCTCCTGGTCTCGTCTCTTCTCCTGGTCTCTTCTCCTGGTCTCGTCTCTTCTCCTGGTCTCTTCTCCTGGTCTCTTCTCCTGGTCTCGTCTCCTGGTCTCGTCTCTTCTCCTGGTCTCTTCTCCTGGTCTCGTCTCTTCTCCTGGTCTCTTTTCCTGGTCTCGTCTCTTCTCCTGGTCTCTTCTCCTGGTCTCGTCTCTTCTCCTGGTCTCTTCTCCTGATCTCGTCTCTTCTCCTGGTCTCTCCTCCTGGTCTCTTCTCTTCTCCTCGTCTCTTCTCTTCTCCTGGTCTTTTCTCTTCTCCTGGTCTCTTCTCTTCTCCTGGTCTCTTTTCCTGGTCTCTTCTCCTGGTCTCTTCTCTTCTCCTGGTCTCTTCTCTTCTCCTGGTCTCTTCTCTTCTCCTGGTCTCTTCTCCTGTTCTCTTCTCCTGGTCTCTTCTCTTCTCCTGGTCTCTTCTCCTGGTCTCTTCTCTTCTCCTGGTCTCTTCTCCTGGTCTCTTCTCCTGGTCTCTTCTCTTCTCCTGGTCTCTTCTCCTGGTCTCTTCTCCTCTCCTCGTCTCTTCTCTTCTCCTGGTCTCTTCTCTTCTCCTGGTCTCTTCTCTTCTCCTGGTCTCTTCTCCATGTCTCTTCTCTTCTCCTGGTCTCTTCTCCTGGTCTCTTCTCCTGGTCTCCTCTCTTCTCCTGGTCTCTTCTCCTGGTCTCTTCTCTTCTCCTGGTCTCTTCTCCTCTCCTCGTCTCTTATCTTCTCCTCGTCTCTTCTCTTCTCCTGGTCTCTCCTCCTGGTCTCTTCTCTTCTCCTGGTCTCGTCTCTTCTCCTGGTCTCGTCTCTTCTCCTGGTCTCTTCTCCTGGTCTCGTCTCTTCTCCTGGTCTCTTCTCCTGGTCTCTTCTCCTGGTCTCGTCTCCTGGTCTCGTCTCTTCTCCTGGTCTCTTCTCCTGGTCTCGTCTCTTCTCCTGGTCTCTTTTCCTGGTCTCGTCTCTTCTCCTGGTCTCTTCTCCTGGTCTCGTCTCTTCTCCTGGTCTCGTCTCTTCTCCTGGTCTCTTCTCTTCTCCTGGTCTCGTCTCCTGGTCTCTTCTCCTGGTCTCTTCTCTTCTCCTGTTCTCTTCTCTTCTCCTGGTCTCTTCTCCTGGTCTCTTCTCCTGGTCTCTTCTCTTCTCCTGGTCTCTTCTCCTGATCTCTTCTCCTGGTCTCTTCTCTTCTCCTGGTCTCTTCTCCTGGTCTCTTCTCCTGGTCTCGTCTCTTCTCCTGGTCTCGTCTCCTGGTCTCTTCTCCTGTTCTCGTCTCTTCTCCTGCTCTCTTCTCCTGGTCTCTTCTCCTGGTCTCTTCTCTTCTCCTGTTGTCTTCTCTTCTCCTGGTCTCTTCTCCTGGTCTCTTCTCCTGGTCTCTTCTCTTCTCCTGGTCTCTTCTCCTGATCTCTTCTCCTGGTCTCTTCTCTTCTCCTGGTCTCTTCTCTTCTCCTGGTCTATTCTCCTGGTCTCTTCTCCTGGTCTCTTCTCTTCTCCTGGTCTCTTCTCCTGGTCTCTTCTCCTGGTCTCTTCTCTTCTCCTGGTCTCGTCTCTTCTCCTGGTCTCTTCTCCCGGTCTCTTCTCTTCTCCTGGTCTCTTCTCTTCTCCTGGTCTCTTCTCTTCTCCTGGTCTCGTCTCTTCTCCTGGTCTCTTCTCCCGGTCTCTTCTCTTCTCCTGGTCTCTTCTCTTCTCCTGGTCTCTTCTCTTCTCCTGGTCTCGTCTCTTCTCCTAGTCTCGTCTCTTCTCCTGGTCTCTTCTCCTGGTCTCGTCTCTTCTCCTGGTCTCGTCTCTTCTCCTTGTCTCGTCTCTTCTCCTGGTCTCTTCTCCTGGTCTCTTCTCTTCTCCTGGTCTCTTCTCTTCTCCTGGTCTCTTCTCCTGGTCTCGTCTCTTCTCCTTGTCTCTTCTCCTGGTCTCGTCTCTTCTCCTGGTCTCTTCTCCTGGTCTCTTCTCCTGGTCTCGTCTCTTCTCCTGGTCTCTTCTCCTGGTCTCGTCTCTTCTCGTGGGCTCTTCTCCTGATCTCTTCTCCTGGTCTCTTCTCTTCTCCTGGTCTCTTCTCCTGGTCTCTTCTCCTGGTCTCGTCTCTTCTCCTGGTCTCTTCTCCTGGTCTGGTCTCCTGGTCTCGTCTCTTCTCCTGGTCTCCTCTCCTGGTCTCGTCTCTTCTCCTGGTCTCTTCTCCTCGTCTCGTCTCTTCTCCTGGTCTCGTCTCTTCTCCTGGTCTCGTCTCTTCTCCTGGTCTCTTCTCCTGGTCTCGTCTCTTCTCCTGCTCTCTTCTCCTGGTCTCTTCTCTTCTCCTGGTCTCTTCTCCTGGTCTCTTCTCTTCTCCTGGTCTCGTCTCTTCTCCAGGTCTCGTCTCGTCTCTTCTCCTAGACTCGTCTCTTCTCCTGGTCTCTTCTCCTGGTCTCGTCTCTTCTCCTGGTCTCGTCTCTTCTCCTGGTCTCGTCTCTTCTCCTGGTCTCTTCTCCTGGTCTCTTCTCTTCTCCTGGTCTCTTCTCTTCTCCTGGTCTCTTCTCCTGGTCTCGTCTCTTCTCCTGGCCTCCTCTCCTGGTCTCGTCTCTTCTCGTGGTCTCTTCTCCTGGTCTCTTCTCCTGGTCTCTTCTCTTCTCCTGGTCTCTACTCCTGGTCTCTTCTCTTCTCCTGGTCTCTTCTCCTGGTCTCTTCTCTTCTCCTGGTCTCTTCTCTTCTCCTGGTCTCTTCTCCTGGTCTCGTCTCTTCT
Source organism: Columba livia (assembly GCF_036013475.1). Taxonomy (NCBI): domain Eukaryota; kingdom Metazoa; phylum Chordata; class Aves; order Columbiformes; family Columbidae; genus Columba; species Columba livia. The sequence continues at coordinate 163,454 of NW_027042993.1, read as the reverse complement.
CCTGGTCTCTTCTCCTGGTCTCGTCTCTTCTCCTGGTCTCCTCTCCTGGTCTCGTCTCTTCTCGTGGTCTCTTCTCCTGGTCTCTTCTCCTGGTCTCTTCTCTTCTCCTGGTCTCTTCGCCTGGTCTCTTCTCTTCTCCTGGTCTCTTCTCCTGGTCTCGTCTCCTGGTCTCTTCTCTTCTCCTGGTCTCTTCTCCTGGGCTCGTCTCTTCTCCTGGTCTCTTCTCCTGGTCTCGTCTCTTCTCCTGGTCTCTTCTCCTGGTCTCTGCTCTTCTCCTGGTCTCTTCTCTTCTCCTCGTCTCTTCTCCTGGTCTCTTCTCCTCGTCTCTTCTCCTCGTCTCGACTCTTCTCCTGGTCTCGTCTCTTCTCCTGGTCTCGTCTCTTCTCCTGGTCTCTTCTCCTGGTCTCTTCTCTTCTCTTCTCCTGGTCTCGTCTCTTCTCCTGGTCTCTTCTCCTGGTCTCTTCTCTTCTCCTGGTCTCTTCCCCTGGTCTCTTCCCTTCTCCTGGTCTCTTCTCCTGGTCTCTTCTCCTGGTCTCTTCTCTTCTCCTGGTCTCTTCTCTTCTTCTGGTCTCGCCTCTTCTCCTGGTCTCGTCTCTTCTCCTGGTCTCGTCTCTTCTCCTGGTCTCTTCTCCTGGTCTCTTCTCCTGATCTCTTCTCTTCTCCTGATCTCTTCTCTTCTCCTGGTCTCTTCTCCTGGTCTCTTCTCTTCTCCTTGTCTCGTCTCTTCTCCTGGTCTCTTCTCCTGATCTCGTCTCTTCTCCTGGTCTCTTCTCCTGGTCTCTTCTCTTCTCCTGGCCTCTTCTCTTCTCCTGGTCTCTTCTCTTCTCCTGGTCTCTTCTCCTGGTCTCTTCTCTTTTCCTGGTCTCTTCTCCTGGTCTCTTCTCTTCTCCTGGTCTCTTCTCTTCTCCTGGTCTCGTCTCTTGTCCTTGTCTCGTCTCTTCTCCTAGTTTCGTCTCTTCTCCAGGTCTCGTCTCTTCTCCTGGTCTCGTCTCCTGCTCTCTTCTCCTGGTCTCTTGTCCTCTCCTCGTCTCTTCTCTTCTCCTGGTCTCTTCTCTTCTCCCGGTGTCTTCTCTTCTCCTTGTCTCTTGTCCTGGTCTCTTCTCTTCTCCTGGTCTCTTCTCTTCTCCTGGTCTCGTCTCTTCTCCTAGTCTCGTCTCTTCTCCAGGTCTCGTCTCTTCTCCTGGTCTCTTCTCCTGGTCTCTTCTCCTGGTCTCTTCTCTTCTCCTGGTCTCTTCTCCTGGTCTCTTCTCTTCTCCTGGTCTCTTCTCTTCTCCTGGTCTCGTCTCTTCTCCTAGTCTCGTCTCTTCTCCAGGTCTCGTCTCTTCTCCTGGTCTCTTCTCCTGGTCTCTTCTCCTGGTCTCGTCTCTTCTCCTGGTCTCTTCTCCTGGTCTCGTCTCTTCTCCTGGTCCCTTCTCCTTATCTCGTCTCTTCGCCTGGTCTCTCCTCCTGGTCTCTTCTCTTCTCCTGGTCTCTTCTCTTCTCCTGGTCTCTTCTCTTCTCCTGGTCTCTTCTCTTCTCCTGGTCTCTTCTCCTGGTCTCGTCTCTTCTCCTGGTCTCTTCTCCTGGTCTCTTCTCCTGGTCTCGCCTCTTCTCCTGGTCTCTTCTCCTGGTCTCGTCTCTTCTCCTGGTCTCTTCTCCTGGTCTCTTCTCCTGGTCTCGTCTCTTCTCCTGGTCTCTTCTCCTGGTCTCGTCTCTTCTCCTGGTCTCTTCTCCTGGTCTCGTCTCCTGGTCTCGTCTCTTCTCCTGGTCTCTTCTCCTGGTCTCTTCTCTTCTCCTGGTCTCTTCTCTTCTCATGGTCTCTTCTCCTGGTCTCTTCTCCTCGTCTCTTCACCTCGTCTCGACTCTTCTCCTGGTCTCGTCTCTTCTCCTGGTCTCATCTCTTCTCCTGGTCTCGTCTCTTCTCCTGGTCTCTTCTCCTGGTCTCTTCTCTTCTCTTCTCCTGGTCTCGTCTCTTCTCCTGGTCTCTTCTCCTGGTCTCTTCTCTTCTCCTGGTCTCTTCTCCTGGTCTCTTCCCTTCTCCTTGTCTCTTCTCCTGGTCTCTTCTCCTGGTCTCTTCTCTTCTCCTGGTCTCGTCTCTTCTCCTGGTCTCGTCTCTTCTTCTGGTCTCGTCTCTTCTCCTGGTCTCGTCTCTTCTCCTGGTCTCGTCTCTTCTCCTGGTCTCTTCTCCTAGTCTCTTCTCCTGGTCTCTTCTCTTCTCCTGGCATCTTCTCCTGGTCTCTTCTCTTCTCCTTGTCTCGTCTCTTCTCCAGGTCTCGTCTCTTCTCCTGGTCTCTTCTCCTGATCTCGTCTCTTCTCCTGGTCTCTTCTCCTGGTCTCTTCTCTTCTCCTGGCCTCTTCTCTTCTCCTGGTCTCTTCTCTTCTCCTGGTCTCTTCTCTTCTCCTGGTCTCGTCTCTTCTCCTGGTCTCTTCTCCTGGTCTCTTCTCCTGGTCTGTTCTCTTCTCCTGGTCTCTTCTCCTGGTCTCTTCTCTTCTCCTGGTCTCTTCTCTTCTCCTGTTCTCGTCTCTTCTCCTGGTCTCGTCTCTTCTCCTGGTCTCTTCTCCTGGTCTCGTCTCTTCTCCTGGTCTCTTCTCCTGATCTCGTCTCTTCTCCTGGTCTCTCCTCCTGGTCTCTTCTCTTCTCCTGGTCTCTTCTCTTCTCCTCGTCTCTTCTCCTGGTCTCTTCTCTTCTCCTGGTCTCTTCTCTTCTCCTGGTCTCTTCTCCTGCTCTCTTCTCCTGGTCTCTTCTCTTCTCCTGGTCTCTTCTCCTGGTCTCTTCTCTTCTCCTGGTCTCTTCTCTTCTCCTGGTCTCTTCTCCTGGTCTCTCCTCCTGGTCTCTTCTCTTCTCCTGGTCTCTTCTCTTCTCCTGGTCTCTTCTCCTGGTCTCTTCTCTTCTCCTGGTCTCTTCTCTTCTCCTGGTCTCTTCTCCTGGTCTATTCTCCTGGTCTCCTCTCTTCTACTGGTCTCTTCTCTTCTCCTGGTCTCTTCTCCTCTCCTCGTCTCTTCTCTTCTCCTGGTCTCTTCTCTTCTCCTGGTCTCTTCTCCTGGTCTCTTCTCTTCTCCTTGTCTCGTCTCTTCTCCAGGTCTCGTCTCTTCTCCTGGTCTCTTCTCCTGATCTCGTCTCTTCTCCTGGTCTCTTCTCCTGGTCTCTTCTCTTCTCCTGGCCTCTTCTCTTCTCCTGGTCTCTTCTCTTCTCCTGGTCTCTTCTCTTCTCCTGGTCTCGTCTCTTCTCCTGGTCTCTTCTCCTGGTCTCTTCTCCTGGTCTCTTCTCTTCTCCTGGTCTCTTCTCCTGGTCTCTTCTCTTCTCCTGGTCTCTTCTCTTCTCCTGTTCTCGTCTCTTCTCCTGGTCTCGTCTCTTCTCCTGGTCTCTTCTCCTGGTCTCTTCTCCTGATCTCGTCTCTTCTCCTGGTCTCTCCTCCTGGTCTCTTCTCTTCTCCTGGTCTCTTCTCTTCTCCTCGTCTCTTCTCCTGGTCTCTTCTCTTCTCCTGGTCTCTTCTCTTCTCCTGGTCTCTTCTCCTGCTCTCTTCTCCTGGTCTCTTCTCTTCTCCTGGTCTCTTCTCCTGGTCTCTTCTCTTCTCCTGGTCTCTTCTCTTCTCCTGGTCTCTTCTCTTCTCCTGGTCTCTCCTCCTGGTCTCTTCTCTTCTCCTGGTCTCTTCTCTTCTCCTGGTCTCTTCTCCTGGTCTCTTCTCTTCTCCTGGTCTCGTCTCTTCTCCTGGTCTCTTCTCCTGGTCTCTTCTCCTGGTCTCCTCTCTTCTACTGGTCTCTTCTCTTCTCCTGGTCTCTTCTCCTCTCCTCGTCTCTTCTCTTCTCCTGGTCTCTTCTCTTCTCCTGGTCTCTTCTCCTGGTCTCGTCTCTTCTCCTGGTCTCGTCTCTTCTCCTGGTATCTTCTCCTGGTCTCGTCTCTTCTCGTGGTCTCTTCTCCTGGTCTCTTCTCCTGGTCTCGTCTCCTGGTCTCGTCTCTTCTCCTGGTCTCTTCTCCTGGTCTCGTCTCTTCTCCTGGTCTCGTCACTTCTCCTGGTCTCGTCTCTTCTCCTGGTCTCTTCTCCTGCTCTCTTCTCCTGTTCTCGTCTCTTCTCCTGCTCTCTTCTCCTGGTCTCTTCTCCTGGTCTCTTCTCTTCTCCTGGTCTCTTCTCTTCTCCTGGTCTCTTCTCCTGGTCTCTTCTCCTGGTCTCTTCTCTTCTCCTGGTCTCTTCTCCTGGTCTCTTCTCCTGGTTTCTTCTCTTCTCCTGGTCTCGTCTCTTCTCCTGGTCTCTTCTCCTGGTCTCGTCCTTCTCCTAGTCTCGTCTCTTCTCCTGGTCTCTTCTCCTGGTCTCGTCTCTTCTCCTGGTCTCATCTCTTCTCCTTTTCTCGTCTCTTCTCCTGGTCTCTCCTCCTGGTCTCTTCTCTTCTCCTGGTCTCTTCTCTTCTCCTGGTGTCTTCTCTTCTCCTGGTCTCTTCTCTTCTCCTGGTCTCTTCTCTTTTCCTGGTCTCTTCTCCTGGTCTCTTCTCTTCTCCTGGTCTCGTCTCTTCTCCTGGTCTCTTCTCTTCTCCTGGTCTCTTCTCCTGGTCTCTTCTCTTCTCCTGGTCTCTTCTCCTGGTCTCTTCTCTTCTCCTGGTCTCTTCTCCTGGTCTCTTCTCCTGGTCTCTTCTCCTGGTCTCTTCTCTTCTCCTGGTCTCTTCTCCTGGTCTCTTCTCCTCTCTTCGTCTCTTCTCTTCTCCTGGTCTCTTCTCTTCTCCTGGTCTCTTCTCTTCTCCATGTCTCTTCTCTTCTCCTGGTCTCTTCTCCTGGTCTCTTCTCCTGGTCTCTTCTCCTGGTCTCCTCTCTTCTCCTGGTCTCTTCTCCTGGTCTCTTCTCTTCTCCTGGTCTCTTCTCCTCTCCTCGTCTCTTCTCTTCTCCTGGTCTCTTCTCTTCTCCTGGTCTCTTCTCTTCTCCTGGTCTCTTCTCCTGGTCTCGTCTCTTCTCCTGGTCTCGTCTCTTCCCCTGGTGTCGTCTCTTCTCCTGGTCTCTTCTCCTGGTCTCGTCTCTTCTTGTGGTCTCTTCTCCTGGTCTCTTCTCCTGGTCTTGTCTCTTCTCCTGGTCTCTTCTCCTGGTCTCGTCTCCTGGACTCGTTTCTTCTCCTGGTCTCTTCTCCTGGTCTCGTCTCTTCTCCTGGCCTCTTTTCCTGGTCTCGTCTCTTCTCCTGGTCTCTTCTCCTGGTCTCGTCTCTTCTCCTGGTCTCGTCTCTTCTCCTGGTCTCGTCTCTTCTCCTGGTCTCTTCTCCTGTTCTCGTCTCTTCTCCTGCTCTCTTCTCCTGGTCTCTTCTCCTGGTCTCTTCTCTTCTCCTGTTCTCTTCTCTTCTCCTGGTCTCTTCTCCTGGTCTCTTCTCCTGGTCTCTTCTCTTCTCCTGGTCTCTTCTCCTGATCTCTTCTCTTCTCCTGGTCTCTTCTCCTGGTCTCTTCTCTTCTCCTTGTCTCGTCTCTTCTCCTGGTCTCGTCTCTTCTCCAGGTCTCTTCTCCTGATCTCGTCTCTTCTCCTGGTCTCTTCTCCTGGTCTCTTCTCTTCTCCTGGACTCTTCTCTTCTCCTGGTCTCTTCTCTTCTCCTGGTCTCTTCTCTTCTCCTGGTCTCGTCTCTTCTCCTGGTCTCGTCTCTTCTCCTGGTCTCTTCTCCTGGTCTCGTCTCTTCTCGTGGTCTCGTCTCTTCTCCTGGTCTTGTCTCTTCTCCTGGTCTCGTCTCTTCTCCTGCTCTCTTCTCCTGGTCTCTTCTCTTCTCCTGGTCTCTTCTCTTCTCCTGGTCTCGTCTCTTCTCCTGGTCTCGTCTCTTCTCCTGGTCTCTTCTCCTGGTCTCGTCTCCTGGTCTCGTCTCTTCTCCTGGTCTCGTCTCTTCTCCTGGTCTTGTCTCTTCTCCTGGTCTCGTCTCTTCTCCTGCTCTCTTCTCCTGGTCTCTTCTCTTCTCCTGGTCTCTTCTCTTCTCCTGGTCTCTTCTCTTCTCCTGGTCTCTTCTCCTGGTCTCTTCTCTTCTCCTGGTCTCGTCTCTTCTCCTGGTCTCGTCTCTTCTCCTAGACTCGTCTCTTCTCCTGGTCTCTTCTCCTGGTCTCGTCTCTTCTCCTGGTCTCGTCTCTTCTCCTAGACTCGTCTCTTCTCCTGGTCTCGTCTCTTCTCCTGGTCTCGTCTCTTCTCCTGGTCTCGTCTCTTCTCCTGGTCTCTTCTCCTGGTCTCTTCTCTTCTCCTGGTCTCTTCTCTTCTCCTGGTCTCTTCTCCTGGTCTCGTCTCTTCTCCTGGTCTCTTCTCCTGGTCTCGTCCCTTCTCCTGGTCTCTTCTCCTGGTCTCTTCTCCTGGTCTCGTCTCTTCTCCTGGTCTCTTCTCCTGGTCTCGTCTCTTCTCCTGGTCTCTTCTCCTTGTCTCGTCTCTTCTCCTGGTCTCTTCTCTTCTCCTGGTCTCTTCTCTTCTCCTGGTCTCGTCTCTTCTCCTGGTCTCGTCTCTTCTCCTGGTCTCTTCTCCTGGTCTCGTCTCTTCTCCTGGTCTCTTCTCCTGGTCTCTTCTCCTGGTCTCGTCTCCTGGTCTCTTCTCTTCTCCTGGTCTCGTCTCTTCTCCTGGTCTCGTCTCTTCTCCTGGTCTCGTCTTTTCTCCTGGTCTCTTCTCCTGGTCTCGTCACTTCTCCTGCTCTCTTCTCCTGGTCTCTTCTCTTCTCCTGGTCTCGTCTCTTCTCCTGGTCTCTTCTCCTGGTCTCCTCTCTTCTCCTGGTCTCGTCTCTTCTCCTGGTCTCGTCTCTTCTCCTGGTCTCTTCTCCCGGTCTCTTCTCTTCTCCTGGGCTCTTCTCTTCTCCTGGTCTCTTCTCTTCTATTGGTCTCGTCTCTTCTTCTGGTCTCGTCTCTTCTCCTAGTCTCGTCTCTTCTCCTAGTCTCGTCTCTTCTCCTGGTCTCTTCTCCTGGTCTCGTCTCTTCTCCTGGTCTCATCTCTTCTCCTTTTCTCGTCTCTTCTCCTGGTCTCTTCTCCTGGTCTCTTCTCTTCTCCTGGTCTCTTCTCTTCTCCTGGTCTCTTCTCTTCTTCTGGTCTCTTCTCTTCTCCTGGTCTCGTCTCTTCTCCTGGTCTCGTCTCTTCTCCTGGTCTCGTCTCTTCTCCTGATCTCTTCTCCTGGTCTCTTCTCTTCTCCTGGTCTCTTCTCTTTTCCTGGTCTCTTCTCCTGGTCTCTTCTCTTCTCCTGGTCTCTTCTCCTGGTCTCTTCTCCTGGTCTCTTCTCCTGGTCTCTTCTCTTCTCCTGGTCTCTTCTCCTGGTCTCTTCTCCTCTCCTCGTCTCTTCTCTTCTCCTGGTCTCTTCTCTTCTTCTGGTCTCTTCTCTTCTCCTGGTCTCTTCTCCATGTCTCTTATCTTCTCCTGGTCTCTTCTCCTGGTCTCTTCTCCTGGTCTCCTCTCTTCTCCTGGTCTCTTCTCCTGGTCTCTTCTCTTCTCCTGGTCTCTTCTCCTCTCCTCGTCTCTTCTCTTCTCCTGGTCTCTTCTCTTCTCCTGGTCTCTTCTCTTCTCCTGGTCTCTTCTCCTGGTCTCGTCTCTTCTCCTGGTCTCGTCTCTTCTCCTGGTGTCGTCTCTTCTCCTGGTCTCTTCTCCTGGTCTCATCTCTTCTCGTGGTCTCTTCTCCTGGTCTCTTCTCCTGGTCTCGTCTCTTCTCCTGGTCTCTTCTCCTGGTCTCGTCTCCTGGACTCGTTTCTTCTCCTGGTCTCTTCTCCTGGTCTCGTCTCTTCTCCTGGCCTCTTTTCCTGGTCTCGTCTCTTCTCCTGGTCTCTTCTCCTGGTCTCGTCTCTTCTCCTGGTCTCGTCTCTTCTCCTGGTCTCTTCTCCTGTTCTCGTCTCTTCTCCTGCTCTCTTCTCCTGGTCTCTTCTCCTGGTCTCTTCTCTTCTCCTGTTCTCTTCTCTTCTCCTGGTCTCTTCTCCTGGTCTCTTCTCCTGGTCTCTTCTCTTCTCCTGGTCTCTTCTCCTGATCTCTTCTCTTCTCCTGGTCTCTTCTCCTGGTCTCTTCTCTTCTCCTTGTCTCGTCTCTTCTCCTGGTCTCGTCTCTTCTCCAGGTCTCTTCTCCTGATCTCGTCTCTTCTCCTGGTCTCTTCTCCTGGTCTCTTCTCTTCTCCTGGACTCTTCTCTTCTCCTGGTCTCTTCTCCTGGTCTCGTCTCTTCTCCTGGTCTCGTCTCTTCTCCTGCTCTCTTCTCCTGGTCTCTTCTCTTCTCCTGGTCTCTTCTCTTCTCCTGGTCTCTTCTCCTGGTCTCTTCTCTTCTCCTGGTCTCGTCTCTTCTCCTGGTCTCGTCTCTTCTCCTAGACTCGTCTCTTCTCCTGGTCTCTTCTCCTGGTCTCGTCTCTTCTCCTGGTCTCGTCTCTTCTCCTAGACTCGTCTCTTCTCCTGGTCTCGTCTCTTCTCCTGGTCTCGTCTCTTCTCCTGGTCTCGTCTCTTCTCCTGGTCTCTTCTCCTGGTCTCTTCTCTTCTCCTGGTCTCTTCTCTTCTCCTGGTCTCTTCTCCTGGTCTCATCTCTTCTCCTGGTCTCTTCTCCTGGTCTCTTCTCCTGGTCTCGTCTCTTCTCCTGGTCTCTTCTCCTGGTCTCGTCTCTTCTCCTGGTCTCTTCTCCTGGTCTCTTCTCCTGGTCTCGTCTCTTCTCCTGGTCTCTTCTCCTGGTCTCGTCTCTTCTCCTGCTCTCTTCTCCTGGTCTCTTCTCTTCTCCTGGTCTCTTCTCTTCTCCTGGTCTCTTCTCTTCTCCTGGTCTCTTCTCCTGGTCTCTTCTGTTCTCCTGGTCTCGTCTCTTCTCCTGGTCTCGTCTCTTCTCCTGGTCTCTTCTCTTCTCCTGGTTTCTTCTCTTCTCCTTGTCTCTTGTCCTGGTCTCTTCTCTTCTCCTGGTCTCTTCTCTTCTCCTGGTCTCGTCTCTTCTCCTAGTCTCGTCTCTTCTCTAGGTCTCGTCTCTTCTCCTGGTCTCTTCTCCTGGTCTCTTCTCTTCTCCTGGTCTCTTCTCCTGGTCTCTTCTCTTCTCCTGGTCTCTTCTCTTCTCCTGGTCTCGTCTCTTCTCCTGGTCTCGTCTCTTCTCCTGGTCTCTTCTCCTGGTCTCGTCTCTTCTCCTGGTCTCTTCTCCTGATCTCGTCTCTTCTCCTGGTCTCTCCTCCTGGTCTCTTCTCTTCTCCTCGTCTCTTCTCTTCTCCTGGTCTTTTCTCTTCTCCTGGTCTCTTCTCTTCTCCTGGTCTCTTCTCTTTTCCTGGTCTCTTCTCCTGGTCTCTTCTCTTCTCCTGGTCTCTTCTCTTCTCCTGGTCTCTTCTCCTGGTCTCTTCTCCTGGTCTCTTCTCTTCTCCTGGTCTCTTCTCCTGGTCTCTTCTCTTCTCCTGGTCTCTTCTCCTGGTCTCTTCTCCTGGTCTCTTCTCTTCTCCTGGTCTCTTCTCCTGGTCTCTTCTCCTCTCCTCGTCTCCTGGTCTCTTCTCCTGGTCTCTTCTCTTCTCCTGGTCTCGTCTCTTCTCCTGGTCTCGTCTCTTCTCCTGGTCTCTTCTCCTGGTCTCGTCTCTTCTCCTGGTCTCTTCTCCTGATCTCGTCTCTTCTCCTGGTCTCTCCTCCTGGTCTCTTCTCTTCTCCTCGTCTCTTCTCTTCTCCTGGTCTTTTCTCTTCTCCTGGTCTCTTCTCTTCTCCTGGTCTCTTCTCTTTTCCTGGTCTCTTCTCCTGGTCTCTTCTCTTCTCCTGGTCTCTTCTCTTCTCCTGGTCTCTTCTCCTGGTCTCTTCTCCTGGTCTCTTCTCTTCTCCTGGTCTCTTCTCCTGGTCTCTTCTCTTCTCCTGGTCTCTTCTCCTGGTCTCTTCTCCTGGTCTCTTCTCTTCTCCTGGTCTCTTCTCCTGGTCTCTTCTCCTCTCCTCGTCTCTTCTCTTCTCCTGGTCTCTTCTCTTCTCCTGGTCTCTTCTCTTCTCCTGGTCTCTTCTCCATGTCTCTTCTCTTCTCCTGGTCTCTGCTCCTGGTCTCTTCTCCTGGTCTCCTCTCTTCTCCTGGTCTCTTCTCCTGGTCTCTTCTCTTCTCCTGGTCTCTTCTCCTCTCCTCGTCTCTTATCTTCTCCTCGTCTCTTCTCTTCTCCTGGTCTCTCCTCCTGGTCTCTTCTCTTCTCCTGGTCTCGTCTCTTCTCCTGGTCTCGTCTCTTCTCCTGGTCTCTTCTCCTGGTCTCGTCTCTTCTCCTGGTCTCTTCTCCTGGTCTCTTCGCCTGGTCTCGTCTCTTCTCCTGGTCTCTTCTCCTGGTCTCGTCTCCTGGTCTCGTCTCTTCTCCTGGTCTCTTCTCCTGGTCTCGTCTCTTCTCCTGGTCTCTTTTCCTGGTCTCGTATCTTCTCCTGCTCTCTTCTCCTGGTCTCGTCTCTTCTCCTGGTCTCGTCTCTTCTCCTGGTCTCGTCTCTTCTCCTGGTCTCGTCTCCTGCTCTCTTCTCCTGTTCTAGTCTCTTCTCCTGCTCTCTTCTCCTGGTCTCTTCTCCTGGTCTCTTCTCTTCTCCTGTTCTCTTCTCTTCTCCTGGTCTCTTCTCCTGGTCTCTTCTCCTGGTCTCTTCTCTTCTCCTGGTCTCTTCTCCTGATCTCTTCTCCTGGTCTCTTCTCTTCTCCTGGTCTCTTCTCCTGGTCTCTTCTCCTGGTCTCGTCTCTTCTCCTGGTCTCGTCTCCTGGTCTCTTCTCCTGTTCTCGTCTCTTCTCCTGCTCTCTTCTCCTGGTCTCTTCTCCTGGTCTCTTCTCTTCTCCTGTTGTCTTCTCTTCTCCTGGTCTCTTCTCCTGGTCTCTTCTCCTGGTCTCTTCTCTTCTCCTGGTCTCTTCTCCTGATATCTTCTCCTGGTCTCTTCTCTTCTCCTGGTCTCTTCTCTTCTCCTGGTCTATTCTCCTGGTCTCTTCTCCTGGTCTCTTCTCTTCTCCTGGTCTCTTCTCCTGGTCTCTTCTCCTGGTCTCTTCTCTTCTCCTGGTCTCGTCTCTTCTCCTGGTCTCTTCTCCCGGTCTCTTCTCTTCTCCTGGTCTCTTCTCTTCTCCTGGTCTCTTCTCTTCTCCTGGTCTCGTCTCTTCTCCTGGTCTCTTCTCCCGGTCTCTTCTCTTCTCCTGGTCTCTTCTCTTCTCCTGGTCTCGTCTCTTCTCCTGGTCTCGTCTCTTCTCCTAGTCTCGTCTCTTCTCCTGGTCTCTTCTCCTGGTCTCGTCTCTTCTCCTGGTCTCGTCTCTTCTCCTGGTCTCGTCTCTTCTCCTTGTCTCGTCTCTTCTCCTGGTCTCTTCTCCTGGTCTCTTCTCTTCTCCTGGTCTCTTCTCTTCTCCTAGTCTCTTCTCCTGGTCTCGTCTCTTCTCCTTGTCTCTTCTCCTGGTCTCGTCTCTTCTCCTGGTCTCTTCTCCTGGTCTCTTCTCCTGGTCTCGTCTCTTCTCCTGGTCTCTTCTCCTGGTCTCGTCTCTTCTCGTGGTCTCTTCTCCTGATCTCTTCTCCTGGTCTCGTCTCTTCTCCTGGTCTCTTCTCCTGGTCTCTTCTCCTGGTCTCGTCTCTTCTCCTGGTCTCTTCTCCTGGTCTGGTCTCCTGGTCTCGTCTCTTCTCCTGGTCTCCTCTCCTGGTCTCGTCTCTTCTCCTGGTCTCTTCTCCTCGTCTCGTCTCTTCTCCTGGTCTCGTCTCTTCTCCTGGTCTCGTCTCTTCTCCTGGTCTCGTCTCTTCTCCTGGTCTCTTCTCCTGGTCTCGTCTCTTCTCCTGCTCTCTTCTCCTGGTCTCTTCTCTTCTCCTGGTCTCTTCTCCTGGTCTCTTCTCTTCTCCTGGTCTCGTCTCTTCTCCAGGTCTCGTCTCTTCTCCAGGTCTCGTCTCTTCTCCTAGACTCGTCTCTTCTCCTGGTCTCTTCTCCTGGTCTCGTCTCTTCTCCTGGTCTCGTCTCTTCTCCTGGTCTCGTCTCTTCTCCTGGTCTCTTCTCCTGGTCTCTTCTCTTCTCCTGGTCTCTTCTCTTCTCCTGGTCTCTTCTCCTGGTCTCGTCTCTTCTCCTGGTCTCTTCTCCTGGTCTCTTCTCCTGGTCTCGTCTCTTCTCCTGGTCTCCTCTCCTGGTCTCGTCTCTTCTCGTGGTCTCTTCTCCTGGTCTCTTCTCCTGGTCTCTTCTCTTCTCCTGGTCTCTACTCCTGGTCTCTTCTCTTCTCCTGGTCTCTTCTCCTGGTCTCTTCTCTTCTCCTGGTCTCGTCTCTTCTCCTGGTCTCTTCTCCTGGTCTCGTCTCTTCTCCTGGTCTCCTCTCCTGGTCTCGTCTCTTCTCGTGGTCTCTTCTCCTGGTCTCTTCTCCTGGTCTCTTCTCTTCTCCTGGTCTCTTCTCCTGGTCTCTTCTCTTCTCCTGGTCTCTTCTCCTGGTCTCGTTTCCTGGTCTCGTCTCTTCTCCTGGTCTCTTCTCCTGGGCTCGTCTCTTCTCCTGGTCTCTTCTCCTGGTCTCGTCTCTTCTCCTGGTCTCTTCTCCTGGTCTCTGCTCTTCTCCTGGTCTCTTCTCTTCTCCTGGTCTCTTCTCCTGGTCTCTTCTCCTCGTCTCTTCTCCTCGTCTCGACTCTTCTCCTGGTCTCGTCTCTTCTCCTGGTCTCGTCTCTTCTCCTGGTCTCGTCTCTTCTCCTGGTCTCTTCTCCTGGTCTCTTCTCTTCTCTTCTCCTGGTCTCGTCTCTTCTCCTGGTCTCTTCTCCTGGTCTCTTCTCTTCTCCTGGTCTCTTCCCCTGGTCTCTTCCCTTCTCCTGGTCTCTTCTCCTGGTCTCTTCTCCTGGTCTCTTCTCTTCTCCTGGTCTCTTCTCTTCTTCTGGTCTTGCCTCTTCTCCTGGTCTCGTCTCTTCTCCTGGTCTCGTCTCTTCTCCTGGTCTCTTCTCCTGGTCTCTTCTCCTGATCTCTTCTCTTCTCCTGGTCTCTTCTCCTGGTCTCTTCTCTTCTCCTTGTCTCGTCTCTTCTCCTGGTCTCGTCTCTTCTCCTGGTCTCTTCTCCTGATCTCGTCTCTTCTCCTGGTCTCTTCTCCTGGTCTCTTCTCTTCTCCTGGCCTCTTCTCTTCTCCTGGTCTCTTCTCTTCTCCTGGTCTCTTCTCCTGGTCTCTTCTCTTTTCCTGGTCTCTTCTCCTGGTCTCTTCTCTTCTCCTGGTCTCTTCTCTTCTCCTGGTCTCGTCTCTTGTCCTTGTCTCGTCTCTTCTCCTAGTCTCGTCTCTTCTCCAGGTCTCGTCTCTTCTCCTGGTCTCGTCTCCTGCTCTCTTCTCCTGGTCTCTTGTCCTCTCCTCGTCTCTTCTCTTCTCCTGGTCTCTTCTCTTCTCCCGGTGTCTTCTCTTCTCCTTGTCTCTTGTCCTGGTCTCTTCTCTTCTCCTGGTCTCTTCTCTTCTCCTGGTCTCGTCTCTTCTCCTAGTCTCGTCTCTTCTCCAGGTCTCGTCTCTTCTCCTGGTCTCTTCTCCTGGTCTCTTCTCCTGGTCTCTTCTCTTCTCCTGGTCTCTTCTCCTGGTCTCTTCTCTTCTCCTGGTCTCTTCTCTTCTCCTGGTCTCGTCTCTTCTCCTAGTCTCGTCTCTTCTCCAGGTCTCGTCTCTTCTCCTGGTCTCTTCTCCTGGTCTCTTCTCCTGGTCTCGTCTCTTCTCCTGGTCTCTTCTCCTGGTCTCGTCTCTTCTCCTGGTCCCTTCTCCTTATCTCGTCTCTTCGCCTGGTCTCTCCTCCTGGTCTCTTCTCTTCTCCTGGTCTCTTCTCTTCTCCTGGTCTCTTCTCTTCTCCTGGTCTCTTCTCTTTTCCTGGTCTCTTCTCCTGGTCTCTTCTCTTCTCCTGGTCTCTTTTCCTGGTCTCTTCTCCTGGTCTCTTCTCTTCTCCTGGTCTCGTCTCTTCTCCTGGTCTCGTCTCTTCTCATAGACTCGTCTCTTCTCCTGGTCTCGTCTCTTCTCCTGGTCTCGTCTCTTCTCCTGGTCTCGTCTCTTCTCCTGGTCTCGTCTCTTCACCTGGTCTCTTCTCCTGGTCTCTGCTCTTCTCCTGGTCTCTTCTCTTCTCCTGGTCTCTTCTCCTGGTCTCGTCTCTTCTCCTGGTCTCTTCTCCTGGTCTCTTCTCCTGGTCTCGCCTCTTCTCCTGGTCTCTTCTCCTGGTCTCGTCTCTTCTCCTGGTCTCTTCTCCTGGTCTCTTCTCCTGGTCTCGTCTCTTCTCCTGGTCTCTTCTCCTGGTCTCGTCTCCTGGTCTCGTCTCTTCTCCTGGTCTCTTCTCCTGGTCTCTTCTCTTCTCCTGGTCTCTTCTCTTCTCATGGTCTCTTCTCCTGGTCTCTTCTCCTCGTCTCTTCACCTCGTCTCGACTCTTCTCCTGGTCTCGTCTCTTCTCCTGGTCTCATCTCTTCTCCTGGTCTCGTCTCTTCTGGTCTCTTCTCCTGGTCTCTTCTCTTCTCTTCTCCTGGTCTCGTCTCTTCTCCTGGTCTCTTCTCCTGGTCTCTTCTCTTCTCCTGGTCTCTTCTCCTGGTCTCTTCCCTTCTCCTTGTCTCTTCTCCTGGTCTCTTCTCCTGGTCTCTTCTCTTCTCCTGGTCTCGTCTCTTCTCCTGGTCTCGTCTCTTCTTCTGGTCTCGTCTCTTCTCCTGGTCTCGTCTCTTCTCCTGGTCTCGTCTCTTCTCCTGGTCTCTTCTCCTGGTCTCTTCTCCTGGTCTCTTCTCTTCTCCTGGTCTCTTCTCCTGGTCTCTTCTCTTCTCCTTGTCTCGTCTCTTCTCCAGGTCTCGTCTCTTCTCCTGGTCTCTTCTCCTGATCTCGTCTCTTCTCCTGGTCTCTTCTCCTGGTCTCTTCTCTTCTCCTGGTCTCTTCTCCTGGTCTCGTCTCTTCTCCTGGTCTCTTCTCCTGGTCTCTTCTCTTCTCCTGGTCTCTTCTCCTGGTCTCTTCTCCTCTCCTCGTCTCTTCTCTTCTCCTGGTCTCTTCCCTTCTCCTGGTCTCTTCTCTTCTCCTGGTCTCTTCTCTTCTCCTGGTCTCGTCTCTTCTCCTAGTCTCGTCTCTTCTCCAGGTCTCGTCTCTTCTCCTGGTCTCTTCTCCTGGTCTCTTCTCCTGGTCTCTTCTGTTCTCCTGGTCTCTTCTCCTGGTCTCTTCTCTTCTCCTGGTCTCTTCTCTTCTCCTGGTCTCGTCTCTTCTCCTGGTCTCGTCTCTTCTCCTGGTCTCTTCTCCTCGTCTCGTCTCTTCTCCTGGTCTCTTCTCCTGATCTCGTCTCTTCTCCTGGTCTCTCCTCCTGGTCTCTTCTCTTCTCCTGGTCTCTTCTCTTCTCCTGGTCTCTTCTCTTCTCCTGGTCTCTTCTCCTGGTCTCTTCTCCTGGTCTCTTCTCTTCTCCTGGTCTCTTCTCCTGGTCTCTTCTCTTCTCCTGGTCTCTTCTCTTCTCCTGGTCTCTTCTCCTGGTCTCTCCTCCTGGTCTCTTCTCTTCTCCTGGTCTCTTCTCTTCTCCTGGTCTCTTCTCCTGGTCTCTTCTCTTCTCCTGGTCTCTTCTCTTCTCCTGGTCTCTTCTCCTGGTCTCTTCTCCTGGTCTCCTCTCTTCTACTGGTCTCTTCTCTTCTCCTGGTCTCTTCTCCTCTCCTCGTCTCTTCTCTTCTCCTGGTCTCTTCTCTTCTCCTGGTCTCTTCTCCTGGTCTCGTCTCTTCTCCTGGTCTCGTCTCTTCTCCTGGTCTCTTCTCCTCGTCTCGTCTCTTCTCCTGGTCTCTTCTCCTGATCTCGTCTCTTCTCCTGGTCTCTCCTCCTGGTCTCTTCTCTTCTCCTGGTCTCTTCTCTTCTCCTGGTCTCTTCTCTTCTCCTGGTCTCTTCTCCTGGTCTCTTCTCCTGGTCTCTTCTCCTCGTCTCGTCTCTTCTCCTGGTCTCTTCTCCTGATCTCGTCTCTTCTCCTGGTCTCTCCTCCTGGTCTCTTCTCTTCTCCTGGTCTCTTCTCTTCTCCTGGTCTCTTCTCTTCTCCTGGTCTCTTCTCCTGGTCTCTTCTCCTGGTCTCTTCTCTTCTCCTGGTCTCTTCTCCTGGTCTCTTCTCTTCTCCTGGTCTCTTCTCTTCTCCTGGTCTCTTCTCCTGGTCTCTCCTCCTGGTCTCTTCTCTTCTCCTGGTCTCTTCTCTTCTCCTGGTCTCTTCTCCTGGTCTCTTCTCTTCTCCTGGTCTCTTCTCTTCTCCTGGTCTCTTCTCCTGGTCTCTTCTCCTGGTCTCCTCTCTTCTACTGGTCTCTTCTCTTCTCCTGGTCTCTTCTCCTCTCCTCGTCTCTTCTCTTCTCCTGGTCTCTTCTCTTCTCCTGGTCTCTTCTCCTGGTCTCGTCTCTTCTCCTGGTCTCGTCTCTTCTCCTGGTCTCTTCTCCTGGTCTCGTCTCTTCTCCTGGTCTCTTCTCCTGGTCTCTTCTCCTGGTCTCGTCTCTTCTCCTGGTCTCTTCACCTGGTCTCGTCTCCTGGTCTCGTCTCTTCTCCTGGTCTCTTCTCCTGGTCTCGTCTCTTCTCCTGGTCTCGTCACTTCTCCTGGTCTCGTCTCTTCTCCTGGTCTCTTCTCCTGCTCTCTTCTCCTGTTCTCGTCTCTTCTCCTGCTCTCTTCTCCTGGTCTCTTCTCCTGGTCTCTTCTCTTCTCCTGGTCTCTTCTCTTCTCCTGGTCTCTTCTCCTGGTCTCTTCTCCTGGTCTCTTCTCTTCTCCTGGTCTCTTCTCCTGGTCTCTTCTCGTGGTTTCTTCTCTTCTCCTGGTCTCGTCTCTTCTCCTGGTCTCTTCTCCTGGTCTCGTCTCTTCTCCTGGTCTCGTCTCTTCTCCTGGTCTCTTCTCCCGGTCTCTTCTCTTCTCCTGGGTTCTTCTCTTCTCCTGGTCTCTTCTCTTCTATTGGTCTCGTCTCTTCTCCTGGTCTCGTCTCTTCTCCTAGTCTCGTCTCTTCTCCTGGTCTCTTCTCCTGGTCTCGTCTCTTCTCCTGGTCTCATCTCTTCTCCTTTTCTCGTCTCTTCTCCTGGTCTCTTCTCTTCTCCTGGTCTCTTCTCTTCTCCTGGTGTCTTCTCTTCTCCTGGTGTCTTCTCTTCTCCTGGTCTCTTCTCTTCTCCTGGTCTCTTCTCCTGGTCTCTTCTCCTGGTCTCTTCTCTTCTCCTGGTCTCTTCTCCTGGTCTCTTCTCTTCTCCTGGTCTCTTCTCCTGGTCTCTTCTCCTGGTCTCTTCTCCTCTCCTCGTCTCTTCTCTTCTCCTGGTCTCTTCTCTTCTCCTGGTCTCTTCTCTTCTCCATGTCTCTTCTCTTCTCCTGGTCTCTTCTCCTGGTCTCTTCTCCTGGTCTCTTCTCCTGGTCTCCTCTCTTCTCCTGGTCTCTTCTCCTGGTCTCTTCTCTTCTCCTGGTCTCTTCTCCTCTCCTCGTCTCTTCTCTTCTCCTGGTCTCTTCTCTTCTCCTGGTCTCTTCTCTTCTCCTGGTCTCTTCTCCTGGTCTCGTCTCTTCTCCTGGTCTCGTCTCTTCCCCTGGTGTCGTCTCTTCTCCTGGTCTCTTCTCCTGGTCTCGTCTCTTCTTGTGGTCTCTTCTCCTGGTGTCTTCTCCTGGTCTTGTCTCTTCTCCTGGTCCCTTCTCCTGGTCTCGTCTCCTGGACTCGTTTCTTCTCCTGGTCTCTTCTCCTGGTCTCGTCTCTTCTCCTGGCCTCTTTTCCTGGTCTCGTCTCTTCTCCTGGTCTCTTCTCCTGGTCTCGTCTCTTCTCCTGGTCTCGTTTCTTCTCCTGGTCTCGTCTCTTCTCCTGGTCTCTTCTCCTGTTCACGTCTCTTCTCCTGCTCTCTTCTCCTGGTCTCTTCTCCTGGTCTCTTCTCTTCTCCTGTTCTCTTCTCTTCTCCTGGTCTCTTCTCCTGGTCTCTTCTCCTGGTCTCTTCTCTTCTCCTGGTCTCTTCTCCTGATCTCTTCTCTTCTCCTGGTCTCTTCTCCTGGTCTCTTCTCTTCTCCTTGTCTCGTCTCTTCTCCTGGTCTCGTCTCTTCTCCAGGTCTCTTCTCCTGATCTCGTCTCTTCTCCTGGTCTCTTCTCCTGGTCTCTTCTCTTCTCCTGGACTCTTCTCTTCTCCTGGTCTCTTCTCTTCTCCTGGTCTCTTCTCTTCTCCTGGTCTCGTCTCTTCTCCTGGTCTCGTCTCTTCTCCTGGTCTCTTCTCCTGGTCTCGTCTCTTCTCGTGGTCTCTTCTCCTGGTCTCTTCTCCTGGTCTCTTCTCCTGGTCTCTTCTCCTGGTCTCGTCTCCTGGTCTCGTCTCTTCTCCTGGTCTCGTCTCTTCTCCTGGTCTCGTCTCTTCTCCTGCTCTCTTCTCCTGGTCTCTTCTCTTCTCCTGGTCTCTTCTCTTCTCCTGGTCTCTTCTCCTGGTCTCTTCTCTTCTCCTGGTCTCGTCTCTTCTCCTGGTCTCGTCTCTTCTCCTAGACTCGTCTCTTCTCCTGGTCTCGTCTTTTCTCCTGGTCTCTTCTCCTGGTCTCGTCACTTCTCCTGCTCTCTTCTCCTGGTCTCGTCTCTTCTCCTGGTCTCTTCTCCCGGTCTCTTCTCTTCTCCTGGGCTCTTCTCTTCTCCTGGTCTCTTCTCTTCTATTGGTCTCGTCTCTTCTCCTGGTCTCATCTCTTCTCCTAGTCTCGTCTCTTCTCCTGGTCTCTTCTCCTGGTCTTGTCTCTTCTCCTGGTCTCTTCTCCTGGTCTCGTCTCCTGGACTCGTTTCTTCTCCTGGTCTCTTCTCCTGGTCTCGTCTCTTCTCCTGGCCTCTTTTCCTGGTCTCGTCTCTTCTCCTGGTCTCTTCTCCTGGTCTCGTCTCTTCTCCTGGTCTCGTCTCTTCTCCTGGTCTCGTCTCTTCTGCTGGTCTCTTCTCCTGTTCACGTCTCTTCTCCTGGTCTCTTCTCCTGGTCTCTTCTCCTGGTCTCTTCTCTTCTCCTGTTCTCTTCTCTTCTCCTGGTCTCTTCTCCTGGTCTCTTCTCCTGGTCTCTTCTCTTCTCCTGGTCTCTTCTCCTGATCTCTTCTCTTCTCCTGGTCTCTTCTCCTGGTCTCGTCTCTTCTCCTGGTCTCTTCTCCTGGTCTCGTCTCTTCTCCTGGTCTCGTCTCTTCTCCTGGTCTCTTCTCCCGGTCTCTTCTCTTCTCCTGGGCTCTTCTCTTCTCCTGGTCTCTTCTCTTCTATTGGTCTCGTCTCTTCTCCTGGTCTCATCTCTTCTCCTAGTCTCGTCTCTTCTCCTGGTCTCTTCTCCTGGTCTCGTCTCTTCTCCTGGTCTCATCTCTTCTCCTTTTCTCGTCTCTTCTCCTGGTCTCTTCTCCTGGTCTCTTCTCTTCTCCTGGTCTCTTCTCTTCTCCTGGTCTCGTCTCTTCTCCTGGTCTCGTCTCTTCTCCTGGTCTCGTCTCTTCTCCTGATCTCTTCTCCTGGTCTCTTCTCTTCTCCTGGTCTCTTCTCTTTTCCTGGTCTCTTCTCCTGGTCTCTTCTCTTCTCCTGGTCTCTTCTCTTCTCCTGGTCTCTTCTCCTGGTCTCTTCTCCTGGTCTCTTCTCCTGGTCTCTTCTCCTGGTCTCTTCTCTTCTCCTGGTCTCTTCTCCTGGTCTCTTCTCCTCTCCTCGTCTCTTCTCTTCTCCTGGTCTCTTCTCTTCTTCTGGTCTCTTCTCTTCTCCTGGTCTATTCTCCATGTCTCTTCTCTTCTCCTGGTCTCTTCTCCTGGTCTCTTCTCCTGGTCTCCTCTCTTCTCCTGGTCTCTTCTCCTGGTCTCTTCTCTTCTCCTGGTCTCTTCTCCTCTCCTCGTCTCTTCTCTTCTCCTGGTCTCTTCTCTTCTCCTGGTCTCTTCTCTTCTCCTGGTCTCTTCTCCTGGTCTCGTCTCTTCTCCTGGTCTCGTCTCTTCTCCTGGTGTCGTCTCTTCTCCTGGTCTCTTCTCCTGGTCTCATCTCTTCTCGTGGTCTCTTCTCCTGGTCTCTTCTCCTGGTCTCGTCTCTTCTCCTGGTCTCTTCTCCTGGTCTCGTCTCCTGGACTCGTTTCTTCTCCTGGTCTCTTCTCCTGGTCTCGTCTCTTCTCCTGGCCTCTTTTCCTGGTCTCGTCTCTTCTCCTGGTCTCTTCTCCTGGTCTCGTCTCTTCTCCTGGTCTCGTCTCTTCTCCTGGTCTCTTCTCCTGTTCTCGTCTCTTCTCCTGCTCTCTTCTCCTGGTCTCTTCTCCTGGTCTCTTCTCTTCTCCTGTTCTCTTCTCTTCTCCTGGTCTCTTCTCCTGGTCTCTTCTCCTGGTCTCTTCTCTTCTCCTGGTCTCTTCTCCTGGTCTCTTCTCTTCTCCTTGTCTCGTCTCTTCTCCTGGTCTCGTCTCTTCTCCAGGTCTCTTCTCCTGATCTCGTCTCTTCTCCTGGTCTCTTCTCCTGGTCTGTTCTCTTCTCCTGGACTCTTCTCTTCTCCTGGTCTCTTCTCCTGGTCTCGTCTCTTCTCCTGGTCTCGTCTCTTCTCCTGCTCTCTTCTCCTGGTCTCTTCTCTTCTCCTGGTCTCTTCTCTTCTCCTGGTCTCTTCTCCTGGTCTCGTCTCTTCTCCTGGTCTCGTCTCTTCTCCTGGTCTCGTCTCTTCTCCTAGACTCGTCTCTTCTCCTGGTCTCTTCTCCTGGTCTCGTCTCTTCTCCTCGTCTCGTCTCTTCTCCTAGACTCGTCTCTTCTCCTGGTCTCGTCTCTTCTCCTGGTCTCGTCTCTTCTCCTGGTCTCGTCTCTTCTCCTGGTCTCTTCTCCTGGTCTCTTCTCTTCTCCTGGTCTCTTCTCTTCTCCTGGTCTCTTCTCCTGGTCTCATCTCTTCTCCTGG
Organism: Columba livia; assembly: GCF_036013475.1. Classification (NCBI taxonomy): domain Eukaryota; kingdom Metazoa; phylum Chordata; class Aves; order Columbiformes; family Columbidae; genus Columba; species Columba livia. The sequence continues at coordinate 142,896 of NW_027042993.1, read as the reverse complement.
TCTCTTCTCCTGGTCTCTTCTCCTGGTCTCGTCTCTTCTCCTGGTCTCTTCTCCTGGTCTCGTCTCTTCTCCTGGTCTCTTCTCCTGGTCTCTTCTCCTGGTCTCGTCTCTTCTCCTGGTCTCTTCTCCTGGTCTCGTCTCTTCTCCTGGTCTCTTCTCCTTGTCTCGTCTCTTCTCCTGGTCTCATCTCTTCTCCTGGTCTCTTCTCCTGATCTCGTCTCTTCTCCTGGTGTCTTCTCCTGGTCTCTTCTCTTCTCCTGGACTCTTCTCTTCTCCTGGTCTCTTCTCTTCTCCTGGTCTCTTCTCTTCTCCTGGTCTCGTCTCTTCTCCTGGTCTCGTCTCTTCTCCTGGTCTCTTCTCCTGGTCTCGTCTCTTCTCCTGGTCTCTTCTCCTGGTCTCTTCTCCTGGTCTCTTCTCCTGGTCTCGTCTCCTGGTCTCTTCTCTTCTCCTGGTCTCGTCTCTTCTCCTGGTCTCGTCTCTTCTCCTGGTCTCGTCTTTTCTCCTGGTCTCTTCTCCTGGTCTCGTCTCTTCTCCTGCTCTCTTCTCCTGGTCTCTTCTCTTCTCCTGGTCTCTTCTCTTCTCCTGGTCTCTTCTCTTCTCCTGGTCTCTTCTCTTCTCCTGGTCTCTTCTCCTGGTCTCTTCTGTTCTCCTGGTCTCGTCTCTTCTCCTGGTCTCGTCTCTTCTCCTAGACTCGTCTCTTCTCCTGGTCTCTTCTCCTGGTCTCGTCTCTTCTCCTGGTCTCGTCTCTTCTCCTAGACTCGTCTCTTCTCCTGGTCTCTTCTCCTGGTCTCGTCTCTTCTCCTGGTCTCGTCTCTTCTCCTGGTCTCTTCTCCTGGTCTCTTCTCTTCTCCTGGTCTCTTCTCTTCTCCTGGTCTCTTCTCTTCTCCTGGTCTCCTCTCCTGGTCTCATCTCTTCTCCTGGTCTCTTCTCCTGGTCTCGTCTCTTCTCTTGGTCTCTTCTCCTGGTCTCGTCTCTTCTCCTGGTCTCTTCTCCTGGTCTCTTCTCCTGGTCTCGTCTCTTCTCCTGGTCTCTTCTCCTGGTCTCGTCTCTTCTCCTGGTCTCTTGTCCTGGTCTCGTCTCCTGGTCTCGTCTCTTCTCCTGGTCTCTTCTCCTGGTCTCGTCTCTTCTCCTGGTCTCTTCTCCTGATCTCGTCTCTTCTCCTGGTCTCTTCTCCTGGTCTCTTCTCTTCTCCTGGACTCTTATCTTCTCCTGGTCTCTTCTCTTCTCCTGGTCTCGTCTCTTCTCCTGGTCTCGTCTCTTCTCCTGGTCTCTTCTCCTGGTCTCGTCTCTTCTCGTGGTCTCTTCTCCTGGTCTCTTCTCCTGGTCTCTTCTCCTGGTCTCGTCTCCTGGTCTCGTCTCCTGGTCTCGTCTCTTCTCATGGTCTCGTCTCTTCTCCTGGTCTCTTCTCCTGGTCTCGTCTCTTCTCCTGGTCTCGTCTCTTCTCCTGGTCTCTTCTCCTGCTCTCTTCTCCTGTTCTCTTCTCCTGTTCTCGTCTCTTCTCCTGCTCTCTTCTCCTGGTCTCTTCTCCTGGTCTCTTCTCTTCTCCTGGTCTCTTCTCTTCTCCTGGTCTCGTCTCTTCTCCTGGTCTCTTCTCCTGGTCTCGTCTCTTCTCCTGGTCTCGTCTCTTCTCCTGGTCTCTTCTCCCGGTCTCTTCTCTTCTCCTGGTCTCTTCTCTTCTCCTGGTCTCGTCTCTTCTCCTGGTCTCTTCTCCTGGTCTCTTCTCCTGGTCTCTTCTCTTCTCCTGGTCTCTTCTCCTGGTCTCGTCTCTTCTCGTGCTCTCTTCTCCTGATCTCTTCTCCTGGTCTCGTCTCTTCTCCTGGTCTCTTCTCCTGGTCTCTTCTCCTGGTCTCGTCTCTTCTCCTGGTCTCTTCTCCTGGTCTCTTCTCTTCTCCTGGTCTCTTCTCCTGGTCTCTTCTCCTGGTCTCTTCTCCTCGTCTCGACTCTTCTCCTGGTATCGTCTCTTCTCCTGGTCTCGTCTCTTCTCCTGGTCTCGTCTCTTCTCCTGGTCTCTTCTCCTGGTCTCTTCTCTTCTCTTCTCCTGGTCTCGTCTCTTCTCCTGGTCTCTTCTCCTGGTCTCGTCTCTTCTCCTGGTCTCTTCCCCTGGTCTCTTCCCTTCTCCTGGTCTCTTCTCCTGGTCTCTTCTCCTGGTCTCTTCTCTTCTTCTGGTCTAATCTCTTCTCCTGGTCTCGTCTCTTCTCCTGGTCTCGTCTCTTCTCCTGGTCTCGTCTCTTCTCCTGGTCTCTTCTCCTGATCTCTTCTCTTCTCCTGGTCTCTTCTCCTGGTCTCTTCTCTTCTCCTTGTCTCGTCTCTTCTCCTGGTCTCGTCTCTTCTCCTGCTCTCTTCTCCTGATCTCGTCTCTTCTCCTGGTCTCTTCTCCTGGTCTCTTCTCTTCTCCTGGCCTCTTCTCTTCTCCTGGTCTCTTCTCTTTTCCTGGTCTCTTCTCCTGGTCTCTTCTCTTCTCCTGGTCTCTTCTCTTCTCCTGGTCTCGTCTCTTCTCCTGGTCTCTTCTCCTGGTCTCTTCTCTTCTCCTGGTCTCTTCTCCTGGTCTCTTCTCCTCTCCTCGTCACTTCTCTTCTCCTGGTCTCTTCTCTTCTCCTGGTCTCTTCTCTTCTCCTTGTCTCTTGTCCTGGTCTCTTCTCTTCTCCTGGTCTCGTCTCTTCTCCTAGTCTCGTCTCTTCTCCAGGTCTCGTCTCTTCTCCTGGTCTCTTCTCCTGGTCTCTTCTCCTGGTCTCTTCTCTTCTCCTGGTCTCTTCTCCTGGTCTCTTCTCTTCTCCTGGTCTCTTCTCTTCTCCTGGTCTCGTCTCTTCTCCTGGTCTCGTCTCTTCTCCTGGTCTCTTCTCCTGTTCTCGTCTCTTCTCCTGGTCTCTCCTCCTGGTCTCTTCTCTTCTCCTGGTCTCTTCTCTTCTCCTGGTCTCTTCTCCTTTCCTGGTCTCTTCTCCTGGTCTCTTCTCTTCTCCTGGTCTCTTCTCTTCTCCTGGTCTCTTCTCTTCTCCTGGTCTCTTTTCCTGGTCTCTTCTCCTGGTCTCTTCTCTTCTCCTGGTCTCGTCTCTTCTCCTGGTCTCGTCTCTTCTCCTGGTCTCGTCTCTTCTCCTGGTCTCTTCTCCTGGTCTCGTCTCTTCTCCTGCTCTCTTCTCCTGGTCTCTTCTCCTGGTCTCTTCTCCTGGTCTCGTCTCCTGGTCTCGTCTCCTGGTCTCGTCTCTTCTCATGGTCTCGTCTCTTCTCCTGGTCTCTTCTCCTGGTCTCGTCTCTTCTCCTGGTCTCGTCTCTTCTCCTGGTCTCTTCTCCTGCTCTCTTCTCCTGTTCTCGTCTCTTCTCCTGCTCTCTTCTCCTGGTCTCTTCTCCTGGTCTCTTCTCTTCTCCTGGTCTCTTCTCTTCTCCTGGTCTCGTCTCTTCTCCTGGTCTCTTCTCCTGGTCTCGTCTCTTCTCCTGGTCTCGTCTCTTCTCCTGGTCTCTTCTCCCGGTCTCTTCTCTTCTCCTGGTCTCTTCTCTTCTCCTGGTCTCGTCTCTTCTCCTGGTCTCTTCTCCTGGTCTCTTCTCCTGGTCTCTTCTCTTCTCCTGGTCTCTTCTCCTGGTCTCGTCTCTTCTCGTGCTCTCTTCTCCTGATCTCTTCTCCTGGTCTCGTCTCTTCTCCTGGTCTCTTCTCCTGGTCTCTTCTCCTGGTCTCGTCTCTTCTCCTGGTCTCTTCTCCTGGTCTCTTCTCTTCTCCTGGTCTCTTCTCCTGGTCTCTTCTCCTGGTCTCTTCTCCTCGTCTCGACTCTTCTCCTGGTATCGTCTCTTCTCCTGGTCTCGTCTCTTCTCCTGGTCTCGTCTCTTCTCCTGGTCTCTTCTCCTGGTCTCTTCTCTTCTCTTCTCCTGGTCTCGTCTCTTCTCCTGGTCTCTTCTCCTGGTCTCGTCTCTTCTCCTGGTCTCTTCCCCTGGTCTCTTCCCTTCTCCTGGTCTCTTCTCCTGGTCTCTTCTCCTGGTCTCTTCTCTTCTTCTGGTCTAAGCTCTTCTCCTGGTCTCGTCTCTTCTCCTGGTCTCGTCTCTTCTCCTGGTCTCGTCTCTTCTCCTGGTCTCTTCTCCTGATCTCTTCTCTTCTCCTGGTCTCTTCTCCTGGTCTCTTCTCTTCTCCTTGTCTCGTCTCTTCTCCTGGTCTCGTCTCTTCTCCTGCTCTCTTCTCCTGATCTCGTCTCTTCTCCTGGTCTCTTCTCCTGGTCTCTTCTCTTCTCCTGGCCTCTTCTCTTCTCCTGGTCTCTTCTCTTTTCCTGGTCTCTTCTCCTGGTCTCTTCTCTTCTCCTGGTCTCTTCTCTTCTCCTGGTCTCGTCTCTTCTCCTGGTCTCTTCTCCTGGTCTCTTCTCTTCTCCTGGTCTCTTCTCCTGGTCTCTTCTCCTCTCCTCGTCACTTCTCTTCTCCTGGTCTCTTCTCTTCTCCTGGTCTCTTCTCTTCTCCTTGTCTCTTGTCCTGGTCTCTTCTCTTCTCCTGGTCTCGTCTCTTCTCCTAGTCTCGTCTCTTCTCCAGGTCTCGTCTCTTCTCCTGGTCTCTTCTCCTGGTCTCTTCTCCTGGTCTCTTCTCCTGGTCTCTTCTCTTCTCCTGGTCTCTTCTCCTGGTCTCTTCTCTTCTCCTGGTCTCTTCTCTTCTCCTGGTCTCGTCTCTTCTCCTGGTCTCGTCTCTTCTCCTGGTCTCTTCTCCTGTTCTCGTCTCTTCTCCTGGTCTCTCCTCCTGGTCTCTTCTCTTCTCCTGGTCTCTTCTCTTCTCCTGGTCTCTTCTCCTTTCCTGGTCTCTTCTCCTGGTCTCTTCTCTTCTCCTGGTCTCTTCTCTTCTCCTGGTCTCTTCTCTTCTCCTGGTCTCTTTTCCTGGTCTCTTCTCCTGGTCTCTTCTCTTCTCCTGGTCTCGTCTCTTCTCCTGGTCTCGTCTCTTCTCCTGGTCTCGTCTCTTCTCCTGGTCTCTTCTCCTGGTCTCGTCTCTTCTCCTGCTCTCTTCTCCTGGTCTCTTCTCTTCTCCTGGTCTCTTCTCTTCTCCTGGTCTCTTCTCTTCTCCTGGTCTCTTCTCCTGGTCTCTTCTCTTCTCCTGGTCTCGTCTCTTCTCCTGGTCTCGTCTCTTCTCCTAGACTCGTCTCTTCTCCTGGTCTCTTCTCCTGGTCTCTTCTCTTCTCCTGGTCTCTTCTCCTGGTCTCTTCTCCTGGTCTCCTCTCTTCTCCTGGTCTCTTCTCCTGGTCTCTTCTCTTCTCCTGGTCTCTTCTCCTAGTCTCTTCTCCTGGTCTCTTCTCCTGGTCTCTTCTCTTCTCCTGGTCTCTTCTCCTGGTCTCTTCTCCTCTGCTCGTCTCTTCTCTTCTCATGGTCTCTTCTCTTCTCCTGGTCTCTTCTCTTCTCCTGGTCTCTTCTCCATGTCTCTTCTCTTCTCCTGGTCTCTTCTCCTGGTCTCTTCTCCTGGTCTCTTCTCTTCTCCTGGTCTCTTCTCCTCTCCCCGTCTCTTCTCTTCTCCTGGTCTCTTCTCTTCTCCTGGTCTCTTCTCCTTATCTCGTCTCTTCTCCTGGTCTCGTCTCTTCTCCCGGTCTCGTCTCTTCTCCTGGTCTCTTCTCCTGGTCTCTTCTCCTGGTCTCGTCTCTTCTCGTGGTCTCTTCTCCTGGTCTCTTCTCCTGGTCTCGTCTCCTGGTCTCGTCTCTTCTCCTGGTCTATTTTCCTGGTCTCGTCTCTTCTCCTGGTCTCTTCTCCTGGTCTCGTCTCTTCTCCTGGTCTCGTCTCTTCTCCTGGTCTCGTCTCTTCTCCTGGTCTCATCTCTTCTCCTGGTCTCTTCTCCTGTTCTCGTCTCTTCTCCTGCTCTCTTCTCCTGGTCTCTTCTCCTGGTCTCTTCTCTTCTCCTGTTCTCTTCTCTTCTCCTGGTCTCTTCTCCTGGTCTCTTCTCCTGGTCTCTTCTCTTCTCGTGGTCTCTTCTCCTGATCTCTTCTCTTCTCCTGGTCTCTTCTCCTGGTCTCTTCTCTTCTCCTTGTCTCGTCTCTTCTCCTGGTCTCGTCTCTTCTCCTGGTCTCTTCTCCTGATCTCTTCTCTTCTCCTGGTCTCTTCTCCTGGTCTCTTCTCTTCTCCTTGTCTCGTCTCTTCTCCTGGTCTCGTCTCTTCTCCTGGTCTCTTCTCCTGATCTCGTCTCTTCTCCTGGTCTCTTCTCCTGGTCTCTTCTCTTCTCCTGGCCTCTTCTCTTCTCCTGGTCTCTTCTCTTCTCCTGGTCTCTTCTCTTCTCCTGGTCTCTTCTCTTCTCCTTGTCTCTTGTCCTGGTCTCTTCTCTTCTCCTGGTCTCGTCTCTTCTCCTAGTCTCGTCTCTTCTCCAGGTCTCGTCTCTTCTCCTGGTCTCTTCTCCTGGTCTCTTCTCCTGGTCTCTTCTCTTCTCCTGGTCTCTTCTCCTGGTCTCTTCTCTTCTCCTGGTCTCGTCTCTTCTCCTGGTCTCGTCTCTTCTCCTGGTCTCTTCTCCTGGTCTCTTCTCTTCTCGTGGTCTCTTCTCCTGATCTCTTCTCTTCTCCTGGTCTCTTCTCCTGGTCTCTTCTCTTCTCCTTGTCTCGTCTCTTCTCCTGGTCTCGTCTCTTCTCCTGGTCTCTTCTCCTGATCTCTTCTCTTCTCCTGGTCTCTTCTCCTGGTCTCTTCTCTTCTCCTTGTCTCGTCTCTTCTCCTGGTCTCGTCTCTTCTCCTGGTCTCTTCTCCTGATCTCGTCTCTTCTCCTGGTCTCTTCTCCTGGTCTCTTCTCTTCTCCTGGCCTCTTCTCTTCTCCTGGTCTCTTCTCTTCTCCTGGTCTCTTCTCCTGGTCTCTTCTCTTTTCCTGGTCTCTTCTCCTGGTCTCTTCTCTTCTCCTGGTCTCTTCTCTTCTCCTGGTCTCGTCTCTTTTCCTGGTCTCTTCTCCTGGTCTCTTCTCTTCTCCTGGTCTCTTCTCCTGGTCTCTTCTCCTCTCCTCGTCTCTTCTCTTCTCCTGTCTCTTCTCTTCTCCTGGTCTCTTCTCTTCTCCTGGTCTCATGTCCTGGTCTCTTCTCTTCTCCTGGTCTCGTCTCTTCTCCTAGTCTCGTCTCTTCTCCAGGTCTCGTCTCTTCTCCAGGTCTCGTCTCCTGGTCTCTTCTCCTGGTCTCTTCTCCTGGTCTCTCCTCCTGGTCTCTTCTCTTCTCCTGGTCTCTTCTCTTCTCCTGGTCTCTTCTCTTTTCCTGGTCTCTTCTCCTGGTCTCTTCTCTTCTCCTGGTCTCTTCTCTTTTCCTGGTCTCTTTTCCTGGTCTCTTCTCCTGGTCTCTTCTCTTCTCCTGGTCTCGTCTCTTCTCCTGGTCTCGTCTCTTCTCCTGGTCTCTTCTCCTGGTCTCGTCTCTTCTCCTGCTCTCTTCTCCTGGTCTCTTCTCTTCTCCTGGTCTCTTCTCTTCTCCTGGTCTCTTCTCTTCTCCTGGTCTCTTCTCCTGGTCTCTTCTCTTCTCCTGGTCTCGTCTCTTCTCCTGGTCTCGTCTCTTCTCCTAGACTCGTCTCTTCTCCTGGTCTCTTCTCCTGGTCTCGTCTCTTCTCCTGGTCTCGTCTCTTCTCCTAGACTCGTCTCTTCTCCTGGTCTCTTCTCCTGGTCTCGTCTCTTCTCCTGGTCTCGTCTCTTCTCCTGGTCTCTTCTCCTGGTCTCTTCTCTTCTCCTGGTCTCTTCTCTTCTCCTGGTCTCTTCTCCTGGTCTCGTCTCTTCTCCTGGTCTCGTCTCTTCTCCTGGTCTCGTCTCTTCTCCTGGTCTCTTCTCCTGTTCTCGTCTCTTCTCCTGCTCTCTTCTCCTGGTCTCTTCTCCTGGTCTCTTCTCTTCTCCTGTTCTCTTCTCTTCTCCTGGTCTCTTCTCCTGGTCTCTTCTCCTGGTCTCTTCTCTTCTCGTGGTCTTTTCTCCTGATCTCTTCTCTTCTCCTGGTCTCTTCTCCTGGTCTCTTCTCTTCTCCTTGTCTCGTCTCTTCTTCTGGTCTCGTCTGTTCTCCTGGTCTCTTCTCCTGGTCTCGTCTCTTCTCCTGGTCTCTTCTCCTGGTCTCTTCTCTTCTCCTGGCCTCTTCTCTTCTCCTGGTCTCTTCTCTTCTCCTGGTCTCTTCTCCTGGTCTCTTCTCTTTTCCTGGTCTCTTCTCCTGGTCTCTTCTCTTCTCCTGGTCTCTTCTCTTCTCCTGGTCTCGTCTCTTCTCCTGGTCTCTTCTCCTGGTCTCTTCTCTTCTCCTGGTCTCTTCTCCTGGTCTCTTCTCCTCTCCTCGTCTCTTCTCTTCTCCTGGTCTCTTCTCTTCTCCTGGTCTCTTCTCTTCTCCTGGTCTCTTTTCCTGGTCTCTTCTCCTGGTCTCTTCTCTTCTCCTGGTCTCGTCTCTTCTCCTGGTGTCGTCTCTTCTCCTGGTCTCTTCTCCTGGTCTCGTCTCTTCTCCTGCTCTCTTCTCCTGGTCTCTTCTCTTCTCCTGGTCTCTTCTCTTCTCCTGGTCTCTTCTCTTCTCCTGGTCTCTTCTCCTGGTCTCTTCTCTTCTCCTGGTCTCGTCTCTTCTCCTGGTCTCGTCTCTTCTCCTAGACTCGTCTCTTCTCCTGGTCTCTTCTCCTGGTCTCGTCTCTTCTCCTGGTCTCGTCTCTTCTCCTAGACTCGTCTCTTCTCCTGGTCTCTTCTCCTGGTCTCATCTCTTCTCCTCGTCTCGTCTCTTCTCCTGGTCTCTTCTCCTGTTCTCTTCTCTTCTCCTGGTCTCTTCTCTTCTCCTGGTCTCTTCTCCTGGTCTCGTCTCTTCTCCTGGTCTCGTCTCTTCTCCTGGTCTCGTCTCTTCTCCTGGTCTCGTCTCTTCTCCTGGTCTCTTCCCCTGTTCTCGTCTCTTCTCCTGCTCTCTTCTCCTGGTCTCTTCTCCTGGTCTCTTCTCCTGGTCTCTTCTCTTCTCGTGGTCTCTTCTCCTGATCTCTTCTCTTCTCCTGGTCTCTTCTCCTGGTCTCTTCTCTTCTCCTTGTCTCGTCTCTTCTCCTGGTCTCGTCTCTTCTCCTGGTCTCTTCTCCTGGTCTCGTCTCTTCTCCTGGTCTCTTCTCCTGGTCTCTTCTCTTCTCCTGGTCTCTTCTCCTGGTCTCTTCTCCTCTCCTCGTCTCTTCTCTTCTCCTGGTCTCTTCTCTTCTCCTGGTCTCTTCTCTTCTCCTGGTCTCTTTTCCTGGTCTCTTCTCCTGGTCTCTTCTCTTCTCCTGGTCTCGTCTCTTCTCCTGGTGTCGTCTCTTCTCCTGGTCTCTTCTCCTGGTCTCGTCTCTTCTCCTGCTCTCTTCTCCTGGTCTCTTCTCTTCTCCTGGTCTCTTCTCTTCTCCTGGTCTCTTCTCTTCTCCTGGTCTCTTCTCCTGGTCTCTTCTCTTCTCCTGGTCTCGTCTCTTCTCCTGGTCTCGTCTCTTCTCCTAGACTCGTCTCTTCTCCTGGTCTCTTCTCCTGGTCTCGTCTCTTCTCCTGGTCTCGTCTCTTCTCCTAGACTCGTCTCTTCTCCTGGTCTCTTCTCCTGGTCTCGTCTCTTCTCCTCGTCTCGTCTCTTCTCCTGGTCTCTTCTCCTGTTCTCTTCTCTTCTCCTGGTCTCTTCTCTTCTCCTGGTCTCTTCTCCTGGTCTCGTCTCTTCTCCTGGTCTCGTCTCTTCTCCTGGTCTCGTCTCTTCTCCTGGTCTCGTCTCTTCTCCTGGTCTCTTCCCCTGTTCTCGTCTCTTCTCCTGCTCTCTTCTCCTGGTCTCTTCTCCTGGTCTCTTCTCCTGGTCTCTTCTCTTCTCGTGGTCTCTTCTCCTGATCTCTTCTCTTCTCCTGGTCTCTTCTCCTGGTCTCTTCTCTTCTCCTTGTCTCGTCTCTTCTCCTGGTCTCGTCTCTTCTCCTGGTCTCTTCTCCTGATCTCGTCTCTTCTCCTGGTCTCTTCTCCTGGTCTCTTCTCTTCTCCTGGCCTCTTCTCTTCTCCTGGTCTCTTCTCTTCTCCTGGTCTCTTCTCCTGGTCTCTTCTCTTTTCCTGGTCTCTTCTCCTGGTCTCTTCTCTTCTCCTGGTCTCTTCTCTTCTCCTGGTCTCGTCTCTTCTCCTGGTCTCGTCTCTTCTCCTGGTCTCGTCTCTTCTCCTGGTCTCTTCTCTTCTCCTGGTCTCTTCTCCTGGTCTCTTCTCCTCTCCTCGTCTCTTCTCTTCTCCTGGTCTCTTCTCTTCTCCTGGTCTCTTCTCTTCTCCTGGTCTCTTCTCTTCTCCTTGTCTCTTGTCCTGGTCTCTTCTCTTCTCCTGGTCTCGTCTCTTCTCCTAGTCTCGTCTCTTCTCCAGGTCTCGTCTCTTCTCCTGGTCTCTTCTCCTGGTCTCTTCTCCTGGTCTCTTCTCCTGGTCTCTTCTCTTCTCCTGGTCTCTTCTCCTGGTCTCTTCTCTTCTCCTGGTCTCGTCTCTTCTCCTGGTCTCGTCTCTTCTCCTGGTCTCTTCTCCTGGTCTCTTCTCTTCTCGTGGTCTCTTCTCCTGATCTCTTCTCTTCTCCTGGTCTCTTCTCCTGGTCTCTTCTCTTCTCCTGGTCTCGTCTCTTCTCCTGGTCTCGTCTCTTCTCCTGGTCTCGTCTCTTCTCCTGGTCTCTTCTCCTGGTGTCGTCTCTTCTCGTGGTCTCTTCTCCTGGTCTCTTCTCCTGGTTTCGTCTCTTCTCCTGGTCTCTTCTCCTGGTCTCGTCTCCTGGTCTCGTCTCTTCTCCTGGTCTCTTCTCCTGGTCTCTTCTCTTCTCCTGGTCTCTTCTCCTGGTCTCGTCTCTTCTCCTGGTCTCGTCACTTCTCCTGGTCTCGTCTTTTCTCCTGGTCTCGTCTGTTCTCCTGGTCTCTTCTCCTGTTCTCGTCTCTTCTCCTGCTCTCTTCTACTGGTCTCTTCTCCTGGTCTCTTCTCTTCTCCTGGTCTCTTCTCCTGGTCTCTTCTCCTGGTCTCTTCTCCTGGTCTCTTCTCTTCTCCTGGTCTCTTCTCCTGGTCTCTTCTCCTGGTCTCTTCTCCTGGTCTCTTCTCCTGGTCTCTTCTCTTCTCCTGGTCTCCTCTCTTCTCCTGGTCTCTTCTCCTGGTCTCGTCTCTTCTCCTGGTCTCGTCTCTTCTCCTGGTCTCTTCTCCCGGTCTCTTCTCTTCTCCTGGGCTCTTCTCTTCTCCTGGGCTCTTCTCTTCTACTGGTCTCGTCTCTTCTCCTGGTCTCGTCTCTTCTCCCAGTCTCGTCTCTTCTCCTGGTCTCTTCTCCTGGTCTCTTCTCTTCTCCTGGTCTCTTCTCTTCTCCTGGTCTCTTCTCCTGGTATCTTCTCCTGGTCTCTTCTACTCGTCTCGACTCTTCTCCTGGTCTCGTCTCTTCTCCTGGTCTCGTCTCTTTTCCTGTTCTCGTCTCTTCCCCTGGTCTCTTCTCCTGGTCTCTTCTCTTCTCTTCTCCTGGTCTCGTCTCTTCTCCTGGTCTCTTCTCCTGGTCTCTTCTCCTGGTCTCGTCTCTTCTCCTGGTCTCTTCTCCTGGTCTCTTCTCTTCTCCTGGTCTCTTCTCTTCTCCTGGTCTCTTTTCCTGGTCTCTTCTCCTGGTCTCTTCTCTTCTCCTGGTCTCGTCTCTTCTTCTGGTGTCGTCTCTTCTCCTGGTCTCTTCTCCTGGTCTCGTCTCTTCTCCTGCTCTCTTCTCCTGGTCTCTTCTCTTCTCCTGGTCTCTTCTCTTCTCCTGGTCTCTTCTCTTCTCCTGGTCTCTTCTCCTGGTCTCTTCTCTTCTCCTGGTCTCGTCTCTTCTCCTGGTCTCGTCTCTTCTCCTAGACTCGTCTCTTCTCCTGGTCTCTTCTCCTGGTCTCGTCTCTTCTCCTGGTCTCGTCTCTTCTCCTAGACTCGTCTCTTCTCCTGGTCTCTTCTCCTGGTCTCGTCTCTTCTCCTCGTCTCGTCTCTTCTCCTGGTCTCTTCTCCTGTTCTCTTCTCTTCTCCTGGTCTCTTCTCTTCTCCTGGTCTCTTCTCCTGGTCTCGTCTCTTCTCCTGGTCTCGTCTCTTCTCCTGGTCTCGTCTCTTCTCCTGGTCTCTTCCCCTGTTCTCGTCTCTTCTCCTGCTCTCTTCTCCTGGTCTCTTCTCCTGGTCTCTTCTCCTGGTCTCTTCTCTTCTCGTGGTCTCTTCTCCTGATCTCTTCTCTTCTCCTGGTCTCTTCTCCTGGTCTCTTCTCTTCTCCTTGTCTCGTCTCTTCTCCTGGTCTCGTCTCTTCTCCTGGTCTCTTCTCCTGATCTCGTCTCTTCTCCTGGTCTCTTCTCCTGGTCTCTTCTCTTCTCCTGGCCTCTTCTCTTCTCCTGGTCTCTTCTCTTCTCCTGGTCTCTTCTCCTGGTCTCTTCTCTTTTCCTGGTCTCTTCTCCAGGTCTCTTCTCTTCTCCTGGTCTCTTCTCTTCTCCTGGTCTCGTCTCTTCTCCTGGTCTCGTCTCTTCTCCTGGTCTCTTCTCTTCTCCTGGTCTCTTCTCCTGGTCTCTTCTCCTCTCCTCGTCTCTTCTCTTCTCCTGGTCTCTTCTCTTCTCCTGGTCTCTTCTCTTCTCCTGGTCTCTTCTCTTCTCCTTGTCTCTTGTCCTGGTCTCTTCTCTTCTCCTGGTCTCGTCTCTTCTCCTAGTCTCGTCTCTTCTCCAGGTCTCGTCTCTTCTCCTGGTCTCTTCTCCTGGTCTCTTCTCCTGGTCTCTTCTCCTGGTCTCTTCTCTTCTCCTGGTCTCTTCTCCTGGTCTCTTCTCTTCTCCTGGTCTCGTCTCTTCTCCTGGTCTCGTCTCTTCTCCTGGTCTCTTCTCCTGGTCTCTTCTCTTCTCGTGGTCTCTTCTCCTGATCTCTTCTCTTCTCTTCTCCTGGTCTCTTCTCCTGGTCTCTTCTCTTCTCCTGGTCTCGTCTCTTCTCCTGGTCTCGTCTCTTCTCCTGGTCTCGTCTCTTCTCCTGGTCTCTTCTCCTGGTGTCGTCTCTTCTCGTGGTCTCTTCTCCTGGTCTCTTCTCCTGGTTTCGTCTCTTCTCCTGGTCTCTTCTCCTGGTCTCGTCTCCTGGTCTCGTCTCTTCTCCTGGTCTCTTCTCCTGGTCTCGTCTCTTCTCCTGGTCTCTTCTCCTGGTCTCGTCTCTTCTCCTGGTCTCGTCACTTCTCCTGGTCTCGTCACTTCTCCTGGTCTCGTCTGTTCTCCTGGTCTCGTCTGTTCTCCTGGTCTCTTCTCCTGTTCTCGTCTCTTCTCCTGCTCTCTTCTACTGGTCTCTTCTCCTGGTCTCTTCTCTTCTCCTGGTCTCTTCTCCTGGTCTCTTCTCCTGGTCTCTTCTCTTCTCCTGGTCTCTTCTCCTGGTCTCTTCTCCTGGTCTCTTCTCCTGGTCTCTTCTCTTCTCCTGGTCTCCTCTCTTCTCCTGGTCTCTTCTCCTGGTCTCGTCTCTTCTCCTGGTCTCGTCTCTTCTCCTGGTCTCTTCTCCCGGTCTCTTCTCTTCTCCTGCTCTCTTCTCCTGTTCTCGTCTCTTCTCCTGCTCTCTTCTACTGGTCTCTTCTCCTGGTCTCTTCTCTTCTCCTGGTCTCTTCTCCTGGTCTCTTCTCCTGGTCTCTTCTCTTCTCCTGGTCTCCTCTCTTCTCCTGGTCTCTTCTCCTGGTCTCGTCTCTTCTCCTGGTCTCGTCTCTTCTCCTGGTCTCGTCTCTTCTCCTGGTATCTTCTCTTCTCCTGGTCTCTTCTCTTCTCCTGGGCTCTTCTCTTCTCCTGGGCTCTTCTCTTCTCCTGGGCTCTTCTCTTCTCCTGGGCTCTTCTCTTCTACTGGTCTCGTCTCTTCTCCTGGTCTCGTCTCTTCTCCCAGTCTCGTCTCTTCTCCTGGTCTCTTCTCCTGGTCTCGTCTCTTCTCCTGGTCTCGTCTCTTCTCCTTTTCTCGTCTCTTCTCCTGGTCTCTTCTCCTGGTCTCTTCTCCTGGTCTCTTCTCCTGGTCTCGTCTCTTCTCCTGGTCTCTTCTCCTGGTCTCGTCTCTTCTCGTGGACTCTTCTCCTGATCTCTTCTCCTGGTCTCGTCTCTTCTCCTGGTCTCTTCTCCTGGTCTCTTCTCCTGGTCTCTTCTCTTCTCCTGGTCTCTTCTCTTCTCCTGGTCTCTTCTCCTGGTATCTTCTCCTGGTCTCTTCTACTCGTCTCGACTCTTCTCCTGGTCTCGTCTCTTCTCCTGGTCTCGTCTCTTCTCCTGGTCTCGTCTCTTCCCCTGGTCTCTTCTCCTGGTCTCTTCTCTTCTCTTCTCCTGGTCTCGTCTCTTCTCCTGGTCTCTTCTCCTGGTCTCTTCTCCTGGTCTCTTCTCTTCTCCTGGTCTCTTCTCCTGGTGTCTTCTCCTGGTCTCTTCTCTTCTCCTGGTCTCTTCTCCTGGTCTCTTCTCCTGGTCTCTTCTCCTGGTCTCTTCTCTTCTCCTGGTCTCTTCTCCTGGTCTCTTCTCCTCTCCTCGTCTCTTCTCTTCTCCTGGTCTCTTCTCTTCTCCTGGTCTCTTCTCTTCTCCTGGTCTCTTCTCCTGGTCTCTTCTCTTCTCCTGGTCTCTTCTCCTGGTCTCTTCTCCTGGTCTCCTCTCTTCTCCTGGTCTCTTCTCCTGGTCTCTTCTCTTCTCCTGGTCTCTTCTCTTCTCCTGGTCTATTCTCCTCTCCTCGTCTCTTCTCTTCTCCTGGTCTCTTCTCTTCTCCTGGTCTCTTCTCCTGGTCTCGTCTCTTCTCCTGGTCTCGTCTCTTCTCCTGGTCTCTTCTCCTGGTCTCGTCTCTTCTCGTGGTCTCTTCTCCTGGTCTCTTCTCCTGGTCTCGTCTCTTCTCCTGGTCTCTTCTCCTGGTCTCGTCTCCTGGTCCCGTCTCTTCTCCTGGTCTCTTCTCCTGGTCTCGTCTCTTCTCCTGGTCTCTTCTCTTCTCCTGGTCTCTTCTCCTGGTCTCTGCTCCTGGTCTCTTCTCTTCTCCTGGTCTCTTCTCTTCTCCTGGTCTCTTCTCTTCTCCTGGTCTCTTCTCCTGGTATCTTCTCCTGGTCTCTTCTCCTCGTCTCGACTCTTCCCCTGGTCTCGTCTCTTCTCCTGGTCTCGTCTCTTCTCCTGGTCTCGTCTCTTCCCCTGGTCTCTTCTCCTGGTGTCTTCTCTTCTCTTCTCCTGGTCTCGTCTCTTCTCCTGGTCTCTTCTCCTGGTCTCTTCTCTTCTCCTGGTCTCTTCTCCTGGTGTCTTCTCCTGGTCTCTTCTCTTCTCCTGGTCTCTTCTCCTGGTCTCTTCTCCTGGTCTCTTCTCTTCTCCTGGTCTCTTCTCCTGGTCTCTTCTCCTGGTCTCTTCTCTTCTCCTGGTCTCTTCTCCTCTCCTCGTCTCTTCTCTTCTCCTGGTCTCTTCTCCTGGTCTCTTCTCTTTTCCTGGTCTCTTCTCCTGGTCTCTTGTCCTGGTATCTTCTCTTCTCCTGGTCTCTTCTCTTCTCCTGGTCTCTTCTCCTGGTCTCCTCTCTTCTCCTGGTCTCTTCTCTTCTCCTGGTCTCTTCTCTTCTCCTGGTCTCTTCTCCTCTCCTCGTCTCTTCTCTTCTCCTGGTCTCTTCTCTTCTCCTGGTCTCTTCTCCTGGTCTCGTCTCTTCTCCTGGTCTCGTCTCTTCTCCTGGTCTCGTCTCTTCTCCTGGTCTCTTCTCCTGGTCTCGTCTCTTCTCGTGGTCTCTTCTCCTGGTCTCTTCTCCTGGTCTCGTCTCTTCTCCTGGTCTCTTCTCCTGGTCTCGTCTCCTGGTCTCGTCTCTTCTCCTGGTCTATTCTCCTGGTCTCGTCTCTTCTGCTGGTCTCTTCTCCTGGTCTCGTCTCTTCTCCTGGTCTCGTCTCTTCTCCTGGTCTCGTCTCTTCTCCTGGTCTCTTCTCCTGGTCTCTTCTCTTCTCCTGGTCTCTTCTCTTCTCCTGGTCTCTTCTCCTGGTCTCTTCTCTTCTCCTGGTTTCTTCTCCTGGTCTCTTCTCCTGGTCTCTTCTCTTCTCCTGGTCTCTTCTCCTGGTCTCTTCTCCTGGTCTCTTCTCTTCTCCTGGTCTCGTCTCTTCTCCTGGTCTCTTCTCTTCTCCTGGTCTCTTCTCTTCTCCTGGTCTCTTCTCCTGGTCTCTTCTCCTCTCCTCGTCTCTTCTCTTCTCCTGGTCTCGTCTCTTCTCCTGGTCTCTTCTCCTGGTCTCTTCTCTTCTCCTGGTCTCGTCTCTTCTCCTGGTCTCGTCTCTTCTCCTGGTCTCTTCTCCTGGTCTCGTCCCTTCTCCAGGTCTCGTCTCTTCTCCTGGTCTCGTCTCTTCCCCTGGTCTCGTCTCTTCCCCTGGTCTCGTCTCCTGGTCTCTTCTCTTCTCTTCTCCTGGTCTCGTCTCTTCTCCTGGTCTCTTCTCCTGGTCTCTTCTCTTCTCCTGGTCTCTTCTCCTGGTGTGTTCTCCTGGTCTCTTCTCCTGGTCTCTTCTCTTCTCCTGGTCTCTTCTCCTGGTCTCTTCTCTTCTCCTGGTCTCTTCTCTTCTCCTGGTCTCGTCTCTTCTCCTGGTCTCTTCTCCTGGTATCTTCTCTTTTCCTGGTCTCTTCTCCTGGTCTCTTCTCCTGGTATCTTCTCTTCTCCTGGTCTCTTCTCTTCACCTGGTCTCTTCTCCTGGTCTCTTCTCCTGGTCTCCTCTCTTCTCCTGGTCTCTTCTCCTGGTCTCTTCTCTTCTCCTGGTCTCTTCTCTTCTCCTGGTCTCTTCTCCTCTCCTCGTCTCTTCTCTTTTCCTGGTCTCGTCTCTTCCCCTGGTCTCTTCTCCTGGTCTCTTCTCTTCTCTTCTCCTGGTCTCTTCTCTTCTCCTGGTCTCTTCTCCTGGTCTCTTCTCTTCTCCTGGTCTCTTCTCTTCTCCTGGTCTCGTCTCTTCTCCTGTTCTCGTCTCTTCTCCTGGTCTCTTCTCCTGGTCTCTTCTCTTTTCCTGGTCTCTTCTCCTGGTCTCTTGTCCTGGTATCTTCTCTTCTCCTGGTCTCTTCTCCTGGTCTCGTCTCTTCTCCTGGTCTCTTCTCCTGGTCTCGTCTCTTCTCGTGGTCTCTTCTCCTGGTCTCTTCTCCTGGTCTCGTCTCTTCTCCTGGTCTCTTCTCCTGGTCTCGTCTCCTGGTCTCGTCTCTTCTCCTGGTCTATTCTCCTGGTCTCGTCTCTTCTCCTGGTCTCTTCTCCTGGTCTCGTCTCTTCTCCTGGTCTCGTCTCTTCTCCTGGTCTCGTCTCTTCTCCTGGTCTCTTCTCCTGGTCTCTTCTCTTCTCCTGGTCTCTTCTCTTCTCCTGCTCTCTTCTCCTGGTCTCTTCTCCTGGTCTCTTCTCTTCTCCTGGTCTCTTCTCCTGGTCTCTTCTCTTCTCCTGGTTTCTTCTCCTGGTCTCTTCTCCTGGTCTCTTCTCTTCTCCTGGTCTCTTCTCCTGGTCTCTTCTCCTGGTCTCGTCTCTTCTCCTGGTCTCGTCTCTTCTCCTGGTCTCTTCTCCTGGTCTCGTCTCTTCTCGTGGTCTCTTCTCCTGGTCTCTTCTCCTGGTCTCGTCTCTTCTCCTGGTCTCTTCTCCTGGTCTCGTCTCCTGGTCCCGTCTCTTCTCCTGGTCTCTTCTCCTGGTCTCGTCTCTTCTCCTGGTCTCTTCTCTTCTCCTGGTCTCTTCTCCTGGTCTCTGCTCCTGGTCTCTTCTCTTCTCCTGGTCTCTTCTCTTCTCCTGGTCTCTTCTCTTCTCCTGGTCTCTTCTCCTGGTATCTTCTCCTGGTCTCTTCTCCTCGTCTCGACTCTTCCCCTGGTCTCGTCTCTTCTCCTGGTCTCGTCTCTTCTCCTGGTCTCGTCTCTTCCCCTGGTCTCTTCTCCTGGTGTCTTCTCTTCTCTTCTCCTGGTCTCGTCTCTTCTCCTGGTCTCTTCTCCTGGTCTCTTCTCTTCTCCTGGTCTCTTCTCCTGGTGTCTTCTCCTGGTCTCTTCTCTTCTCCTGGTCTCTTCTCCTGGTCTCTTCTCCTGGTCTCTTCTCTTCTCCTGGTCTCTTCTCCTGGTCTCTTCTCCTGGTCTCTTCTCTTCTCCTGGTCTCTTCTCCTCTCCTCGTCTCTTCTCTTCTCCTGGTCTCTTCTCCTGGTCTCTTCTCTTTTCCTGGTCTCTTCTCCTGGTCTCTTGTCCTGGTATCTTCTCTTCTCCTGGTCTCTTCTCTTCTCCTGGTCTCTTCTCCTGGTCTCCTCTCTTCTCCTGGTCTCTTCTCTTCTCCTGGTCTCTTCTCTTCTCCTGGTCTCTTCTCCTCTCCTCGTCTCTTCTCTTCTCCTGGTCTCTTCTCTTCTCCTGGTCTCTTCTCCTGGTCTCGTCTCTTCTCCTGGTCTCGTCTCTTCTCCTGGTCTCGTCTCTTCTCCTGGTCTCTTCTCCTGGTCTCGTCTCTTCTCGTGGTCTCTTCTCCTGGTCTCTTCTCCTGGTCTCGTCTCTTCTCCTGGTCTCTTCTCCTGGTCTCGTCTCCTGGTCTCGTCTCTTCTCCTGGTCTATTCTCCTGGTCTCGTCTCTTCTGCTGGTCTCTTCTCCTGGTCTCGTCTCTTCTCCTGGTCTCGTCTCTTCTCCTGGTCTCGTCTCTTCTCCTGGTCTCTTCTCCTGGTCTCTTCTCTTCTCCTGGTCTCTTCTCTTCTCCTGGTCTCTTCTCCTGGTCTCTTCTCTTCTCCTGGTTTCTTCTCCTGGTCTCTTCTCCTGGTCTCTTCTCTTCTCCTGGTCTCTTCTCCTGGTCTCTTCTCCTGGTCTCTTCTCTTCTCCTGGTCTCGTCTCTTCTCCTGGTCTCTTCTCTTCTCCTGGTCTCTTCTCTTCTCCTGGTCTCTTCTCCTGGTCTCTTCTCCTCTCCTCGTCTCTTCTCTTCTCCTGGTCTCGTCTCTTCTCCTGGTCTCTTCTCCTGGTCTCTTCTCTTCTCCTGGTCTCGTCTCTTCTCCTGGTCTCGTCTCTTCTCCTGGTCTCTTCTCCTGGTCTCGTCCCTTCTCCAGGTCTCGTCTCTTCTCCTGGTCTCGTCTCTTCCCCTGGTCTCGTCTCTTCCCCTGGTCTCGTCTCCTGGTCTCTTCTCTTCTCTTCTCCTGGTCTCGTCTCTTCTCCTGGTCTCTTCTCCTGGTCTCTTCTCTTCTCCTGGTCTCTTCTCCTGGTGTGTTCTCCTGGTCTCTTCTCCTGGTCTCTTCTCTTCTCCTGGTCTCTTCTCCTGGTCTCTTCTCTTCTCCTGGTCTCTTCTCTTCTCCTGGTCTCGTCTCTTCTCCTGGTCTCTTCTCCTGGTATCTTCTCTTTTCCTGGTCTCTTCTCCTGGTCTCTTCTCCTGGTATCTTCTCTTCTCCTGGTCTCTTCTCTTCACCTGGTCTCTTCTCCTGGTCTCTTCTCCTGGTCTCCTCTCTTCTCCTGGTCTCTTCTCCTGGTCTCTTCTCTTCTCCTGGTCTCTTCTCTTCTCCTGGTCTCTTCTCCTCTCCTCGTCTCTTCTCTTTTCCTGGTCTCGTCTCTTCCCCTGGTCTCTTCTCCTGGTCTCTTCTCTTCTCTTCTCCTGGTCTCTTCTCTTCTCCTGGTCTCTTCTCCTGGTCTCTTCTCTTCTCCTGGTCTCTTCTCTTCTCCTGGTCTCGTCTCTTCTCCTGTTCTCGTCTCTTCTCCTGGTCTCTTCTCCTGGTCTCTTCTCTTTTCCTGGTCTCTTCTCCTGGTCTCTTGTCCTGGTATCTTCTCTTCTCCTGGTCTCTTCTCCTGGTCTCGTCTCTTCTCCTGGTCTCTTCTCCTGGTCTCGTCTCTTCTCGTGGTCTCTTCTCCTGGTCTCTTCTCCTGGTCTCGTCTCTTCTCCTGGTCTCTTCTCCTGGTCTCGTCTCCTGGTCTCGTCTCTTCTCCTGGTCTATTCTCCTGGTCTCGTCTCTTCTCCTGGTCTCTTCTCCTGGTCTCGTCTCTTCTCCTGGTCTCGTCTCTTCTCCTGGTCTCGTCTCTTCTCCTGGTCTCTTCTCCTGGTGTCTTCTCTTCTCCTGGTCTCTTCTCTTCTCCTGCTCTCTTCTCCTGGTCTCTTCTCCTGGTCTCTTCTCTTCTCCTGGTCTCTTCTCCTGGTCTCTTCTCTTCTCCTGGTTTCTTCTCCTGGTCTCTTCTCCTGGTCTCTTCTCTTCTCCTGGTCTCTTCTCCTGGTCTCTTCTCCTGGTCTCTTCTCTTCTCCTGGTCTCGTCTCTTCTCCTGGTCTCTTCTCCTGGTCTCTTCTCTTCTCCTGGTCTCTTCTCCTGGTCTCTTCTCCTCTCCTCGTCTCTTCTCTTCTCCTCGTCTCTTCTCTTCTCCTGGTCTCGACTCCTCGTATGTTCTGTTCTCCTGGTCTCTTCTCTTCTCCTGGTCTCTTCTCTTCTCCTGGTCTCTTCTCCTGGTCTCTTCTCTTTTCCTGGTGTCTTCTACTGGTCTCTTCTCCTGGTCTCTTCTCTTCTCCTGGTCTATTCTCCTGGTCTCTTCTCCTGGTCTCTTCTCCTGGTCTCTTCTCTTCTCCTGGTCTCTTCTCTTCTCCTGGTCTCTTCTCTTCTCCTGGTCTCTTCTCCTGGTCTCTTCTCCTGGTCTCTTCTCTTCTCCTGGTCTCTTCTCCTGGTCTCTTCTCCTGGTCTCCTCTCTTCTCCTGGTCTCTTCTCCTGGTCTCTTCTCTTCTCCTGGTCTCTTCTTTTCTCCTGGTCTCTTCTCTTCTCCTGGTCTCTTCTCCTGGTCTCTTCTCCTCTCCTCGTCTCTTCTCTTCTCCTGGTCTCTTCTCTTCTCCTGGTCTCGTCTCTTGGTCTCTTCTCTTCTCCTGGTCTCTTCTGTTCTCCTGGTCTCTTCTCTTCTCCTGGTCTGTTCTCTTCTCCTGGTCTCTTCTCTTCTCCTGGTCTCGTCTCTTCTCCTGGTCTCTTCTCCTGGTCTCTTCTCCTGGTCTCTTCTCCTGGTCTCTTCTCTTCTCCTGGTCTCTTCTCCTGGTCTCTTCTCCTGTTCTATTCTCCTGGTCTCTTCTCTTCTCTTCTCCTGGTCTCTTCTCCTGGTCTCTTCTCTTCTCCTGGTCTCTTCTCCTGGTCTCTTCTCCTGTTCTATTCTCCTGGTCTCTTCTCTTCTCTTCTCCTGGTCTCTTCTCCTGGTCTCTTCTCTTCTCCTGGTCTCTTCTCCTGGTCTCTCCTCTTCTCCTGGTCTCTTCTCCTGGTCTCCTCTCTTCTCTTGGTCTCTTCTCCTGGTCTCTTCTCTTCTCCTGGTCTCTTCTCCTGGTCTCTTCTCCTGGTCTCTTCTCCTCTCCTCGTCTCTTCTCTTCTCCTGGTCTCGTCTCTTCTCCTGGTCTCTTCTCCTGGTCTCTTCTCTTCTCCTGGTCTCGTCTCTTCTCCTGGTCTCGTCTCTTCTCCTGGTCTCTTCTCCTGGTCTCGTCCCTTCTCCTGGTCTCGTCTCTTCTCCTGGTCTCGTCTCTTCCCCTGGTCTCTTCTCCTGGTCTCTTCTCTTCTCTTCTCCTGGTCTCGTCTCTTCTCCTGGTCTCTTCTCCTGGTCTCTTCTCTTCTCCTGGTCTCTTCTCCTGGTGTGTTCTCCTGGTCTCTTCTCCTGGTCTCTTCTCTTCTCCTGGTCTCTTCTCCTGGTCTCTTCTCTTCTCCTGGTCTCTTCTCTTCTCCTGGTCTCGTCTCTTCTCCTGGTCTCTTCTCTTCTCCTGGTCTCTTCTCCTGGTCTCTTCTCTTTTCCTGGTCTCTTCTCCTGGTCTCTTGTCCTGGTATCTTCTCTTCTCCTGGTCTCTTCTCTTCTCCTGGTCTCTTCTCCTGGTCTCTTCTCCTGGTCTCCTCTCTTCTCCTGGTCTCTTCTCCTGGTCTCTTCTCTTCTCCTGGTCTCTTCTCTTCTCCTGGTCTCTTCTCCTCTCCTCGTCTCTTCTCTTTTCCTGGTCTCGTCTCTTCCCCTGGTCTCTTCTCCTGGTCTCTTCTCTTCTCTTCTCCTGGTCTCTTCTCTTCTCCTGGTCTCTTCTCCTGGTCTCTTCTCTTCTCCTGGTCTCTTCTCTTCTCCTGGTCTCGTCTCTTCTCCTGGTCTCGTCTCTTCTCCTGGTCTCTTCTCCTGGTCTCTTCTCTTTTCCTGGTCTCTTCTCCTGGTCTCTTGTCCTGGTATCTTCTCTACTCCTGGTCTCTTCTCTTCTCCTGGTCTCTTCTCCTGGTCTCTTCTCCTGGTCTCCTCTCTTCTCCTGGTCTCTTCTCCTGGTCTCTTCTCTTCTCCTGGTCTCTTCTCTTCTCCTGGTCTCTTCTCTTCTCCTAGTCTCTTCTCCTCTCCTCGTCTCTTCTCTTCTCCTGGTCTCTTCTCTTCTCCTGGTCTCTTCTCTTCTCCTGGTCTCTTCTCTTCTCCTGGTCTCTTCTCCTGGTCTCGTCTCTTCTCCTGGTCTCGTCTCTTCTCCTGGTCTCGTCTCTTCTCCTGGTCTCTTCTCCTGGTCTCGTCTCTTCTCGTGGTCTCTTCTCGTGGTCTCTTCTCCTGGTCTCGTCTCTTCTCCTGGTCTCGTCTCCTGGTCTCGTCTCTTCTGGTCTATTCTCCTGGTCTCGTCTCTTCTCCTGGTCTCTTCTCCTGGTCTCGTCTCTTCTCCTGGTCTCGTCTCTTCTCCTGGTCTCGTCTCTTCTCCTGGTCTCTTCTCCTGTTCTCGTCTCTTCTCCTGCTCTCTTCTCCTGGTCTCTTCTCCTGGTCTCTTCTCTTCTCCTGGTCTCTTCTCTTCTCCTGGTCTCTTCTCCTGGTCTCTTCTCCTGGTCTCTTCTCTTCTCCTGGTCTCTTCTCCTGGTCTCTTCTCTTCTCCTGGTTTCTTCTCCTGGTCTCTTCTCCTGGTCTCTTCTCTTCTCCTGGTCTCTTCTCCTGGTCTCTTCTCTTCTCCTGGTCTCGTCTCTTCTCCTGGTCTCTTCTCCTGGTCTCTTCTCTTCTCCTGGTCTCTTCTCCTGGTCTCTTCTCCTCTCCTCATCTCTTCTCTTCTCCTGGTCTCTTCTCATCTCCTGGTCTCGTCTCCTCGTATGTTCTCTTCTCCTGGTCTCTTCTCTTCTCCTGGTCTCTTCTCTTCTCCTGGTCTCTTCTCCTGGTCTCTTCTCTTTTCCTGGTCTCTTCTCCTGGTCTCTTCTCCTGGTCTCTTCTCTTCTCCTGGTCTCTTCTCCTGGTCTCTTCTCCTGGTCTCTTCTCTTGTCCTGGTGTCTTCTCTTCTCCTGGTCTCTTCTCTTCTTCTGGTCTCTTCTCCTGGTCTCTTCTCCTGGTCTCTTCTCCTGGTCTCCTCTCTTCTCCTGCTCTCTTCTCCCGGTCTCTTCTGTTCTCCTGGTCTCTTCTGTTCTCCTGGTCTCTTCTTTTCTCCTGGTCTCTTCTCTTCTCCTGGTCTCTTCTCTTCTCCTGGTCTCTTCTCCTGGTCTCTTCTCCTCTCCTCGTCTCTTCTCTTCTCCTGGTCTCTTCTCTTCTCCTGGTCTCGTCTCCTGGTCTCTTCTCTTCTCCTGGTCTCTTCTCTTCTCCTGGTCTCTTCTCTTCTCCTGGTCTGTTCTCTTTTCCTCGTCTCTTCTCTTTTCCTGGTCTCTTCTCCTGGTCTCTTCTCCTGGTCTCTTCTCTTCTCCTGGTCTCTTCTCCTGGTCTCTTCTCCTGTTCTATTCTCCTGGTCTCTTCTCTTCTCCTGGTCTCTTCTCCTGTTCTCTTCTCTTCTCATGGTCTCTTCTCCTCGTCTCTCCTCTTCTCCTGGTCTCTTCTCCTGGTCTCCTCTCTTCTCCTGGTCTCTTCTCCTCGTCTCTTCTATTCTCCTGGTCTCTTCTCTTCTCCTGGTCTCTTCTCCTGGTCTCTTCTCCTCTCCTCGTCTCTTCTCTTCTCCTGGTCTCGTCTCTTCTCCTGGTCTCTTCTCCTGGTCTCTTCTCCTGGTCTCGTCTCTTCTCCTGGTCTCTTCTCCTGGTCTCGTCTCTTCTCCTGGTCTCGTCTCTTCTCCTGGTCTCTTCTCCTGGTCTCTTCTCTTCTCCTGGTCTCTTCTCTTCTCCTGGTCTCTTCTCTTCTCCTGGTCTCGTCTCGTCTCCTGGTCTCGTCTCGTCTCCTGGTCTCGTCTCGTCTCCTGGTCTAGTCTCTTCTCCTGGTCTCGTCTCGTCTCCTGGTCTCTTCTCCTGGTCTCTTCTCCTCGTATCTTCTCCTCGTCTCTTCTCCTCGTCTCGTCTCTTCTCCTCGTCTCGTCTCCTCTCCTCGTCTCGTCTCTTCTCCTCGTCTCGTCTCCTATCCTCGTCTCGTCTCCTATCCTCGTCTCGTCTCTTCTCCTCGTCTCGTCTCTTCTCCTGGTCTCTTCTCTTCTCCTGGTCTCTTCTCCTGGTCTCCTCTCTTCTCCTGGTCTCTTCTCCTGGTCTCTTCTCTTCTCCTGGTCTCTTCTTTTCTCCTGGTCTCTTCTCTTCTCCTGGTCTCTTCTCCTGGTCTCTTCTCTTCTCCTGGTCTCTTCTCTTCTCCTGGTCTCTTCTCCTGGTCTCTTCTCTTCTCCTGGTCTCTTCTCCTGGTCTCCTCTCTTCTCCTGGTCTCTTCTCCTGGTCTCTTCTCTTCTCCTGGTCTCTTCTCTTCTCCTGGTCTCTTCTCCTGGTCTCCTCTCTTCTCCTGGTCTCTTCTCCTGGTCTCTTCTCTTCTCCTGGTCTCTTCTTTTCTCCTGGTCTCTTCTCTTCTCCTGGTCTCTTCTCCTGGTCTCTTCTCTTCTCCTGGTCTCTTCTCTTCTCCTGGTCTCTTCTCCTGGTCTCTTCTCTTCTCCTGGTCTCTTCTCCTGGTCTCCTCTCTTCTCCTGGTCTCTTCTCCTGGTCTCTTCTCTTCTCCTGGTCTCTTCTTTTCTCCTGGTCTCTTCTCTTCTCCTGGTCTCTTCTCCTGGTCTCTTCTCCTCTCCTCGTCTCTTCTCTTCTCCTGGTCTCTTCTCTTCTCCTGGTCTCTTCTCTTCTCCTGGTCTCGTCTCCTGGTCTCTTCTCTTCTCCTGGTCTCTTCTCTTCTCCTGGTCTCTTCTCTTCTCCTATTCTCTTCTCTTTTCCTGGTCTCTTCTCCTGGTCTCTTCTCCTGGTCTCTTCTCTTCTCCTGGTCTCTTCTCCTGGTCTCTTCTCGTGTTCTATTCTCCTGGTCTCTTCTCTTCTCCTGGTCTCTTCTCCTGGTCTCTTCTCTTCTCCTGGTCTCTTCTCCTGGTCTCTTCTCTTCTCCTGGTCTCTTCTCCTGGTCTCTCCTCTTCTCCTGGTCTCTTCTCCTGGTCTCCTCTCTTCTCCTGGTCTCTTCTCCTGGTCTCTTCTCTTCTCCTGGTCTCTTCTCTTCTCCTGGTCTCTTCTCCTGGTCTCTTCTCCTCTCCTCGTCTCTTCTCTTCTCCTGGTCTCGTCTCTTCTCCTGGTCTCTTCTCCTGGTCTCTTCTCTTCTCCTGGTCTCGTCTCTTCTCCTGGTCTCGTCTCTTCTCCTGGTCTCTTCTCCTGGTCTCGTCTCTTCTCCTGGTCTCGTCTCTTCTCCTGGTCTCGTCTCTTCCCCTGGTCTCGTCTCTTCCCCTGGTCTCTTCTCCTGGTCTCTTCTCTTCTCTTCTCCTGGTCTCTTCTCTTCTCTTCTCCTGGTCTCTTCTCTTCTCCTGGTCTCTTCTCCTGGTCTCTTCTCTTCTCCTGGTCTCTTCTCTTCTCCTGGTCTCGTCTCTTCTCCTGGTCTCGTCTCTTCTCCTGGTCTCTTCTCCTGGTCTCTTCTCTTTTCCTGGTCTCTTCTCCTGGTCTCTTGTCCTGGTATCTTCTCTTCTCCTGGTCTCTTCTCCTGGTCTCTTCTCCTGGTCTCCTCTCTTCTCCTGGTCTCTTCTCCTGGTCTCTTCTCTTCTCCTGGTCTCTTCTCTTCTCCTGGTCTCTTCTCTTCTCCTGGTCTCTTCTCCTCTCCTCGTCTCTTCTCTTCTCCTGGTCTCTTCTCTTCTCCTGGTCTCTTCTCCTGGTCTCGTCGCTTCTCCTGGTCTCGTCTCTTCTCCTGGTCTCGTCTCTTCTCCTGGTCTCGTCTCCTGGTCTCGTCTATTCTCGTGGTCTCTTCTCCTGGTCTCTTCTCCTGGTCTCGTCTCTTCTCCTGGTCTCTTCTCCTGGTCTCGTCTCCTGGTCTCGTCTCTTCTGGTCTATTCTCCTGGTCTCGTCTCTTCTCCTGGTCTCTTCTCCTGGTCTCGTCTCTTCTCCTGGTCTCTTCTCTTTTCCTGGTCTCTTCTCCTGGTCTCTTGTCCTGGTATCTTCTCTTCTCCTGGTCTCTTCTCTTCTCCTGGTCTCTTCTCCTGGTCTCTTCTCCTGGTCTCCTCTCTTCTCCTGGTCTCTTCTCCTGGTCTCTTCTCTTCTCCTGGTCTCTTCTCTTCTCCTGGTCTCTTCTCCTCTCCTCGTCTCTTCTCTTCTCCTGGTCTCTTCTCTTCTCCTGGTCTCTTCTCCTGGTCTCGTCTCTTCTCCTGGTCTCGTCTCTTCTCCTGGTCTCGTCTCTTCTCCTGGTCTCTTCTCCTGGTCTCGTCTCTTCTCGTGGTCTCTTCTCCTGGTCTCTTCTCCTGGTCTCGTCTCTTCTCCTGGTCTCTTCTCCTGGTCTCGTCTCCTGGTCTCGTCTCTTCTGGTCTATTCTCCTGGTCTCGTCTCTTCTCCTGGTCTCTTCTCCTGGTCTCGTCTCTTCTCCTGGTCTCGTCTCTTCTCCTGGTCTCTTCTCCTGTTCTCGTCTCTTCTCCTGCTCTCTTCTCCTGGTCTCTTCTCCTGGTCTCTTCTCTTCTCCTGGTCTCTTCTCTTCTCCTGGTCTCTTCTCCTGGTCTCTTCTCCTGGTCTCTTCTCTTCTCCTGGTCTCTTCTCCTGGTCTCTTCTCTTCTCCTGGTTTCTTCTCCTGGTCTCTTCTCCTGGTCTCTTCTCTTCTCCTGGTCTCTTCTCCTGGTCTCTTCTCTTCTCCTGGTCTCGTCTCCTCGTATGTTCTCTTCTCCTGGTCTCTTCTCTTCTCCTGGTCTCTTCTCTTCTCCTGGTCTCTTCTCCTGGTCTCTTCTCTTTTCCTGGTCTCTTCTCCTGGTCTCTTCTCCTGGTCTCTTCTCTTCTCCTGGTCTCTTCTCCTGGTCTCTTTTCCTGGTCTCTTCTCCTGGTCTCTTCTCTTGTCCTGGTCTCTTCTCTTCTCCTGGTCTCTTCTCTTCTCCTGGTCTCTTCTCCTGGTCTCTTCTCTTCTCCTGGTCTCTTCTCCTGGTCTCCTCTCTTCTCCTGGTCTCTTCTCCTGGTCTCTTCTGTTCTCCTGGTCTCTTCTTTTCTCCTGGTCTCTTCTCTTCTCCTGGTCTCTTCTCCTGGTCTCTTCTCTCCTCGTCTCTTCTCTTCTCCTGGTCTCTTCTCTTCTCCTGGTCTCTTCTCTTCTCCTGGTCTCGTCTCCTGGTCTCTTCTCTTCTCCTGGTCTCTTCTCTTCTCCTGGTCTCTTCTCTTCTCCTGGTCTCTTCTCTTTTCCTGGTCTCTTCTCCTGGTCTCTTCTCCTGGTCTCTTCTCTTCTCCTGGTCTCTTCTCCTGGTCTCTTCTCCTGTTCTATTCTCCTGGTCTCTTCTCTTCTCCTGGTCTCTTCTCCTGGTCTCTTCTCTTCTCCTGGTCTCTTCTCCTGTTCTCTTCTCTTCTCCTGGTCTCTTCTCCTGGTCTCTCCTCTTCTCCTGGTCTCTTCTCCTGGTCTCCTCTCTTCTCCTGGTCTCTTCTCCTCGTCTCTTCTCTTCTCCTGGTCTCTTCTCTTCTCCTGGTCTCTTCTCCTGGTCTCTTCTCTTCTCCTGGTCTCTTCTCCTGGTCTCTTCTCTTCTCCTGGTCTCTTCTTTTCTCCTGGTCTCTTCTCTTCTCCTGGTCTCTTCTCCTGGTCTCTTCTCCTCTCCTCGTCTCTTCTCTTCTCCTGGTCTCTTCTCTTCTCCTGGTCTCTTCTCTTCTCCTGGTCTCGTCTCCTGGTCTCTTCTCTTCTCCTGGTCTCTTCTCTTCTCCTGGTCTCTTCTCTTCTCCTATTCTCTTCTCTTTTCCTGGTCTCTTCTCCTGGTCTCTTCTCCTGGTCTCTTCTCTTCTCCTGGTCTCTTCTCCTGGTCTCTTCTCCTGTTCTATTCTCCTGGTCTCTTCTCTTCTCCTGGTCTCTTCTCCTGGTCTCTTCTCTTCTCCTGGTCTCTTCTCCTGGTCTCTTCTCTTCTCCTGGTCTCTTCTCCTGGTCTCTCCTCTTCTCCTGGTCTCTTCTCCTGGTCTCCTCTCTTCTCCTGGTCTCTTCTCCTGGTCTCTTCTCTTCTCCTGGTCTCTTCTCTTCTCCTGGTCTCTTCTCCTGGTCTCTTCTCCTCTCCTCGTCTCTTCTCTTCTCCTGGTCTCGTCTCTTCTCCTGGTCTCTTCTCCTGGTCTCTTCTCTTCTCCTGGTCTCGTCTCTTCTCCTGGTCTCGTCTCTTCTCCTGGTCTCTTCTCCTGGTCTCGTCTCTTCTCCTGGTCTCGTCTCTTCTCCTGGTCTCTTCTCCTGGTCTCTTCTCTTCTCTTCTCCTGGTCTCTTCTCTTCTCTTCTCCTGGTCTCGTCTCTTCCCCTGGTCTCGTCTCTTCCCCTGGTCTCTTCTCCTGGTCTCTTCTCTTCTCTTCTCCTGGTCTCTTCTCTTCTCTTCTCCTGGTCTCTTCTCTTCTCCTGGTCTCTTCTCCTGGTCTCTTCTCTTCTCCTGGTCTCTTCTCTTCTCCTGGTCTCGTCTCTTCTCCTGGTCTCGTCTCTTCTCCTGGTCTCGTCTCTTCTCCTGGTCTCTTCTCCTGGTCTCTTCTCTTTTCCTGGTCTCTTCTCCTGGTCTCTTGTCCTGGTATCTTCTCTTCTCCTGGTCTCTTCTCTTCTCCTGGTCTCTTCTCCTGGTCTCTTCTCCTGGTCTCCTCTCTTCTCCTGGTCTCTTCTCCTGGTCTCTTCTCTTCTCCTGGTCTCTTCTCTTCTCCTGGTCTCTTCTCCTCTCCTCGTCTCTTCTCTTCTCCTGGTCTCTTCTCTTCTCCTGGTCTCTTCTCCTGGTCTCGTCGCTTCTCGTGGTCTCGTCTCTTCTCCTGGTCTCGTCTCTTCTCCTGGTCTCGTCTCCTGGTCTCGTCTATTCTCGTGGTCTCTTCTCCTGGTCTCTTCTCCTGGTCTCGTCTCTTCTCCTGGTCTCTTCTCCTGGTCTCGTCTCCTGGTCTCGGCTCTTCTGGTCTATTCTCCTGGTCTCGTCTCTTCTCCTGGTCTCTTCTCCTGGTCTCGTCTCTTCTCCTGGTCTCTTCTCTTTTCCTGGTCTCTTCTCCTGGTCTCTTGTCCTGGTATCTTCTCTTCTCCTGGTCTCTTCTCTTCTCCTGGTCTCTTCTCCTGGTCTCTTCTCCTGGTCTCCTCTCTTCTCCTGGTCTCTTCTCCTGGTCTCTTCTCTTCTCCTGGTCTCTTCTCTTCTCCTGGTCTCTTCTCCTCTCCTCGTCTCTTCTCTTCTCCTGGTCTCTTCTCTTCTCCTGGTCTCTTCTCCTGGTCTCGTCTCTTCTCCTGGTCTCGTCTCTTCTCCTGGTCTCGTCTCTTCTCCTGGTCTCTTCTCCTGGTCTCGTCTCTTCTCGTGGTCTCTTCTCCTGGTCTCTTCTCCTGGTCTCGTCTCTTCTCCTGGTCTCTTCTCCTGGTCTCGTCTCCTGGTCTCGTCTCTTCTGGTCTATTCTCCTGGTCTCGTCTCTTCTCCTGGTCTCTTCTCCTGGTCTCGTCTCTTCTCCTGGTCTCGTCTCTTCTCCTGGTCTCTTCTCCTGTTCTCGTCTCTTCTCCTGCTCTCTTCTCCTGGTCTCTTCTCCTGGTCTCTTCTCTTCTCCTGGTCTCTTCTCTTCTCCTGGTCTCTTCTCCTGGTCTCTTCTCCTGGTCTCTTCTCTTCTCCTGGTCTCTTCTCCTGGTCTCTTCTCTTCTCCTGGTTTCTTCTCCTGGTCTCTTCTCCTGGTCTCTTCTCTTCTCCTGGTCTCTTCTCCTGGTCTCTTCTCTTCTCCTGGTCTCGTCTCCTCGTATGTTCTCTTCTCCTGGTCTCTTCTCTTCTCCTGGTCTCTTCTCTTCTCCTGGTCTCTTCTCCTGGTCTCTTCTCTTTTCCTGGTCTCTTCTCCTGGTCTCTTCTCCTGGTCTCTTCTCTTCTCCTGGTCTCTTCTCCTGGTCTCTTTTCCTGGTCTCTTCTCCTGGTCTCTTCTCTTGTCCTGGTCTCTTCTCTTCTCCTGGTCTCTTCTCTTCTCCTGGTCTCTTCTCCTGGTCTCTTCTCTTCTCCTGGTCTCTTCTCCTGGTCTCCTCTCTTCTCCTGGTCTCTTCTCCTGGTCTCTTCTCTTCTCCTGGTCTCTTCTTTTCTCCTGGTCTCTTCTCTTCTCCTGGTCTCTTCTCCTGGTCTCTTCTCTCCTCGTCTCTTCTCTTCTCCTGGTCTCTTCTCTTCTCCTGGTCTCTTCTCTTCTCCTGGTCTCGTCTCCTGGTCTCTTCTCTTCTCCTGGTCTCTTCTCTTCTCCTGGTCTCTTCTCTTCTCCTGGTCTCTTCTCTTTTCCTGGTCTCTTCTCCTGGTCTCTTCTCCTGGTCTCTTCTCCTGGTCTCTTCTCTTCTCCTGGTCTCTTCTCCTGGTCTCTTCTCCTGTTCTATTCTCCTGGTCTCTTCTCTTCTCCTGGTCTCTTCTCCTGGTCTCTTCTCTTCTCCTGGTCTCTTCTCCTGTTCTCTTCTCTTCTCCTGGTCTCTTCTCCTGGTCTCTCCTCTTCTCCTGGTCTCTTCTCCTGGTCTCCTCTCTTCTCCTGGTCTCTTCTCCTCGTCTCTTCTCTTCTCCTGGTCTCTTCTCTTCTCCTGGTCTCTTCTCCTGGTCTCTTCTCTTCTCCTGGTCTCTTCTCCTGGTCTCTTCTCTTCTCCTGGTCTCGTCTCTTCTCCTGGTCTCGTCTCTTCTCCTGGTCTCTTCTCCTGGTCTTGTCTCTTCTCCTGGTCTCGTCTCTTCTCCTGGTCTCTTCTCCTGGTCTCTTCTCTTCTCCTGGTCTCTTCTCTTCTCCTGGTCTCTTCTCTTCTCCTGGTCTCGTCTCTTCTCCTGGTCTCGTCTCTTCTCCTGGTCTCGTCTCTTCTCCTGGTCTCGTCTCGTCTCCTGGTCTCGTCTCTTCTCCTGGTCTCGTCTCGTCTCCTGGTCTCTTCTCCTGGTCTCTTCTCCTCGTATCTTCTCCTCGTCTCTTCTCCTCGTCTCGTCTCTTCTCCTCGTCTCGTCTCCTCTCCTCGTCTCGTCTCTTCTCCTCGTCTCGTCTCCTATCCTCGTCTCATCTCTTCTCCTCGTCTCGTCTCTTCTCCTCGTCTCGTCTCTTCTCCTGGTCTCTTCTCTTCTCTTCTCTTGGTCTCGTCTCTTCTACTGGTCTCTTCTCCTGGTCTCTTCTCCTGGTCTCTTCTCTTCTCCTGGTCTCTTCTCCTGGTCTCCTCTCTTCTCCTGGTCTCTTCTCCTGGTCTCTTCTCTTTTCCTGGTCTCTTCTCCTGGTCTCTTCTCCTGGTCTCTTCTCCTGGTCTCTTCTCTTCTCCTGGTCTCTTCTCCTGATCTCTTCTCCTGTTCTCTTCTCCTGGTCTCTTCTCTTCTCCTGGTCTCTTCTCCTGGTCTCTTCTCCTGGTCTCTTCTCTTCTCCTGGTCTCTTCTCCTGGTCTCCTCTCTTCTCCTGGTCTCTTCTCCTGGTCTCTTCTGTTCTCCTGGTCTCTTCTTTTCCCCTGGTCTCTTCTCTTCTCCTGGTCTCTTCTTTTCTCCTGGTCTCTTCTCTTCTCCTGGTCTCTTCTCCTCTCCTCTTCTCTTCTCTTCTCCTGGTCTCTTCTCTTCTCCTGGTCTCTTCTCCTGGTCTCTTCTCCTCTCCTCTTCTCTTCTCCTGGTCTCTTCTCTTCTCCTGGTCTCTTCTCTTCTCCTGGTCTCTTCTCCTGGTCTCTTCTCTTCTCCTGGTCTCTTCTCCTGGTCTCTTCTCCTGGTCTCTTCTCCTGGTCTCTTCTCTTCTCCTGGTCTCTTCTCCTGGTCTCTTCTCTTCTCCTGGTCTCTTCTCTTCTCCTGGTCTCTTCTCCTGGTCTCTCCTCTTCTCCTGGTCTCTTCTCCTGGTCTCCTCTCTTCTCCTGGTCTCTTCTCCTCGTCTCTTCTCTTCTCCTGGTCTCTTCTCTTCTCCTGGTCTATTCTCCCGGTCTCTTCTCCTCTCCTCGTCTCTTCTCTTCTCCTGGTCTCGTCTCTTCTCCTGGTCTCGTCTCTTCTCCTGGTCTCTTTTCCTGGTCTTGTCTCTTCTCCTGGTCTCGTCTCTTCTCCTGGTCTCGTCTCGTCTCCTGGTCTCTTCTCTTCTCCTGGTCTCGTCTCTTCTCCTGGTCTCGTCTCGTCTCCTGGTCTCTTCTCCTCGTCTCTTCTCCTCGTATCTTCTCCTCGTCTCTTCTCCTCGTCTCGTCTCCTCTCCTCGTCTCGTCTCTTCTCCTCGTCTCGTCTCCTATCCTCGTCTCGTCTCTTCTCCTCGTCTCGTCTCTTCTCCTCGTCTCGTCTCTTCTCCTGGTCTCTTCTCTTGTCTTCTCTTGGTCTCGTCTCTTCTCCTGGTCTCTTCTCCTGGTCTCTTCTCCTGGTCTCCTCTCTTCTCCTGGTCTCTTCTCCTGGTCTCTTCTCTTCTCCTGGTCTCTTCTTTTCTCCTGGTCTCTTCTCTTCTCCTGGTCTCTTCTCCTGGTCTCTTCTCCTCTCCTGGTCTCTTCTCTTCTCCTGGTCTCTTTTCTTCTCCTGGTCTCTTCTCCTGGTCTCTTCTCCTGGTCTCTTCTCTTCTCCTGGTCTCTTCTCCTGGTCTCCTCTCTTCTCCTGGTCTCTTCTCCTGGTCTCTTCTATTCTCCTGGTCTCTTCTCCTGGTCTCTTCTCCTCTCCTCGTCTCTTCTCTTCTCCTGGTCTCTTCTCTTCTCCTGGTCTCTTCTCTTCTCCTGGTCTCGTCTCCTGTTCTCTTCTCTTCTCCTGGTCTCTTCTCTTCTCCTGGTCTCTTATCTTCTCCTGGTCTCTTCTCTTTTCCTGGTCTCTTCTCCTGGTCTCTTCTCCTGGTCTCTTCTCTTCTCCTGGTCTCTTCTCCTGGTCTCTTCTCCTGTTCTATTCTCCTGGTCTCTTCTCTTCTCCTGGTCTCTTCTCCTGGTCTCTTCTCTTCTCCTGGTCTCTTCTCCTGTTCTCTTCTCTTCTCCTGGTCTCTTCTCCTGGTCTCTCCTCTTCTCCTGGTCTCTTCTCCTGGTCTCCTCTCTTCTCCTGGTCTCTTCTCCTCGTCTCTTCTCTTCTCCTGGTCTCGTCTCTTCTCCTGGTCTCGTCTCTTCTCCTGGTCTCTTCTTCTGGTCTTGTCTCTTCTCCTGGTCTCGTCTCTTCTCCTGGTCTCTTCTCCTGGTCTCTTCTCTTCTCCTGGTCTCTTCTCTTCTCCTGGTCTCGTCTCTTCTCCTGGTCTCGTCTCGTCTCCTGGTCTCGTCTCGTCTCCTGGTCTCGTCTCTTCTCCTGGTCTCGTCTCGTCTCCTGGTCTCTTCTCCTGGTCTCTTCTCCTCGTATCTTCTCCTCGTCTCTTCTCCTCGTCTCGTCTCTTCTCCTCGTCTCGTCTCCTCTCCTCGTCTCGTCTCTTCTCCTCGTCTCGTCTCCTATCCTTGTCTCGTCTCTTCTCCTCGTCTCGTCTCTTCTCCTCGTCTCGTCTCTTCTCCTGTTCTCTTCTCTTCTCTTCTCTTGGTCTCGTCTCTTCTCCTGGTCTCTTCTCCTGGTCTCTTCTCCTGGTCTCTTCTCTTCTCCTGGTCTCTTCTCCTGGTCTCCTCTCTTCTCCTGGTCTCTTCTCCTGGTCTCTTTTCTTCTCCTGGTCTCTTCTTTTCTCCTGGTCTCTTCTCTTCTCCTGGTCTCTTCTCCTGGTCTCTTCTCCTCTCCTGGTCTCTTCTCTTCTCCTGGTTTCTTCTCTTCTCCTGGTCTCTTCTCTTCTCCTGGTCTCTTCTCCTGGTCTCTTCTCCTGGTCTCTTCTCTTCTCCTG
This sequence comes from Columba livia, assembly GCF_036013475.1. Taxonomy (NCBI): domain Eukaryota; kingdom Metazoa; phylum Chordata; class Aves; order Columbiformes; family Columbidae; genus Columba; species Columba livia. Next base: position 109,295 of record NW_027042993.1, on the reverse strand, counting down.
GTCTCTTCTCCTGGTCTCCTCTCTTCTCCTGGTCTCTTCTCCTGGTCTCTTCTATTCTCCTGGTCTCTTCTCCTGGTCTCTTCTCCTCTCCTCGTCTCTTCTCTTCTCCTGGTCTCTTCTCTTCTCCTGGTCTCGTCTCCTGGTCTCTTCTCTTCTCCTGGTCTCTTCTCTTCTCCTGGTCTCTTATCTTCTCCTGGTCTCTTCTCTTTTCCTGGTCTCTTCTCTTTTCCTGGTCACTTCTCCTGGTCTCTTCCCCTGGTCTCTTCTCTTCTCCTGGTCTCTTCTCCTGGTCTCTTCTCCTGTTCTATTCTCCTGGTCTCTTCTCTTCTCCTGGTCTCTTCTCCTGGTCTCTTCTCTTCTCCTGGTCTCTTATCCTGTTCTCTTCTCTTCTCCTGGTCTCTTCTCCTGGTCTCTCCTCTTCTCCTGGTCTCTTCTCCTGGTCTCCTCTCTTCTCCTGGTCTCTTCTCCTCGTCTCTTCTCTTCTCCTGGTCTCTTCTCCTCGTCTCTTCTCTTCTCCTGGTCTCTTCTCTTCTCCTGGTCTATTCTCCTGGTCTCTTCTCCTCTCCTCGTCTCTTCTCTTCTCCTGGTCTCGTCTCTTCTCCTGGTCTCTTCTCCTGGTCTCTTCTCTTCTCCTGGTCTCTTCTCCTGGTCTCTTCTCTTCTCCTGGTCTCGTCTCTTCTCCTGGTCTCGTCTCTTCTCCTGGTCTCTTCTCCTGGTCTTGTCTCTTCTCCTGGTCTCGTCTCTTCTCCTGGTCTCTTCTCCTGGTCTCTTCTCTTCTCCTGGTCTCTTCTCTTCTCCTGGTCTCGTCTCTTCTCCTGGTCTCGTCTCGTCTCCTGGTCTCGTCTCGTCTCCTGGTCTCGTCTCTTCTCCTGGTCTCGTCTCGTCTCCTGGTCTCTTCTCCTGGTCTCTTCTCCTCGTATCTTCTCCTCGTCTCTTCTCCTCGTCTCGTCTCTTCTCCTCGTCTCGTCTCCTCTCCTCGTCTCTTCTCCTCTCCTCGTCTCGTCTCTTCTCCTCGTCTCGTCTCCTATCCTCGTCTCGTCTCTTCTCCTCGTCTCGTCTCTTCTCCTCGTCTCGTCTCTTCTCCTGGTCTCTTCTCTTCTCTTCTCTTGGTCTCGTCTCTTCTCCTGGTCTCTTCTCCTGGTCTCTTCTCCTGGTCTCTTCTTTTCTCCTGGTCTCTTCTCTTCTCCTAGTCTCTTCTCCTGGTCTCTTCTCCTCTCCTGGTCTCTTCTCTTCTCCTGGTCTCTTCTCTTCTCCTGGTCTCTTCTCTTCTCCTGGTCTCTTCTCCTGGTCTCTTCTCTTCTCCTGGTCTCTTCTCCTGGTCTCCTCTCTTCTCCTGGTCTCTTCTCCTGGTCTCGTCTATTCTCCTGGTCTCTTCTCCTGGTCTCATCTCCTCTCCTCTCCTCGTCTCTTCTCTTCTACTGGTCTCTTCTCTTCTCCTGGTCTCTTCTCTTCTCCTGGTCTCATCTCCTGGTCTCTTCTCTTCTCCTGGTCTCTTCTCTTCTCCTGGTCTCTTCTCTTTTCCTGGTCTCTTCTCCTGGTCTCTTCTCCTGGTCTCTTCTCTTCTCCTGGTCTCTTCTCCTGGTCTCTTCTCCTGGTCTCTTCTCTTCTCCTGGTCTCTTCTCCTGTTCTCTTCTCTTCTCCTGGTCTCTTCTCCTGGTCTCTCCTCTTCTCCTGGTTTCTTCTCCTGGTCTCCTCTCTTCTCCTGGTCTCTTCTCCTGGTCTCTTCTCTTCTCCTGGTCTCTTCTCGTCTCCTGGTCTCTTCTCCTGGTCTCTTCTCCTCTCCTCGTCTCGTCTCTTCTCCTGGTCTCTTCTCCTGGTCTCTTCTCTTCTCCTGGTCTCGTCTCTTCTCCTGGTCTCGTCTCTTCTCCTGGTCTCGTCTCTTCTCCTGGTCTCTTCTCCTGGTCTCGTCTCTTCTGCTGGTCTCGTCTCTTCTCCTGGTCTCGTCTCTTCCCCTGGTCTCTTCTCCTGGTCTCTTCTCTTCTCTTCTACTGGTCTCGTCTCTTCTCCTGGTCTCTTCTCCTGGTCTCTTCTCCTGGTCTCTTCTCTTCTCCTGGTCTCTTCTCCTGGTGTCGTCTCCTGGTCTCTTCTCCTGGTCTCTTCTCTTCTCCTGGTCTCTTCTCCTGGTCTCTTCTCTTCTCCTGGTCTCTTCTCTTCTCCTGGTCTCGTCTCTTCTCCTGGTCTCTTCTCTTCTCCTGGTCTCTTCTCCTGGTCTCTTCTCTTTTCCTGGTCTCTTCTCCTGGTCTCTTATCCTGGTATCTTCTCTTCTCCTGGTCTCTTCTCTTCTCCTGGTCTCTTCTCCTGGTTTCTTCTCCTGCTCTCCTCTCTTCTCCTGGTCTCTTCTCCTGGTCTCTTCTCTTCTCCTGGTCTCTTCTCTTCTCCTGGTCTCTTCTCCTCTCTTCGTCTCTTCTCTTCTCCTGGTCTCTTCTCTTCTCCTGGTCTCTTCTCCTGGTCTCGTCTCTTCTCCTGGTCTCGTCTCTTCTCCTGGTCTCGTCTCTTCTCCTGGTCTCTTCTCCTGGTCTCGTCTCTTCTCGTGGTGTCTTCTCCTGGTCTCTTCTCCTGGTCTCGTCTCTTCTCCTGGTCTCTTCTCCTGGTCTCGTCTCCTGGTCTCGTCCCTTCTCCTGGTCTCGTCTCCTGGTCTCGTCTCTTCTCCTGGTCTCTTCTTCTGGTCTCGTCTCTTCTCCTGGTCTCGTCTCTTCTCCTCGTCTCTTCTCCTGTTCTCGTCTCTTCTCCTGCTCTCTTCTCCTGGTCTCTTCTACTGGTCTCTTCTACTGGTCTCTTCTACTGGTCTCTTCTCTTCTCCTGGTCTCTTCTCTTCTCCTGGTCTCTTCTCTTCTCCTGGTCTCTTCTCCTGGTCTCTTCTCCTGGTCTCTTCTCTTCTCCTGGTCTCTTCTCCTGGTCTCTTCTCTTCTCCTGGTCTCTTCTCCTGGTCTCTTCTCTTCTCCTGGTTTCTTCTCCTGGTCTCTTCTCCTGGTCTCTTCTCTTCTCCTGGTCTCTTCTCCTGGTCTCTTCTCCTGGTCTCTTCTCTTCTCCTGGTCTTCTCCTGGTCTCTTCTCCTCTCCTCGTCTCTTCTCTTCTCCTGGTCTCTTCTCTTCTCCTGGTGTCGTCTCCTCGTATGTTCTCTTCTCCTGGTCTCTTCTCTTCTCCTGGTCTCTTCTCTTCTCCTGGTCTCTTCTCCTGGTCTCTTCTCTTTTCCTGGTCTCTTCTCCTGGTCTCTTCTCTTCTCCTGGTCTCTTCTCCTGGTCTCTTTTCCTGGTCTCTTCTCCTGGTCTCTTCTCTTGTCCTGGTCTCTTCTCTTGTCCTGGTCTCTTCTCTTCTCCTGGTCTCTTCTCTTCTCCTGGTCTCTTCTCCTGGTCTCTTCTCTTCTCCTGGTCTCTTCTCCTGGTCTCCTCTCTTCTCCTGGTCTCTTCTCCTGGTCTCTTCTGTTCTCCTGGTCTCTTCTTTTCTCCTGGTCTCTTCTCTTCTCCTGGTCTCTTCTCCTGGTCTCTTCTCTCCTCGTCTCTTCTCTTCTCCTGGTCTCTTCTCTTCTCCTGGTCTCTTCTCTTCTCCTGGTCTCGTCTCCTGGTCTCTTCTCTTCTCCTGGTCTCTTCTCTACTCCTGGTCTCTTCTCTTCTCCTGGTCTCTTCTCTTTTCCTGGTCTCTTCTCCTGGTCTCTTCTCCTGGTCTCTTCTCTTCTCCTGGTCTCTTCTCCTGGTCTCTTCTCCTGTTCTATTCTCCTGGTCTCTTCTCTTCTCCTGGTCTCTTCTCCTGGTCTCTTCTATTCTCCTGGTCTCTTCTCCTGTTCTCTTCTCTTCTCCTGGTCTCTTCTCCTGGTCTCTCCTCTTCTCCTGGTCTCTTCTCCTGGTCTCCTCTCTTCTCCTGGTCTCTTCTCCTCGTCTCTTCTCTTCTCCTGGTCTCTTCTCTTCTCCTGGTCTCTTCTCCTGGTCTCTTCTCTTCTCCTGGTCTCTTCTCCTGGTCTCTTCTCTTCTCCTGGTCTCTTCTCTTCTCCTGGTCTCGTCTCTTCTCCTGGTCTCGTCTCTTCTCCTGGTCTCTTCTCCTGGTCTTGTCTCTTCTCCTGGTCTCGTCTCTTCTCCTGGTCTCTTCTCCTGGTCTCTTCTCTTCTCCTGGTCTCTTCTCTTCTCCTGGTCTCGTCTCTTCTCCTGGTCTCGTCTCTTCTCCTGGTCTCGTCTCTTCTCCTGGTCTCGTCTCGTCTCCTGGTCTCGTCTCTTCTCCTGGTCTCGTCTCGTCTCCTGGTCTCTTCTTCTGGTCTCTTCTCCTCGTATCTTCTCCTCGTCTCTTCTCCTCGTCTCGTCTCTTCTCCTCGTCTCGTCTCCTCTCCTCGTCTCGTCTCTTCTCCTCGTCTCGTCTCCTATCCTCGTCTCATCTCTTCTCCTCGTCTCGTCTCTTCTCCTCGTCTCGTCTCTTCTCCTGGTCTCTTCTCTTCTCTTCTCTTGGTCTCGTCTCTTCTACTGGTCTCTTCTCCTGGTCTCTTCTCCTGGTCTCTTCTCTTCTCCTGGTCTCTTCTCCTGGTCTCCTCTCTTCTCCTGGTCTCTTCTCCTGGTCTCTTCTCTTTTCCTGGTCTCTTCTCCTGGTCTCTTCTCCTGGTCTCTTCTCTTCTCCTGGTCTCTTCTCCTGATCTCTTCTCCTGGTCTCTTCTCCTGGTCTCTTCTCTTCTCCTGGTCTCTTCTCCTGGTCTCTTCTCTTCTCCTGGTCTCTTCTCCTGGTCTCCTCTCTTCTCCTGGTCTCTTCTGTTCTCCTGGTCTCTTCCTTTCTCCTGGTCTCTTCTCTTCTCCTGGTCTCTTCTTTTCTCCTGGTCTCTTCTCTTCTCCTGGTCTCTTCTCCTCTCCTCTTCTCTTCTCTTCTCTTCTCCTGGTCTCTTCTCTTCTCCTGGTCTCTTCTCCTGGTCTCTTCTCCTCTCCTCTTCTCTTCTCTTCTCCTGGTCTCTTCTCTTCTCCTGGTCTCTTCTCTTCTCCTGGTCTCTTCTCCTGGTCTCTTCTCTTCTCCTGGTCTCTTCTCCTGGTCTCTTCTCCTGGTCTCTTCTCCTGGTCTCTTCTCTTCTCCTGGTCTCTTCTCCTGGTCTCTTCTCTTCTCCTGGTCTCTTCTCTTCTCCTGGTCTCTTCTCCTGGTCTCTCCTCTTCTCCTGGTCTCTTCTCCTGGTCTCCTCTCTTCTCCTGGTCTCTTCTCCTCGTCTCTTCTCTTCTCCTGGTCTCTTCTCTTCTCCTGGTCTATTCTCCCGGTCTCTTCTCCTCTCCTCGTCTCTTCTCTTCTCCTGGTCTCGTCTCTTCTCCTGGTCTCGTCTCTTCTCCTGGTCTCGTCTCTTCTCCTGGTCTCTTTTCCTGGTCTTGTCTCTTCTCCTGGTCTCGTCTCTTCTCCTGGTCTCGTCTCGTCTCCTGGTCTCTTCTCTTCTCCTGGTCTCGTCTCTTCTCCTGGTCTCGTCTCGTCTCCTGGTCTCTTCTCCTGGTCTCTTCTCCTCGTATCTTCTCCTCGTCTCTTCTCCTCGTCTCGTCTCCTCTCCTCGTCTCGTCTCTTCTCCTCGTCTCGTCTCCTATCCTCGTCTCGTCTCTTCTCCTCGTCTCGTCTCTTCTCCTCGTCTCGTCTCTTCTCCTGGTCTCTTCTCTTGTCTTCTCTTGGTCTCGTCTCTTCTCCTGGTCTCTTCTCCTGGTCTCTTCTCCTGGTCTCTTCTCCTGGTCTCTTCTCTTCTCCTGGTCTCTTCTCCTGGTCTCCTCTCTTCTCCTGGTCTCTTCTCCTGGTCTCTTCTCTTCTCCTGGTCTCTTCTTTTCTCCTGGTCTCTTCTCTTCTCCTGGTCTCTTCTCCTGGTCTCTTCTCCTCTCCTGGTCTCTTCTCTTCTCCTGGTCTCTTCTCTTCTCCTGGTCTCTTCTCCTGGTCTCTTCTCCTGGTCTCTTCTCTTCTCCTGGTCTCTTCTCCTGGTCTCCTCTCTTCTCCTGGTCTCTTCTCCTGGTCTCTTCTATTCTCCTGGTCTCTTCTCCTGGTCTCTTCTCCTCTCCTCGTCTCTTCTCTTCTCCTGGTCTCTTCTCTTCTCCTGGTCTCTTCTCTTCTCCTGGTCTCGTCTCCTGTTCTCTTCTCTTCTCCTGGTCTCTTCTCTTCTCCTGGTCTCTTATCTTCTCCTGGTCTCTTCTCTTTTCCTGGTCTCTTCTCCTGGTCTCTTCTCCTGGTCTCTTCTCTTCTCCTGGTCTCTTCTCCTGGTCTCTTCTCCTGTTCTATTCTCCTGGTCTCTTCTCTTCTCCTGGTCTCTTCTCCTGGTCTCTTCTCTTCTCCTGGTCTCTTCTCCTGTTCTCTTCTCTTCTCCTGGTCTCTTCTCCTGGTCTCTCCTCTTCTCCTGGTCTCTTCTCCTGGTCTCCTCTCTTCTCCTGGTCTCTTCTCCTCGTCTCTTCTCTTCTCCTGGTCTCGTCTCTTCTCCTGGTCTCGTCTCTTCTCCTGGTCTCTTCTTCTGGTCTCTTCTCCTGGTCTCTTCTCTTCTCCTGGTCTCTTCTCCTGGTCTCTTCTCTTCTCCTGGTCTCTTCTCCTGGTCTCTTCTCTTCTCCTGGTTTCTTCTCCTGGTCTCTTCTCCTGGTCTCTTCTCTTCTCCTGGTCTCTTCTCCTGGTCTCTTCTCCTGGTCTCTTCTCTTCTCCTGGTCTTCTCCTGGTCTCTTCTCCTCTCCTCGTCTCTTCTCTTCTCCTGGTCTCTTCTCTTCTCCTGGTGTCGTCTCCTCGTATGTTCTCTTCTCCTGGTCTCTTCTCTTCTCCTGGTCTCTTCTCTTCTCCTGGTCTCTTCTCTTTTCCTGGTCTCTTCTCCTGGTCTCTTCTCCTGGTCTCTTCTCTTCTCCTGGTCTCTTCTCCTGGTCTCTTTTCCTGGTCTCTTCTCCTGGTCTCTTCTCTTGTCCTGGTCTCTTCTCTTCTCCTGGTCTCTTCTCTTCTCCTGGTCTCTTCTCCTGGTCTCTTCTCTTCTCCTGGTCTCTTCTCCTGGTCTCCTCTCTTCTCCTGGTCTCTTCTCCTGGTCTCTTCTGTTCTCCTGGTCTCTTCTTTTCTCCTGGTCTCTTCTCTTCTCCTGGTCTCTTCTCCTGGTCTCTTCTCTCCTCGTCTCTTCTCTTCTCCTGGTCTCTTCTCTTCTCCTGGTCTCTTCTCTTCTCCTGGTCTCGTCTCCTGGTCTCTTCTCTTCTCCTGGTCTCTTCTCTTCTCCTGGTCTCTTCTCTTCTCCTGGTCTCTTCTCTTTTCCTGGTGTCTTCTCCTGGTCTCTTCTCCTGGTCTCTTCTCCTGGTCTCTTCTCTTCTCCTGGTCTCTTCTCCTGGTCTCTTCTCCTGTTCTATTCTCCTGGTCTCTTCTCTTCTCCTGGTCTCTTCTCCTGGTCTCTTCTCCTGGTCTCTTCTCTTCTCCTGGTCTCTTCTCCTGGTCTCTTCTCTTCTCCTGGTCTCGTCTCTTCTCCTGGTCTCGTCTCTTCTCCTGGTCTCTTCTCCTGGTCTTGTCTCTTCTCCTGGTCTCGTCTCTTCTCCTGGTCTCTTCTCCTGGTCTCTTCTCTTCTCCTGGTCTCTTCTCTTCTCCTGGTCTCGTCTCTTCTCCTGGTCTCGTCTCGTCTCCTGGTCTCGTCTCGTCTCCTGGTCTCGTCTCTTCTCCTGGTCTCGTCTCGTCTCCTGGTCTCTTCTCCTGGTGTCTTCTCCTCGTATCTTCTCCTCGTCTCTTCTCCTCGTCTCGTCTCTTCTCCTCGTCTCGTCTCCTCTCCTCGTCTCGTCTCCTCTCCTCGTCTCGTCTCTTCTCCTCGTCTCGTCTCCTATCCTCGTCTCGTCTCTTCTCCTCGTCTCGTCTCTTCTCCTCGTCTCGTCTCTTCTCCTGGTCTCTTCTCTTCTCTTCTCTTGGTCTCGTCTCTTCTCCTGGTCTCTTCTCCTGGTCTCTTCTCCTGGTCTCTTCTCCTGGTCTCTTCTCTTCTCCTGGTCTCTTCTCCTGGTGTCCTCTCTTCTCCTGGTCTCTTCTCCTGGTCTCTTCTCTTCTCCTGGTCTCTTCTTTTCTCCTGGTCTCTTCTCTTCTCCTAGTCTCTTCTCCTGGTCTCTTCTCCTCTCCTGGTCTCTTCTCTTCTCCTGGTCTCTTCTCCATGTCTCTTCTCTTCTCCTGGTCTCTTCTCCTGGTCTCTTCTCTTCTCCTGGTCTCTTCTCCTGGTCTCCTCTCTTCTCCTGGTCTCTTCTCCTGGTCTCTTCTATTCTCCTGGTCTCTTCTCCTGGTCTCATCTCCTCTCCTCTCCTCGTCTCTTCTCTTCTACTGGTCTCTTCTCTTCTCCTGGTCTCTTCTCTTCTCCTGGTCTCATCTCCTGGTCTCTTCTCTTCTCCTGGTCTCTTCTCTTCTCCTGGTCTCTTCTCTTTTCCTGGTCTCTTCTCCTGGTCTCTTCTCCTGGTCTCTTCTCTTCTCCTGGTCTCTTCTCCTGGTCTCTTCTCCTGGTCTCTTCTCTTCTCCTGGTCTCTTCTCCTGTTCTCTTCTCTTCTCCTGGTCTCTTCTCCTGGTCTCTCCTCTTCTCCTGGTTTCTTCTCCTGGTCTCCTCTCTTCTCCTGGTCTGTTCTCCTGGTCTCTTCTCTTCTCCTGGTCTCTTCTCGTCTCCTGGTCTCTTCTCCTGGTCTCTTCTCCTCTCCTCGTCTCGTCTCTTCTCCTGGTCTCTTCTCCTGGTCTCTTCTCTTCTCCTGGTCTCGTCTCTTCTCCTGGTCTCGTCTCTTCTCCTGGTCTCGTCTCTTCTCCTGGTCTCTTCTCCTGGTCTCGTCTCTTCTGCTGGTCTCGTCTCTTCTCCTGGTCTCGTCTCTTCCCCTGGTCTCTTCTCCTGGTCTCTTCTCTTCTCTTCTACTGGTCTCGTCTCTTCTCCTGGTCTCTTCTCCTGGTCTCTTCTCCTGGTCTCTTCTCTTCTCCTGGTCTCTTCTCCTGGTGTCGTCTCCTGGTCTCTTCTCCTGGTCTCTTCTCTTCTCCTGGTCTCTTCTCCTGGTCTCTTCTCTTCTCCTGGTCTCTTCTCTTCTCCTGGTCTCGTCTCTTCTCCTGGTCTCTTCTCTTCTCCTGGTCTCTTCTCCTGGTCTCTTCTCTTTTCCTGGTCTCTTCTCCTGGTCTCTTATCCTGGTATCTTCTCTTCTCCTGGTCTCTTCTCTTCTCCTGGTCTCTTCTCCTGGTTTCTTCTCCTGCTCTCCTCTCTTCTCCTGGTCTCTTCTCCTGGTCTCTTCTCTTCTCCTGGTCTCTTCTCTTCTCCTGGTCTCTTCTCCTCTCTTCGTCTCTTCTCTTCTCCTGGTCTCTTCTCTTCTCCTGGTCTCTTCTCCTGGTCTCGTCTCTTCTCCTGGTCTCGTCTCTTCTCCTGGTCTCGTCTCTTCTCCTGGTCTCTTCTCCTGGTCTCGTCTCTTCTCGTGGTGTCTTCTCCTGGTCTCTTCTCCTGGTCTCGTCTCTTCTCCTGGTCTCTTCTCCTGGTCTCGTCTCCTGGTCTCGTCCCTTCTCCTGGTCTCGTCTCCTGGTCTCGTCTCTTCTCCTGGTCTCTTCTTCTGGTCTCGTCTCTTCTCCTGTTCTCGTCTCTTCTCCTGCTCTCTTCTCCTGGTCTCTTCTACTGGTCTCTTCTACTGGTCTCTTCTCTTCTCCTGGTCTCTTCTCTTCTCCTGGTCTCTTCTCTTCTCCTGGTCTCTTCTCTTCTCCTGGTCTCTTCTCCTGGTCTCTTCTCCTGGTCTCTTCTCTTCTCCTGGTCTCTTCTCCTGGTCTCTTCTCTTCTCCTGGTCTCTTCTCCTGGTCTCTTCTCTTCTCCTGGTTTCTTCTCCTGGTCTCTTCTCCTGGTCTCTTCTCTTCTCCTGGTCTCTTCTCCTGGTCTCTTCTCCTGGTCTCTTCTCTTCTCCTGGTCTTCTTCTGGTCTCTTCTCCTCTCCTCGTCTCTTCTCTTCTCCTGGTCTCTTCTCTTCTCCTGGTGTCGTCTCCTCGTATGTTCTCTTCTCCTGGTCTCTTCTCTTCTCCTGGTCTCTTCTCCTGGTCTCTTCTCCTGGTCTCTTCTCTTCTCCTGGTCTCTTCTCCTGGTCTCCTCTCTTCTCCTGGTCTCTTCTCCTGGTCTCTTCTCTTCTCCTGGTCTCTTCTTTTCTCCTGGTCTCTTCTCTTCTCCTGGTCTCTTCTCCTGGTCTCTTCTCCTCTCCTCGTCTCTTCTCTTCTCCTGGTCTCTTCTCTTCTCCTGGTCTCTTCTCTTCTCCTGGTCTCTTCTCTTCTCCTGGTCTGTTCTCTTTTCCTGGTCTCTTCTCTTCTCCTGGTCTCTTCTCCTGGTCTCTTCTCCTGGTCTCTTCTCTTCTCCTGGTCTCTTCTCCTGGTCTCTTCTCCTGTTCTATTCTCCTGGTCTCTTCTCTTCTCCTGGTCTCTTCTCCTGGTCTCTTCTCTTCTCCTAGTCTCTTCTCCTGTTCTCTTCTCTTCTCCTGGTCTCTTCTCCTGGTCTCTCCTCTTCTCCTGGTCTCTTCTCCTGATCTCCTCTCTTCTCCTGGTCTCTTCTCCTGGTCTCTTCTCTTCTCCTGGTCTCTTCTCTTCTCCTGGTCTCTTCTCCTGGTCTCTTCTCCTCTCCTCGTCTCTTCTCTTCTCCTGGTCTCGTCTCTTCTCCTGGTCTCTTCTCCTTGTCTCTTCTCCTGGTCTCTTCTCTTCTCCTGGTCTCTTCTCCTGGTCTCTTCTCTTCTCCTGGTCTCGTCTCTTCTCCTGGTCTCGTCTCGTCTCCTGGTCTCGTCTCGTCTCCTGGTCTCGTCTCGTCTCCTGGTCTCTTCTCCTGGTCTCTTCTCCTCGTATCTTCTCCTCGTCTCTTCTCCTCGTCTCGTCTCTTCTCCTCGTCTCGTCTCCTCTCCTCGTCTCGTCTCCTCTCCTCGTCTCGTCTCTTCTCCTCGTCTCGTCTCCTCTCCTCGTCTCGTCTCTTCTCCTCGTCTCGTCTCTTCTCCTCGTCTCGTCTCTTCTCCTGGTCTCTTCTCTTCTCTTCTCTTGGTCTCGTCTCTTCTCCTGGTCTCTTCTCCTGGTCTTTTCTCTTCTCCTTGTCTCTTCTCCTGGACTCTTCTCCTGGTCTCTTCTCTTCTCCTGGTCTCTTATCCTGTTCTCTTCTCCTGGTCTCTTCCCTTCTCCTGGTCTCTTCTCCTGGTCTCTTCTCCTGGTCTATTCTCCTGGTCTCTTCTCTTCTCCTGGTCTCGTCTCTTCTCCTAGACTCGTCTCTTCTCCTGGTCTCTTCTCCTGGTCTCGTCTCTTCTCCTGGTCTCTTCTCCGCTCCTCGTCTCTTCTCCTGGTCTCTTCTCTTCTCCTGTTCTCTTCTCCTGGTCTCTTCTCTTTTCCTGGTCTCTTCTCCTGGTCTCTTGTCCTGGTATCTTCTCTTCTCCTGGTCTCTTCTCTTCTCCTGGTCTCTTCTCCTGGTCTCTTTTCCTGGTCTCCTCTCTTCTCCTGGTCTCTTCTCCTGGTCTCTTCTCTTCTCCTGGTCTCTTCTCTTCTCCTGGTCTCGTCTCCTCGTATGTTCTCTTCTCATGGTCTCTTCTCTTCTCCTGGTCTCTTCTCCTGGTCTCTTCTCCTGGTCTCGTCTCTTCTCCTGGTCTCTTCTCCTGGTCTCGTCTCTTCTCCTGGTCTCGTCTCTTCTCCTGGTCTCCTCTCTTCTCCTGGTCTCTTCTCCTGTTCTCGTCTCTTCTCCTGCTCTCTTCTGCTCTCTTCTCCTGGTCTCTTCTCTTCTCCTGGTCTCTTCTCCTGGTCTCTTCTCCTGGTCTCTTCTCTTCTCCTGGTCTCTTCTCCTGGTCTCTTCTCCTAGTCTCTTCTCTTCTCCTGGTCTCTTCTCTTCTCCTGGTCTCTTCTCCTGTTCTCGTCTCTTCTCCTGGTCTCTTCTCTTCTCCTGTTCTCTTCTCCTGGTCTCTTCTCTTTTCCTGGTCTCTTCTCCTGGTCTCTTGTCCTGGTATCTTCTCTTCTCCTGGTCTCTTCTCTTCTCCTGGTCTCTTCTCCTGGTCTCTTCTCCTGGTCTCCTCTCTTCTCCTGGTCTCCTCTCCTGGTCTCTTCTCTTCTCCTGGTCTCTTCTCTTCTCCTGGTCTCTTCTCTTCTCCTGGTCTCTTCTCCTGGTCTCGTCTCTTCTCGTGGTCTCTTCTCCTGGTCTCTTCTCCTGGTCTCGTCTCTTCTCCTGGTCTCTTCTCCTGGTCTCGTCTCCTGGTCTCGTCTCTTCTCCTGCTCTCTTCTCCTGGTCTCGTCTCTTCTCCTGGTCTCTTCTCCTGGTCTCGTCTCTTCTCCTGGTCTCGTCTCTTCTCCTGGTCTCCTCTCTTCTCCTGGTCTCTTCTCCTGTTCTCGTCTCTTCTCCTGCTCTCTTCTCCTGGTCTCTTCTCCTGGTCTCGTCTCTTCTCCTGGTCTCTTCTCCTGGTCTCTTCTCCTGGTCTCTTCTCTTCTCCTGGTCTCTTCTCCTGGTCTCTTCTCCTGGTCTCTTCTCCTGGTCTCTTCTCTTCTCCTGGTCTCTTCTCTTCTCCTGGTCTCTTCTCCTGGTCTCTTCTCCTCTCCTCGTCTCTTCTCTTCTCCTCGTCTCGTCTCTTCTCCTGGTCTCTTCTCCTGGTCTCTTCTCTTCTCCTGGTCTCTTCTCCTGGTCTCTTCTCTTCTCCTGGTCTCGTCTCTTCTCCTGGTCTCGTCTCGTCTCCTGGTCTCGTCTCGTCTCCTGGTCTCGTCTCGTCTCCTGGTCTCGTCTCTTCTCCTGGTCTCGTCTCGTCTCCTGGTCTCTTCTCCTGGTCTCTTCTCCTCGTATCTTCTCCTCGTCTCTTCTCCTCGTCTCGTCTCTTCTCCTCGTCTCGTCTCCTCTCCCCGTCTCGTCTCTTCTCCTCGTCTCGTCTCTTCTCCTCGTCTCATCTCTTCTCCTGGTCTCTTCTCTTCTCTTCTCTTGGTCTCGTCTCTTCTCCTGGTCTCTTCTCCTGGTCTTTTCTCTTCTCCTTGTCTCTTCTCCTGGACTCTTCTCCTGGTCTCTTCTCTTCTCCTGGTGTCTTCTCCTGGTCTCTTCTCCTGGTCTCTTCCCTTCTCCTGGTCTCTTCTCCTGGTCTCTTCTCCTGGTCTCTTCTCTTCTCCTGGTCTCGTCTCTTCTCCTGGTCTCGTCTCTTCTCCTGGTCTCTTCTCCTGTTCTCGTCTCTTCTCCTGGTCTCTTCTCTTCTCCTGTTCTCTTCTTCTGGTCTCTTCTCCTGGTCTCTTCTCTTCTCCTGGTCTCTTCTCTTCTCCTGGTCTCTTCTCTTCTCCTGGTCTCTTCTCCTGGTCTCGTCTCTTCTCCTGGTCTCTTCTCCTGGTCTCGTCTCTTCTCGTGGTCTCTTCTCCTGGTCTCTTCTCCTGGTCTCGTCTCTTCTCCTGGTCTCTTCTCCTGGTCTCGTCTCCTGGTCTCGTCTCTTCTCCTGGTCTCTTCTCCTGGTCTCTTCTCCTGGTCTCGTCTCTTCTCCTGGTCTCTTCTCTTCTCCTGGTCTCTTCTCCTGGTCTCTTCTCCTGGTCTCTTCTCCTGGTCTCTTCTCCTGGTCTCTTCTCTTCTCCTGGTCTCTTCTCCTGGTCTCTTCTCCTGGTCTCTTCTCTTCTCCTGGTCTCTTCTCCTGGTCTCTTCTCCTGGTCTCTTCTCTTCTCCTGGTCTCGTCTCTTCTCCTGGTCTCTTCTACTGGTCTCTTCTCTTCTCCTGGTCTCTTCTCCTGGTCTCTTCTCCTCTCCTCGTCTCTTCTCTTCTCCTGGTCTCTTCTCTTCTCCTGGTCTCGTCTCTTCTCCTGGTCTCGTCTCTTCTCCTGGTCTCTTCTCTTCTCCTGGTCTCTTCTCTTCTCCTGGTCTCTTCTCCTGGTCTCTTCTCCTGGTCTCTTCTCTTGGTCTCTTCTCTTCTCCTGGTCTCTTCTCTTCTCCTGGTCTCTTCTATTCTTCTGGTCTCTTCTCCCGGTCTCGTCTCTTCTCCTGGTCTCTTCTCCTGGTCTCGTCTCTTCTCCTGGTCTCTTCTCCTGGTCTCTTCTCCTGGTCTCGTCTCTTCTCCTGGTCTCTTCTCCTGGTCTCGTCTCCTGGTCTCGTCTCTTCTCCTGGTCTCTTCTCCTGGTCTCTTCTCCTGGTCTCGTCTCTTCTCCTGGTCTCGTCTCTTCTCCTGGTCTCTTCTCCTGTTCTCGTCTCTTCTCCTGCTCTCTTCTCCTGGTCACTTCTCCTGGTCTCTTCTCTTCTCCTGGTCTCTTCTCCTGGTCTCTTCTCCTGGTCTCTTCTCCTGGTCTCTTCTCTTCTCCTGGTCTCTTCTCTTGGTCTCTTCTCCTGGTCTCTTCTCTTCTCCTGGTCTCTTCTCTTCTCCTGGTCTCTTCTCCTGGTCTCTTCTCCTGGTCTCTTCTCCTGGTCTCTTCTCCTGGTCTCTTCCCTTCTCCTGGTCTCTTCTCCTGGTCTCTTCTCCTGGTCTCTTCTCTTCTCCTGGTCTCGTCTCTTCTCCTGGTCTCATCTCTTCTCCTGGTCTCTTCTCCTGTTCTCGTCTCTTCTCCTGGTCTCTTCTCTTCTCCTGTTCTCTTCTCCTGGTCTCTTCTCTTTTCCTGGTCTCTTCTCCTTGTCTCTTGTCCTGGTATCTTCTCTTCTCCTGGTCTCTTCTCTTCTCCTGGTCTCTTCTCCTGGTCTCTTCTCCTGGTCTCCTCTCTTCTCCTGGTCTCTTGTCCTGGTCTCTTCTCTTCTCCTGGTCTCTTCTCTTCTCCTGGTCTCTTCTCTTCTCCTGGTCTCGTCTCTTCTCCTGGTCTCTTCTCCTGGTCTCGTCTCTTCTCGTGGTCTCTTCTCCTGGTCTCTTCTCCTGGTCTCTTATCCTGGTCTCGTCTCTTCTCCTGGTCTCTTCTCCTGGTCTCGTCTCCTGGTCTCGTCTCTTCTCCTGGTCTCTTCTCCTGGTCTCGTCTCTTCTCTTGGTCTCTTCTCCTGGTCTCGTCTCTTCTCCTGTTCTCGTCTCTTCTCCTGGTCTCGTCTCTTCTCCTGGTCTCTTCTCCTGCTCTCGTCTCTTCTCCTGCTCTCTTCTCCTGCTCTCTTCTCCTGGTCTCTTCTCTTCTCCTGGTCTCTTCTCCTGGTCTCTTCTCCTGGTCTCTTCTCTTCTCCTGGTCTCGTCTCTTCTCCTGGTCTCTTCTACTGGTCTCTTCTCTTCTCCTGGTCTCTTCTCCTGGTCTCTTCTCCTCTCCTCGTCTCTTCTCTTCTCCTGGTCTCTTCTCTTCTCCTGGTCTCTTCTCTTCTCCTGGTCTCGTCTCCTCGTATGTTCTCTTCTCATGGTCTCTTCTCTTCTCCTGGTCTCTTCTCTTTTCCTGGTCTCTTCTCCTGGTCTCTTCTCCTGGTCTCTTCTCTTCTCCTGGTCTCTTCTCCTGGTCTCTTCTCCTGGTCTCTTCTCTTGTCCTGGTCTCTTCTCTTCTCCTGGTCTCTTCTCTTCTCCTGGTCTCTTCTCCTGGTCTCTTCTCCTGGTTTCTTCTATTCTCCTGGTCTCGTCTCTTCTCCTGGTCTCTTCTCTTCTCCTGGTCTCTTCTCCTGGTCTCTTCTCCTGGTTTCTTCTATTCTCCTGGTCTCGTCTCTTCTCCTGGTCTCGTCTCTTCTCCTGGTCTCTTCTCCTGTTCTCGTCTCTTCTCCTGGTCTCTTCTCTTCTCCTGTTCTCTTCTCCTGGTCTCTTCTCTTTTCCTGGTCTCTTCTCCTGGTCTCTTGTCCTGGTATCTTCTCTTCTCCTGGTCTCTTCTCTTCTCCTGGTCTCTTCTCCTGGTCTCTTCTCCTGGTCTCCTCTCTTCTCCTGGTCTCTTCTCCTGGTCTCGTCTCTTCTCCTGGTCTCGTCTCGTCTCCTGGTCTCTTCTCCTGGTCTCTTCTCCTCGTATCTTCTCCTCGTCTCTTCTCCTCGTCTCGTCTCTTCTCCTCGTCTCGTCTCCTCTCCTCGTCTCGTCTCTTCTCCTCGTCTCGTCTCCTCTCCTCGTCTCGTCTCTTCTCCTCGTCTCGTCTCTTCTCCTCGTCTCGTCTCTTCTCCTGGTCTCTTCTCTTCTCTTCTCTTGGTCTCGTCTCTTCTCCTGGTCTCTTCTCGTGGTCTTTTCTCTTCTCTTTGTCTCTTCTCCTGGTCTCTTCTCCTGGTCTCTTCTCTTCTCCTGGTGTCTTCTCCTGGTCTCTTCTCCTGGTCTCTTCCCTTCTCCTGGTCTCTTCTCCTGGTCTCTTCTCCTGGTCTCTTCTCTTCTCCTGGTCTCGTCTCTTCTCCTGGTCTCGTCTCTTCTCCTGGTCTCGTCTCTTCTCCTGGTCTCTTCTCCTGTTCTCGTCTCTTCTCCTGGTCTCTTCTCTTCTCCTGGTCTCTTCTCCTGGTCTCTTCTCTTTTCCTGGTCTCTTCTCCTGGTCTCTTGTCCTGGTATCTTCTCTTCTCCTGGTCTCTTCTCTTCTCCTGGTCTCTTCTCCTGGTCTCTTCTCTTCTCCTGGTCTCTTCTCTTCTCCTGGTCTCTTCTCTTCTCCTGGTCTCTTCTCCTGGTCTCGTCTCTTCTCCTGGTCTCTTCTCCTGGTCTCGTCTCTTCTCGTGGTCTCTTCTCTTCTCCTGGTCTCTTCTCCTGGTCTCGTCTCTTCTCCTGGTCTCTTCTCCTGGTCTCGTCTCTTCTCGTGGTCTCTTCTCCTGGTCTCTTCTCCTGGTCTCGTCTCTTCTCCTGGTCTCTTCTCCTGGTCTCGTCTCCTGGTCTCGTCTCTTCTCCTGGTCTCTTCACCTGGTCTCGTCTCTTCTCCTGGTCTCTTCTCCTGGTCTCGTCTCTTCTCCTGGTCTCTTCTCCTGGTCTCGTCTCTTGGTCTCGTCTCTTCTCCTGGTCTCTTCTCCTGGTCTCGTCTCTTCTCCTGGTCTCTTCTCCTGTTCTCGTCTCTTCTCCTGGTCTCTTCTCCTGGTCTCTTCTCTTCTCCTGGTCTCTTCTCCTGGTCTCTTCTCCTGGTCTCTTCTCCTGGTCTCTTCTCTTCTCCTGGTCTCTTCTCCTCGTCTCTTCTCCTCGTCTCTTCTCTTCTCCTGGTCTCTTCTCCTGGTCTCTTCTCCTGGTCTCTTCTCTTCTCCTGGTCTCGTCTCTTCTCCTGGTCTCTTCTACAGGTCTCTTCTCTTCTCCTGGTCTCTTCTCCTGGTCTCTTCTCCTCTCCTCGTCTCTTCTCTTCTCCTGGTCTCTTCTCTTCTCCTGGTCTCGTCTCTTCTCCTGGTCTCGTCTCTTCTCCTGGTCTCTACTCCTGTTCTCGTCTCTTCTCCTGGTCTCTTCTCTTCTCCTGGTCTCTTCTCCTGGTCTCTTCTCTTTTCCTGGTCTCTTCTCCTGGTCTCTTGTCCTGGTATCTTCTCTTCTCCTGGTCTCTTCTCTTCTCCTGGTCTCTACTCCTGGTCTCTTCTCCTGGTCTCTTCTCTTCTCCTGGTCTCTTCTCTTCTCCTGGTCTCTTCTCCTGGTCTCGTCTCTTCTCCTGGTCTCTTCTCTTCTCCTGGTCTCGTCTCTTCTCCTGGTCTCTTCTCCTGGTCTCTTCTCCTGGTCTCGTCTCTTCTCCTGGTCTCTTCTCCTGGTCTCGTCTCCTGGTCTCGTCTCTTCTCCTGGTCTCTTCTCCTGGTCTCGTCTCTTCTCCTGGTCTCTTCTCCTGGTCTCGTCTCTTCTCCTGGTCTCGTCTCTTCTCCTGGTCTCGTCTCTTCTCCTGGTCTCTTCTCCTGTTCTCGTCTCTTCTCCTGCTCTCTTCTCCTGGTCTCTTCTCCTGGTCTCTTCTCTTCTCCTGGTCTCTTCTCCTGGTCTCTTCTCCTGGTCTCTTCTCCTGGTCTCTTCTCTTCTCCTGGTCTCTTCTCCTGGTCTCTTCTCCTGGTCTCTTCTCTTGGTCTCGTCTCTTCTCCTGGTCTCTTCTCCTGGTCTTTTCTCTTCTCGTTGTCTCTTCTCCTGGACTCTTCTCCTGGTCTCTTCTCTTCTCCTGGTGTCTTCTCCTGGTCTCTTCTCCTGGTCTCTTCCCTTCTCCTGGTCTCTTCTCCTGGTCTCTTCTCCTGGTCTCTTCTCCTGGTCTCTTCTCTTCTCCTGGTCTCTTCTCCTGGTCTCGTCTCTTCTCGTGGTCTCTTCTCCTGGTCTCTTCTCCTGGTCTCGTCTCTTCTCCTGGTCTCTTCTCCTGGTCTCGTCTCCTGGTCTCGTCTCTTCTCCTGGTCTCTTCTCCTGGTCTCGTCTCTTCTCCTGGTCTCTTCTCCTGGTCTCGTCTCTTCTCCTGGTCTCGTCTCTTCTCCTGGTCTCCTCTCTTCTCCTGGTCTCTTCTCCTGTTCTCGTCTCTTCTCCTGCTCTCTTCTGCTCTCTTCTCCTGGTCTCTTCTCTTCTCCTGGTCTCTTCTCCTGGTCTCTTCTCCTGGTCTCTTCTCCTGGTCTCTTCTCTTCTCCTGGTCTCTTCTCCTGGTCTCTTCTCTTCTCCTGGTCTCTTCTCTTCTCCTGGTCTCTTCTCCTGTTCTCGTCTCTTCTCCTGGTCTCTTTACTTGTCCTGTTCTCTTCTCCTGGTCTCTTCTCTTTTCCTGGTCTCTTCTCCTGGTCTCTTGTCCTGGTATCTTCTCTTCTCCTGGTCTCTTCTCTTCTCCTGGTCTCTTCTCCTGGTCTCTTCTCCTGGTCTCCTCTCTTCTCCTGGTCTCTTCTCCTGGTCTCTTCTCTTCTCCTGGTCTCTTCTCTTCTCCTGGTCTCTTCTCTTCTCCTGGTCTCTTCTCCTGGTCTCGTCTCTTCTCGTGGTCTCTTCTCCTGGTCTCTTCTCCTGGTCTCGTCTCTTCTCCTGGTCTCTTCTCCTGGTCTCGTCTCCTGGTCTCGTCTCTTCTCCTGGTCTCTTCTCCTGGTCTCGTCTCTTCTCCTGGTCTCTTCTCCTGGTCTCGTCTCTTCTCCTGGTCTCGTCTCTTCTCCTGGTCTCCTCTCTTCTCCTGGTCTCTTCTCCTGTTCTCGTCTCTTCTCCTGCTCTCTTCTCCTGGTCTCTTCTCCTGGTCTCGTCTCTTCTCCTGGTCTCTTCTCCTGGTCTCTTCTCCTGGTCTCTTCTCTTCTCCTGGTCTCTTCTCCTGGTCTCTTCTCCTGGTCTCTTCTCTTCTCCTGGTCTCTTCTCTTCTCCTGGTCTCTTCTCCTGGTCTCTTCTCCTCTCCTCGTCTCTTCTCTTCTCCTGGTCTCGTCTCTTCTCTTGGTCTCTTCTCCTGGTCTCTTCTCCTGGTCTCTTCTCTTCTCCTGGTCTCTTCTCCTGGTCTCTTCTCTTCTCCTGGTCTCGTCTCGTCTCCTGGTCTCGTCTCGTCTCCTGGTCTCGTCTCGTCTCCTGGTCTCGTCTCGTCTCCTGGTCTCGTCTCGTGTCCTGGTCTCTTCTCCTGGTCTCTTCTCCTCGTATCTTCTCCTCGTCTCTTCTCCTCGTCTCGTCTCTTCTCCTCGTCTCGTCTCCTCTCCTCGTCTCGTCTCTTCTCCTCGTCTCGTCTCCTCTCCTCGTCTCGTCTCTTCTCCTCGTCTCGTCTCTTCTCCTCGTCTCGTCTCTTCTCCTGGTCTCTTCTCTTCTCTTCTCTTGGTCTCGTCTCTTCTCCTGGTCTCTAATCCTGGTCTTTTCTCTTCTCCTTGTCTCTTCTCCTGGACTCTTCTCCTGGTCTCTTCTCTTCTCCTGGTGTCTTCTCCTGGTCTCTTCTCCTGGTCTCTTCCCTTCTCCTGGTCTCTTCTCCTGGTCTCTTCTCCTGGTCTCTTCTCTTCTCCTGGTCTCGTCTCTTCTCCTGGTCTCGTCTCTTCTCCTGGTCTCTTCTCCTGTTCTCGTCTCTTCTCCTGGTCTCTTCTCTTCTCCTGTTCTCTTCTCCTGGTCTCTTCTCTTTTCCTGGTCTCTTCTCCTGGTCTCTTGTCCTGGTATCTTATCTTCTCCTGGTCTCTTCTCTTCTCCTGGTCTCTTCTCCTGGTCTCTTCTCCTGGTCTCCTCTCTTCTCCTGGTCTCTTCTCCTGGTCTCTTCTCCTGGTCTCTTCTCTTCTCCTGGTCTCTTCTCTTCTCCTGGTCTCTTCTCTTGTCCTGGTCTCTTCTCCTGGTCTCGTCTCTTCTCCTGGTCTCTTCTCCTGGTCTCGTCTCTTCTCATGGTCTCTTCTCCTGGTCTCTTCTCCTGGTCTCGTCTCTTCTCCTGGTCTCTTCTCCTGGTCTCGTCTCCTGGTCTCGTCTCTTCTCCTGGTCTCGTCTCCTGGTCTCGTCTCTTCTCCTGGTCTCTTCTCCTGGTCTCGTCTCTTCTCCTGATCTCTTCTCCTGGTCTCGTCTCTTCTCCTGGTCTCGTCTCTTCTCCTGGTCTCGTCTCTTCTCCTGGTCTCTTCTCCTGTTCTCGTCTCTTCTCCTGCTCTCTTCTCCTGGTCTCTTCTCCTGGTCTCTTCTCTTCTCCTGGTCTCTTCTCCTGGTCTCTTCTCCTGGTCTCTTCTCCTGGTCTCTTCTCTTCTCCTGGTCTCTTCTCTTCTCCTGGTCTCTTCTCTTCTCCTGGTCTCTTCTCCTGGTCTCTTCTCTTCTCCTGGTCTCTTCTCTTCTCCTGGTCTCTTCTCCTGGTCTCTTCTCCTCTCCTCGTCTCTTCTCTTGTCCTGGTCTCGTCTCTTCTCCTGGTCTCTTCTCCTGGTGTCTTCTCCTGGTCTCTTCTCTTCGCCTGGTCTCTTCTCCTGGTCTCTTCTCTTCTCCTGGTCTCGTCTCTTCTCCTGGTCTCGTCTCTTCTCCTGGTCTCGTCTCTTCTCCTGGTCTCGTCTCTTCTCCTGGTCTCTTCTCGTCTCCTGGTCTCGTCTCGTCTCCTGGTCTCGTCTCTTCTCCTGGTCTCGTCTCGTCTCCTGGTCTCTTCTCCTGGTCTCTTCTCCTCGTATCTTCTCCTCGTCTCTTCTCCTCGTCTCGTCTCTTCTCCTCGTCTCGTCTCCTCTCCTCGTCTCGTCTCTTCTCCTCGTCTCGTCTCCTCTCCTCGTCTCGTCTCCTCTCCTCGTCTCGTCTCTTCTCCTCGTCTCTTCTCTTCTCCTGGTCTCTTCTCTTCTCTTCTCTTGGTCTCGTCTCTTCTCCTGGTCTCTTCTCCTGGTCTTTTCTCTTCTCGTTGTCTCTTCTCCTGGACTCTTCTCCTGGTCTCTTCTCTTCTCCTGGTGTCTTCTCCTGGTCTCTTCTCCTGGTCTCTTCCCTTCTCCTGGTCTCTTCTCCTGGTCTCTTCTCCTGGTCTCTTCTCCTGGTCTCTTCTCTTCTCCTGGTCTCTTCTCCTGGTCTCGTCTCTTCTCGTGGTCTCTTCTCCTGGTCTCTTCTCCTGGTCTCGTCTCTTCTCCTGGTCTCTTCTCCTGGTCTCGTCTCCTGGTCTCGTCTCTTCTCCTGGTCTCTTCTCCTGGTCTCGTCTCTTCTCCTGGTCTCTTCTCCTGGTCTCGTCTCTTCTCCTGGTCTCGTCTCTTCTCCTGGTCTCCTCTCTTCTCCTGGTCTCTTCTCCTGTTCTCGTCTCTTCTCCTGCTCTCTTCTGCTCTCTTCTCCTGGTCTCTTCTCTTCTCCTGGTCTCTTCTCCTGGTCTCTTCTCCTGGTCTCTTCTCTTCTCCTGGTCTCTTCTCCTGGTCTCTTCTCTTCTCCTGGTCTCTTCTCTTCTCCTGGTCTCTTCTCCTGTTCTCGTCTCTTCTCCTGGTCTCTTTACTTCTCCTGTTCTCTTCTCCTGGTCTCTTCTCTTTTCCTGGTCTCTTCTCCTGGTCTCTTGTCCTGGTATCTTCTCTTCTCCTGGTCTCTTCTCTTCTCCTGGTCTCTTCTCCTGGTCTCTTCTCCTGGTCTCCTCTCTTCTCCTGGTCTCTTCTCCTGGTCTCTTCTCTTCTCCTGGTCTCTTCTCTTCTCCTGGTCTCTTCTCTTCTCCTGGTCTCTTCTCCTGGTCTCGTCTCTTCTCGTGGTCTCTTCTCCTGGTCTCTTCTCCTGGTCTCGTCTCTTCTCCTGGTCTCTTCTCCTGGTCTCGTCTCCTGGTCTCGTCTCTTCTCCTGGTCTCTTCTCCTGGTCTCGTCTCTTCTCCTGGTCTCTTCTCCTGGTCTCGTCTCTTCTCCTGGTCTCGTCTCTTCTCCTGGTCTCCTCTCTTCTCCTGGTCTCTTCTCCTGTTCTCGTCTCTTCTCCTGCTCTCTTCTCCTGGTCTCTTCTCCTGGTCTCGTCTCTTCTCCTGGTCTCTTCTCCTGGTCTCTTCTCCTGGTCTCTTCTCTTCTCCTGGTCTCTTCTGTTGGTCTCTTCTCCTGGTCTCTTCTCTTCTCCTGGTCTCTTCTCTTCTCCTGGTCTCTTCTCCTGGTCTCTTCTCCTCTCCTCGTCTCTTCTCTTCTCCTGGTCTCGTCTCTTCTCTTGGTCTCTTCTCCTGGTCTCTTCTCCTGGTCTCTTCTCTTCTCCTGGTCTCTTCTCCTGGTCTCTTCTCTTCTCCTGGTCTCGTCTCGTCTCCTGGTCTCGTCTCGTCTCCTGGTCTCGTCTCGTCTCCTGGTCTCGTCTCTTCTCCTGGTCTCGTCTCGTGTCCTGGTCTCTTCTCCTGGTCTCTTCTCCTCGTATCTTCTCCTCGTCTCTTCTCCTCGTCTCGTCTCTTCTCCTCGTCTCGTCTCCTCTCCTCGTCTCGTCTCTTCTCCTCGTCTCGTCTCCTCTCCTCGTCTCGTCTCTTCTCCTCGTCTCGTCTCTTCTCCTCGTCTCGTCTCTTCTCCTGGTCTCTTCTCTTCTCTTCTCTTGGTCTCGTCTCTTCTCCTGGTCTCTTCTCCTGGTCTTTTCTCTTCTCCTTGTCTCTTCTCCTGGACTCTTCTCCTGGTCTCTTCTCTTCTCCTGGTGTCTTCTCCTGGTCTCTTCTCCTGGTCTCTTCCCTTCTCCTGGTCTCTTCTCCTGGTCTCTTCTCCTGGTCTCTTCTCTTCTCCTGGTCTCGTCTCTTCTCCTGGTCTCGTCTCTTCTCCTGGTCTCTTCTCCTGTTCTCGTCTCTTCTCCTGGTCTCTTCTCTTCTCCTGTTCTCTTCTCCTGGTCTCTTCTCTTTTCCTGGTCTCTTCTCCTGGTCTCTTGTCCTGGTATCTTATCTTCTCCTGGTCTCTCCTCTTCTCCTGGTCTCTTCTCCTGGTCTCTTCTCCTGGTCTCCTCTCTTCTCCTGCTCTCTTCTCCTGGTCTCTTCTCCTGGTCTCTTCTCTTCTCCTGGTCTCTTCTCTTCTCCTGGTCTCTTCTCTTGTCCTGGTCTCTTCTCCTGGTCTCGTCTCTTCTCCTGGTCTCTTCTCCTGGTCTCGTCTCTTCTCGTGGTCTCTTCTCCTGGTCTCTTCTCCTGGTCTCGTCTCTTCTCCTGGTCTTTTCTCCTGGTCTCGTCTCCTGGTCTCGTCTCTTCTCCTGGTCTCTTCTCCTGGTCTCGTCTCTTCTCCTGGTCTCTTCTCCTGGTCTCTTCTCTTCTCCTGGTCTCTTCTCCTGGTCTCTTCTCCTGGTCTCTTCTCCTGGTCTCTTCTCTTCTCCTGGTCTCTTCTCCTGGTCTCTTCTCCTGGTCTCTTCTCTTCTCCTGGTCTCTTCTCCTGGTCTCTTCTCCTGGTCTCTTCTCTTCTCCTGGTCTCGTCTCTTCTCCTGGTCTCTTCTACTGGTCTCTTCTCTTCTCCTGGTCTCTTCTCCTGGTCTCTTCTCCTCTCCTCGTCTCTTCTCTTCTCCTGGTCTCTTCTCTTCTCCTGGTCTCGTCTCTTCTCCTGGTCTCGTCTCTTCTCCTGGTCTCTTCTCTTCTCCTGGTCTCTTCTCTTCTCCTGTTCTCTTCTCCTGGTCTCTTCTCTTTTCCTGGTCTCTTCTCCTGGTCTCTTGTCCTAGTATCTTCTCTTCTCCTGGTCTCTTCTCTTCTCCTGGTCTCTTCTCCTGGTCTCTTCTCCTGGTCTCTTCTCCTGGTCTCTTCTCTTCTCCTGGTCTCTTCTCTTCTCCTGGTCTCTTCTATTCTCCTGGTCTCTTCTCCCGGTCTCGTCTCTTCTCCTGGTCTCTTCTCCTGGTCTCGTCTCTTCTCCTGGTCTCTTCTCCTGGTCTCTTCTCCTGGTCTCGTCTCTTCTCCTGGTCTCTTCTCCTGGTCTCGTCTCCTGGTCTCGTCTCTTCTCCTGGTCTCTTCTCCTGGTCTCTTCTCCTGGTCTCTTCTCTTCTCCTGGTCTCTTCTCTTCTCCTGGTCTCTTCTCCTGTTCTCGTCTCTTCTCCTGCTCTCTTCTCCTGGTCACTTCTCCTGGTCTCTTCTCTTCTCCTGGTCTCTTCTCCTGGTCTCTTCTCCTGGTCTCTTCTCCTGGTCTCTTCTCTTCTCCTGGTCTCTTCTCCTGGTCTCTTCTCCTGGTCTCTTCTCTTCTCCTGGTCTCTTCTCTTCTCCTGGTCTCTTCTCCTGGTCTCTTCTCCTGGTCTCTTCCCTTCTCCTGGTCTCTTCTCCTGGTCTCTTCTCCTGGTCTCTTCTCTTCTCCTGGTCTCGTCTCTTCTCCTGGTCTCGTCTCTTCTCCTGGTCTCTTCTCCTGTTCTCGTCTCTTCTCCTGGTCTCTTCTCTTCTCCTGTTCTCTTCTCCTGGTCTCTTCTCTTTTCCTGGTCTCTTCTCCTTGTCTCTTGTCCTGGTATCTTCTCTTCTCCTGGTCTCTTCTCTTCTCCTGGTCTCTTCTCCTGGTCTCTTCTCCTGGTCTCCTCTCTTCTCCTGGTCTGTTCTCCTGGTCTCTTCTCTTCTCCTGGTCTCTTCTCTTCTCCTGGTCTCTTCTCTTCTCCTGGTCTCGTCTCTTCTCCTGGTCTCTTCTCCTGGTCTCGTCTCTTCTCGTGGTCCCTTCTCCTGGTCTCTTCTCCTGGTCTCTTCTCCTGGTCTCGTCTCTTCTCCTGGTCTCTTCTCCTGGTCTCGTCTCCTGGTCTCGTCTCTTCTCCTGGTCTCTTCTCCTGGTCTCGTCTCTTCTCCTGGTCTCTTCTCTTCTCCTGGTCTCTTCTCCTGTTCTCGTCTCTTCTCCTGGTCTCTTTACTTCTCCTGTTCTCTTCTCCTGGTCTCTTCTCTTTTCCTGGTCTCTTCTCCTGGTCTCTTGTCCTGGTATCTTCTCTTCTCCTGGTCTCTTCTCTTCTCCTGGTCTCTTCTCCTGGTCTCTTCTCCTGGTCTCCTCTCTTCTCCTGGTCTCTTCTCCTGGTCTCTTCTCTTCTCCTGGTCTCTTCTCTTCTCCTGGTCTCTTCTCTTCTCCTGGTCTCTTCTCCTGGTCTCGTCTCTTCTCGTGGTCTCTTCTCCTGGTCTCTTCTCCTGGTCTCGTCTCTTCTCCTGGTCTCTTCTCCTGGTCTCGTCTCCTGGTCTCGTCTCTTCTCCTGGTCTCTTCTCCTGGTCTCGTCTCTTCTCCTGGTCTCTTCTCCTGGTCTCGTCTCTTCTCCTGGTCTCGTCTCTTCTCCTGGTCTCCTCTCTTCTCCTGGTCTCTTCTCCTGTTCTCGTCTCTTCTCCTGCTCTCTTCTCCTGGTCTCTTCTCCTGGTCTCGTCTCTTCTCCTGGTCTCTTCTCCTGGTCTCTTCTCCTGGTCTCTTCTCTTCTCCTGGTCTCTTCTCCTGGTCTCTTCTCCTGGTCTCTTCTCTTCTCCTGGTCTCTTCTCTTCTCCTGGTCTCTTCTCCTGGTCTCTTCTCCTCTCCTCGTCTCTTCTCTTCTCCTGGTCTCGTCTCTTCTCTTGGTCTCTTCTCCTGGTCTCTTCTCCTGGTCTCTTCTCTTCTCCTGGTCTCTTCTCCTGGTCTCTTCTCTTCTCCTGGTCTCGTCTCGTCTCCTGGTCTCGTCTCGTCTCCTGGTCTCGTCTCGTCTCCTGGTCTCGTCTCTTCTCCTGGTCTCGTCTCGTGTCCTGGTCTCTTCTCCTGGTCTCTTCTCCTCGTATCTTCTCCTCGTCTCTTCTCCTCGTCTCGTCTCTTCTCCTCGTCTCGTCTCCTCTCCTCGTCTCGTCTCTTCTCCTCGTCTCGTCTCCTCTCCTCGTCTCGTCTCTTCTCCTCGTCTCGTCTCTTCTCCTCGTCTCGTCTCTTCTCCTGGTCTCTTCTCTTCTCTTCTCTTGGTCTCGTCTCTTCTCCTGGTCTCTTCTCCTGGTCTTTTCTCTTCTCCTTGTCTCTTCTCCTGGACTCTTCTCCTGGTCTCTTCTCTTCTCCTGGTGTCTTCTCCTGGTCTCTTCTCCTGGTCTCTTCCCTTCTCCTGGTCTCTTCTCCTGGTCTCTTCTCCTGGTCTCTTCTCTTCTCCTGGTCTCGTCTCTTCTCCTGGTCTCGTCTCTTCTCCTGGTCTCTTCTCCTGTTCTCGTCTCTTCTCCTGGTCTCTTCTCTTCTCCTGTTCTCTTCTCCTGGTCTCTTCTCTTTTCCTGGTCTCTTCTCCTGGTCTCTTGTCCTGGTATCTTATCTTCTCCTGGTCTCTTCTCTTCTCCTGGTCTCTTCTCCTGGTCTCTTCTCCTGGTCTCCTCTCTTCTCCTGGTCTCTTCTCCTGGTCTCTTCTCCTGGTCTCTTCTCTTCTCCTGGTCTCTTCTCTTCTCCTGGTCTCTTCTCTTGTCCTGGTCTCTTCTCCTGGTCTCGTCTCTTCTCCTGGTCTCTTCTCCTGGTCTCGTCTCTTCTCGTGGTCTCTTCTCCTGGTCTCTTCTCCTGGTCTCGTCTCTTCTCCTGGTCTCTTCTCCTGGTCTCGTCTCCTGGTCTCGTCTCTTCTCCTGGTCTCTTCTCCTGGTCTCGTCTCTTCTCCTGGTCTCTTCTCCTGGTCTCTTCTCTTCTCCTGGTCTCTTCTCCTGGTCTCTTCTCCTGGTCTCTTCTCCTGGTCTCTTCTCTTCTCCTGGTCTCTTCTCCTGGTCTCTTCTCCTGGTCTCTTCTCTTCTCCTGGTCTCTTCTCCTGGTCTCTTCTCCTGGTCTCTTCTCTTCTCCTGGTCTCGTCTCTTCTCCTGGTCTCTTCTACTGGTCTCTTCTCTTCTCCTGGTCTCTTCTCCTGGTCTCTTCTCCTCTCCTCGTCTCTTCTCTTCTCCTGGTCTCTTCTCTTCTCCTGGTCTCGTCTCTTCTCCTGGTCTCGTCTCTTCTCCTGGTCTCTTCTCTTCTCCTGGTCTCTTCTCTTCTCCTGTTCTCTTCTCCTGGTCTCTTCTCTTTTCCTGGTCTCTTCTCCTGGTCTCTTGTCCTAGTATCTTCTCTTCTCCTGGTCTCTTCTCTTCTCCTGGTCTCTTCTCCTGGTCTCTTCTCCTGGTCTCTTCTCCTGGTCTCTTCTCTTCTCCTGGTCTCTTCTCTTCTCCTGGTCTCTTCTATTCTCCTGGTCTCTTCTCCCGGTCTCGTCTCTTCTCCTGGTCTCTTCTCCTGGTCTCTTCTCCTGGTCTCCTCTCTTCTCCTGGTCTCTTCTCCTGGTCTCTTCTCTTCTCCTGGTCTCTTCTCTTCTCCTGGTCTCTTCTCTTCTCCTGGTCTCTTCTCCTGGTCTCGTCTCTTCTCGTGGTCTCTTCTCCTGGTCTCTTCTCCTGGTCTCGTCTCTTCTCCTGGTCTCTTCTCCTGGTCTCGTCTCCTGGTCTCGTCTCTTCTCCTGGTCTCTTCTCCTGGTCTCGTCTCTTCTCCTGGTCTCTTCTCCTGGTCTCGTCTCTTCTCCTGGTCTCGTCTCTTCTCCTGGTCTCCTCTCTTCTCCTGGTCTCTTCTCCTGTTCTCGTCTCTTCTCCTGCTCTCTTCTCCTGGTCTCTTCTCCTGGTCTCGTCTCTTCTCCTGGTCTCTTCTCCTGGTCTCTTCTCCTGGTCTCTTCTCTTCTCCTGGTCTCTTCTCCTGGTCTCTTCTCCTGGTCTCTTCTCTTCTCCTGGTCTCTTCTCTTCTCCTGGTCTCTTCTCCTGGTCTCTTCTCCTCTCCTCGTCTCTTCTCTTCTCCTGGTCTCGTCTCTTCTCTTGGTCTCTTCTCCTGGTCTCTTCTCCTGGTCTCTTCTCTTCTCCTGGTCTCTTCTCCTGGTCTCTTCTCTTCTCCTGGTCTCGTCTCGTCTCCTGGTCTCGTCTCGTCTCCTGGTCTCGTCTCTTCTCCTGGTCTCGTCTCGTGTCCTGGTCTCTTCTCCTGGTCTCTTCTCCTCGTATCTTCTCCTCGTCTCTTCTCCTCGTCTCGTCTCTTCTCCTCGTCTCGTCTCCTCTCCTCGTCTCGTCTCTTCTCCTCGTCTCGTCTCCTCTCCTCGTCTCGTCTCTTCTCCTCGTCTCGTCTCTTCTCCTCGTCTCGTCTCTTCTCCTGGTCTCTTCTCTTCTCTTCTCTTGGTCTCGTCTCTTCTCCTGGTCTCTTCTCCTGGTCTTTTCTCTTCTCCTTGTCTCTTCTCCTGGACTCTTCTCCTGGTCTCTTCTCTTCTCCTGGTGTCTTCTCCTGGTCTCTTCTCCTGGTCTCTTCCCTTCTCCTGGTCTCTTCTCCTGGTCTCTTCTCCTGGTCTCTTCTCTTCTCCTGGTCTCGTCTCTTCTCCTGGTCTCGTCTCTTCTCCTGGTCTCTTCTCCTGTTCTCGTCTCTTCTCCTGGTCTCTTCTCTTCTCCTGTTCTCTTCTCCTGGTCTCTTCTCTTTTCCTGGTCTCTTCTCCTGGTCTCTTGTCCTGGTATCTTATCTTCTCCTGGTCTCTTCTCTTCTCCTGGTCTCTTCTCCTGGTCTCTTCTCCTGGTCTCCTCTCTTCTCCTGGTCTCTTCTCCTGGTCTCTTCTCCTGGTCTCTTCTCCTGGTCTCTTCTCTTCTCCTGGTCTCTTCTCTTCTCCTGGTCTCTTCTCTTGTCCTGGTCTCTTCTCCTGGTCTCGTCTCTTCTCCTGGTCTCTTCTCCTGGTCTCGTCTCTTCTCGTGGTCTCTTCTCCTGGTCTCTTCTCCTGGTCTCGTCTCTTCTCCTGGTCTCTTCTCCTGGTCTCGTCTCCTGGTCTCGTCTCTTCTCCTGGTCTCTTCTCCTGGTCTCGTCTCTTCTCCTGGTCTCTTCTCCTGGTCTCTTCTCTTCTCCTGGTCTCTTCTCCTGGTCTCTTCTCCTGGTCTCTTCTCCTGGTCTCTTCTCTTCTCCTGGTCTCTTCTCCTGGTCTCTTCTCCTGGTCTCTTCTCTTCTCCTGGTCTCTTCTCCTGGTCTCTTCTCCTGGTCTCTTCTCTTCTCCTGGTCTCGTCTCTTCTCCTGGTCTCTTCTACTGGTCTCTTCTCTTCTCCTGGTCTCTTCTCCTGGTCTCTTCTCCTCTCCTCGTCTCTTCTCTTCTCCTGGTCTCTTCTCTTCTCCTGGTCTCGTCTCTTCTCCTGGTCTCGTCTCTTCTCCTGGTCTCTTCTCTTCTCCTGGTCTCTTCTCTTCTCCTGTTCTCTTCTCCTGGTCTCTTCTCTTTTCCTGGTCTCTTCTCCTGGTCTCTTGTCCTAGTATCTTCTCTTCTCCTGGTCTCTTCTCTTCTCCTGGTCTCTTCTCCTGGTCTCTTCTCCTGGTCTCTTCTCCTGGTCTCTTCTCTTCTCCTGGTCTCTTCTCTTCTCCTGGTCTCTTCTATTCTCCTGGTCTCTTCTCCCGGTCTCGTCTCTTCTCCTGGTCTCTTCTCCTGGTCTCGTCTCTTCTCCTGGTCTCTTCTCCTGGTCTCTTCTCCTGGTCTCGTCTCTTCTCCTGGTCTCTTCTCCTGGTCTCGTCTCCTGGTCTCGTCTCTTCTCATGGTCTCTTCTCCTGGTCTCTTCTCCTGGTCTCTTCTCTTCTCCTGGTCTCTTCTCTTCTCCTGGTCTCTTCTCCTGTTCTCGTCTCTTCTCCTGCTCTCTTCTCCTGGTCACTTCTCCTGGTCTCTTCTCTTCTCCTGGTCTCTTCTCCTGGTCTCTTCTCCTGGTCTCTTCTCCTGGTCTCTTCTCTTCTCCTGGTCTCTTCTCCTGGTCTCTTCTCCTGGTCTCTTCTCTTCTCCTGGTCTCTTCTCTTCTCCTGGTCTCTTCTCCTGGTCTCTTCTCCTGGTCTCTTCCCTTCTCCTGGTCTCTTCTCCTGGTCTCTTCTCCTGGTCTCTTCTCTTCTCCTGGTGTCGTCTCTTCTCCTGGTCTCGTCTCTTCTCCTGGTCTCTTCTCCTGTTCTCGTCTCTTCTCCTGGTCTCTTCTCTTCTCCTGTTCTCTTCTCCTGGTCTCTTCTCTTTTCCTGGTCTCTTCTCCTTGTCTCTTGTCCTGGTATCTTCTCTTCTCCTGGTCTCTTCTCTTCTCCTGGTCTCTTCTCCTGGTCTCTTCTCCTGGTCTCCTCTCTTCTCCTGGTCTGTTCTCCTGGTCTCTTCTCTTCTCCTGGTCTCTTCTCTTCTCCTGGTCTCTTCTCTTCTCCTGGTCTCGTCTCTTCTCCTGGTCTCTTCTCCTGGTCTCGTCTCTTCTCGTGGTCCCTTCTCCTGGTCTCTTCTCCTGGTCTCTTCTCCTGGTCTCGTCTCTTCTCCTGGTCTCTTCTCCTGGTCTCGTCTCCTGGTCTCGTCTCTTCTCCTGGTCTCTTCTCCTGGTCTCGTCTCTTCTCCTGGTCTCTTCTCCTGGTCTCGTCTCTTCTCCTGGTCTCGTCTCTTCTCCTGGTCTCGTCTCTTCTCCTGGTCTCGTCTCTTCTCCTGGTCTCTTCTCCTGTTCTCGTCTCTTCTCCTGCTCTCTTCTCCTGGTCTCTTCTCCTGGTCTCTTCTCTTCTCCTGGTCTCTTCTCCTGGTCTCTTCTCCTGGTCTCTTCTCCTGGTCTCTTCTCTTCTCCTGGTCTCTTCTCCTGGTCTCTTCTCCTGGTCTCTTCTCTTCTCCTGGTCTCTTCTCCTGGTCTCTTCTCCTGGTCTCTTCTCTTCTCCTGGTCTCGTCTCTTTTCCTGGTCTCTTCTACTGGTCTCTTCTCTTCTCCTGGTCTCTTCTCCTGGTCTCTTCTCCTCTCCTCGTCTCTTCTCTTCTCCTGGTCTCTTCTCTTGTCCTGGTCTCTTCTCTTCTCCTGGTCTCGTCTCCTCGTATGTTCTCTTCTCATGGTCTCTTCTCTTCTCCTGGTCTCTTCTCTTTTCCTGGTCTCTTCTCCTGGTCTCTTCTCCTGGTCTCTTCTCTTCTCCTGGTCTCTTCTCCTGGTCTCTTCTCCTGGTCTCTTCTCTTGTCCTGGTCTCTTCTCTTCTCCTGGTCTCTTCTCTTCTCCTGGTCTCTTCTCCTGGTCTCTTCTCCTGGTTTCTTCTATTCTCCTGGTCTCGTCTCTTCTCCTGGTCTCGTCTCTTCTCCTGGTCTCTTCTCCTGTTCTCGTCTCTTCTCCTGGTCTCTTCTCTTCTCCTGTTCTCTTCTCCTGGTCTCTTCTCTTTTCCTGGTCTCTTCTCCTGGTCTCTTGTCCTGGTATCTTCTCTTCTCCTGGTCTCTTCTCTTCTCCTGGTCTCTTCTCCTGGTCTCTTCTCCTGGTCTCCTCTCTTCTCCTGGTCTCTTCTCCTGGTCTCGTCTCTTCTCCTGGTCTCGTCTCGTCTCCTGGTCTCTTCTCCTGGTCTCTTCTCCTCGTATCTTCTCCTCGTCTCTTCTCCTCGTCTCGTCTCTTCTCCTCGTCTCGTCTCCTCTCCTCGTCTCGTCTCTTCTCCTCGTCTCGTCTCCTCTCCTCGTCTCGTCTCTTCTCCTCGTCTCGTCTCTTCTCCTCGTCTCGTCTCTTCTCCTGGTCTCTTCTCTTCTCTTCTCTTGGTCTCGTCTCTTCTCCTGGTCTCTTCTCGTGGTCTTTTCTCTTCTCTTTGTCTCTTCTCCTGGACTCTTCTCCTGGTCTCTTCTCTTCTCCTGGTGTCTTCTCCTGGTCTCTTCTCCTGGTCTCTTCCCTTCTCCTGGTCTCTTCTCCTGGTCTCTTCTCCTGGTCTCGTCTCTTCTCCTGGTCTCTTCTCTTCTCCTGGTCTCTTCTCCTGGTCTCTTCTCTTTTCCTGGTCTCTTCTCCTGGTCTCTTGTCCTGGTATCTTCTCTTCTCCTGGTCTCTTCTCTTCTCCTGGTCTCTTCTCCTGGTCTCTTCTCCTGGTCTCCTCTCTTCTCCTGGTCTCTTCTCCTGGTCTCTTCTCTTCTCCTGGTCTCTTCTCTTCTCCTGGTCTCTTCTCTTCTCCTGGTCTCTTCTCCTGGTCTCGTCTCTTTTCCTGCTCTCTTCTCCTGGTCTCGTCTCTTCTCGTGGTCTCTTCTCTTCTGCTGGTCTCTTCTCCTGGTCTCGTCTCTTCTCCTGGTCTCTTCTCCTGGTCTCGTCTCTTCTCGTGGTCTCTTCTCCTGGTCTCTTCTCCTGGTCTCTTCTCCTGGTCTCGTCTCCTGGTCTCGTCTCTTCTCCTGGTCTCTTCTCCTGGTCTCGTCTCTTCTCCTGGTCTCTTCTCCTGGTCTCGTCTCTTCTCCTGGTCTCTTCTCCTGGTCTCGTCTCTTGGTCTCGTCTCTTCTCCTGGTCTCTTCTCCTGGTCTCGTCTCTTCTCCTGGTCTCTTCTCCTGGTCTCGTCTCTTCTCCTGGTCTCTTCTCCTGTTCTCGTCTCTTCTCCTGGTCTCTTCTCCTGGTCTCTTCTCTTCTCCTGGTCTCTTCTCCTGGTCTCTTCTCTTCTCCTGGTCTCTTCTCCTGGTCTCTTCTCCTGGTCTCTTCTCTTCTCCTGGTCTCGTCTCTTCTCCTGGTCTCTTCTACAGGTCTCTTCTCTTCTCCTGGTCTCTTCTCCTGGTCTCTTCTCCTCTCCTCGTCTCTTCTCTTCTCCTGGTCTCTTCTCTTCTCCTGGTCTCGTCTCTTCTCCTGGTCTCGTCTCTTCTCCTGGTCTCTACTCCTGTTCTCGTCTCTTCTCCTGGTCTCTTCTCTTCTCCTGGTCCTTCTCCTGGTCTCTTCTCTTTTCCTGGTCTCTTCTCCTGGTCTCTTGTCCTGGTATCTTCTCTTCTCCTGGTCTCTTCTCTTCTCCTGGTCTCTACTCCTGGTCTCTTCTCCTGGTCTCTTCTCTTCTCCTGGTCTCTTCTCTTCTCCTGGTCTCTTCTCCTGGTCTCGTCTCTTCTCCTGGTCTCTTCTACTGGTCTCGTCTCTTCTCCTGGTCTCTTCTCCTGGTCTCTTCTCTTCTCCTGGTCTCTTCTCCTGGTCTCTTCTCCTGGTCTCTTCTCTTCTCCTGGTCTCGTCTCTTCTCCTGGTCTCTTCTACTGGTCTCTTCTCTTCTCCTGGTCTCTTCTCCTGGTCTCTTCTCCTCTCCTCGTCTCTTCTCTTCTCCTGGTCTCTTCTCTTCTCCTGGTCTCGTCTCTTCTCCTGGTCTCGTCTCTTCTCCTGGTCTCTTCTCTTCTCCTGGTCTCTTCTCTTCTCCTGTTCTCTTCTCCTGGTCTCTTCTCTTTTCCTGGTCTCTTCTCCTGGTCTCTTGTCCTAGTATCTTCTCTTCTCCTGGTCTCTTCTCTTCTCCTGGTCTCTTCTCCTGGTCTCTTCTCCTGGTCTCTTCTCTTCTCCTGGTCTCTTCTCCTGGTCTCTTCTCTTCTCCTGGTCTCTTCTATTCTCCTGGTCTCTTCTCCCGGTCTCGTCTCTTCTCCTGGTCTCTTCTCCTGGTCTCGTCTCTTCTCCTGGTCTCTTCTCCTGGTCTCTTCTCCTGGTCTCGTCTCTTCTCCTGGTCTCTTCTCCTGGTCTCGTCTCCTGGTCTCGTCTCTTCTCCTGGTCTCTTCTCCTGGTCTCTTCTCCTGGTCTCTTCTCTTCTCCTGGTCTCTTCTCTTCTCCTGGTCTCTTCTCCTGTTCTCGTCTCTTCTCCTGCTCTCTTCTCCTGGTCACTTCTCCTGGTCTCTTCTCTTCTCCTGGTCTCTTCTCCTGGTCTCTTCTCCTGGTCTCTTCTCCTGGTCTCTTCTCTTCTCCTGGTCTCTTCTCCTGGTCTCTTCTCCTGGTCTCTTCTCTTCTCCTGGTCTCTTCTCTTCTCCTGGTCTCTTCTCCTGGTCTCTTCTCCTGGTCTCTTCCCTTCTCCTGGTCTCTTCTCCTGGTCTCTTCTCCTGGTCTCTTCTCTTCTCCTGGTGTCGTCTCTTCTCCTGGTCTCGTCTCTTCTCCTGGTCTCTTCTCCTGTTCTCGTCTCTTCTCCTGGTCTCTTCTCTTCTCCTGTTCTCTTCTCCTGGTCTCTTCTCTTTTCCTGGTCTCTTCTCCTTGTCTCTTGTCCTGGTATCTTCTCTTCTCCTGGTCTCTTCTCTTCTCCTGGTCTCTTCTCCTGGTCTCTTCTCCTGGTCTCCTCTCTTCTCCTGGTCTGTTCTCCTGGTCTCTTC
Source organism: Columba livia (assembly GCF_036013475.1). NCBI lineage: Eukaryota > Metazoa > Chordata > Aves > Columbiformes > Columbidae > Columba > Columba livia. The sequence goes on along the minus strand of NW_027042993.1, from coordinate 75,485 downwards.
TCTTCTCCTGGTCTCTTCTCTTCTCCTGGTCTCTTCTCTTCTCCTGGTCTCGTCTCTTCTCCTGGTCTCTTCTCCTGGTCTCGTCTCTTCTCGTGGTCCCTTCTCCTGGTCTCTTCTCCTGGTCTCTTCTCCTGGTCTCGTCTCTTCTCCTGGTCTCTTCTCCTGGTCTCGTCTCCTGGTCTCGTCTCTTCTCCTGGTCTCTTCTCCTGGTCTCGTCTCTTCTCCTGGTCTCTTCTCCTGGTCTCGTCTCTTCTCCTGGTCTCGTCTCTTCTCCTGGTCTCGTCTCTTCTCCTGGTCTCTTCTCCTGTTCTCGTCTCTTCTCCTGCTCTCTTCTCCTGGTCTCTTCTCCTGGTCTCTTCTCTTCTCCTGGTCTCTTCTCCTGGTCTCTTCTCCTGGTCTCTTCTCCTGGTCTCTTCTCTTCTCCTGGTCTCTTCTCCTGGTCTCTTCTCCTGGTCTCTTCTCTTCTCCTGGTCTCTTCTCCTGGTCTCTTCTCCTGGTCTCTTCTCTTCTCCTGGTCTCGTCTCTTTTCCTGGTCTCTTCTACTGGTCTCTTCTCTTCTCCTGGTCTCTTCTCCTGGTCTCTTCTCCTCTCCTCGTCTCTTCTCTTCTCCTGGTCTCTTCTCTTGTCCTGGTCTCTTCTCTTCTCCTGGTCTCGTCTCCTCGTATGTTCTCTTCTCATGGTCTCTTCTCTTCTCCTGGTCTCTTCTCTTTTCCTGGTCTCTTCTCCTGGTCTCTTCTCCTGGTCTCTTCTCTTCTCCTGGTCTCTTCTCCTGGTCTCTTCTCCTGGTCTCTTCTCTTGTCCTGGTCTCTTCTCTTCTCCTGGTCTCTTCTCTTCTCCTGGTCTCTTCTCCTGGTCTCTTCTCCTGGTTTCTTCTATTCTCCTGGTCTCGTCTCTTCTCCTGGTCTCGTCTCTTCTCCTGGTCTCTTCTCCTGTTCTCGTCTCTTCTCCTGGTCTCTTCTCTTCTCCTGTTCTCTTCTCCTGGTCTCTTCTCTTTTCCTGGTCTCTTCTCCTGGTCTCTTGTCCTGGTATCTTCTCTTCTCCTGGTCTCTTCTCTTCTCCTGGTCTCTTCTCCTGGTCTCTTCTCCTGGTCTCCTCTCTTCTCCTGGTCTCTTCTCCTGGTCTCGTCTCTTCTCCTGGTCTCGTCTCGTCTCCTGGTCTCTTCTCCTGGTCTCTTCTCCTCGTATCTTCTCCTCGTCTCTTCTCCTCGTCTCGTCTCTTCTCCTCGTCTCGTCTCCTCTCCTCGTCTCGTCTCTTCTCCTCGTCTCGTCTCCTCTCCTCGTCTCGTCTCTTCTCCTCGTCTCGTCTCTTCTCCTCGTCTCGTCTCTTCTCCTGGTCTCTTCTCTTCTCTTCTCTTGGTCTCGTCTCTTCTCCTGGTCTCTTCTCGTGGTCTTTTCTCTTCTCTTTGTCTCTTCTCCTGGACTCTTCTCCTGGTCTCTTCTCTTCTCCTGGTGTCTTCTCCTGGTCTCTTCTCCTGGTCTCTTCCCTTCTCCTGGTCTCTTCTCCTGGTCTCTTCTCCTGGTCTCGTCTCTTCTCCTGGTCTCTTCTCTTCTCCTGGTCTCTTCTCCTGGTCTCTTCTCTTTTCCTGGTCTCTTCTCCTGGTCTCTTGTCCTGGTATCTTCTCTTCTCCTGGTCTCTTCTCTTCTCCTGGTCTCTTCTCCTGGTCTCTTCTCCTGGTCTCCTCTCTTCTCCTGGTCTCTTCTCCTGGTCTCTTCTCTTCTCCTGGTCTCTTCTCTTCTCCTGGTCTCTTCTCTTCTCCTGGTCTCTTCTCCTGGTCTCGTCTCTTTTCCTGCTCTCTTCTCCTGGTCTCGTCTCTTCTCGTGGTCTCTTCTCTTCTGCTGGTCTCTTCTCCTGGTCTCGTCTCTTCTCCTGGTCTCTTCTCCTGGTCTCGTCTCTTCTCGTGGTCTCTTCTCCTGGTCTCTTCTCCTGGTCTCTTCTCCTGGTCTCGTCTCCTGGTCTCGTCTCTTCTCCTGGTCTCTTCTCCTGGTCTCGTCTCTTCTCCTGGTCTCTTCTCCTGGTCTCGTCTCTTCTCCTGGTCTCTTCTCCTGGTCTCGTCTCTTGGTCTCGTCTCTTCTCCTGGTCTCTTCTCCTGGTCTCGTCTCTTCTCCTGGTCTCTTCTCCTGGTCTCGTCTCTTCTCCTGGTCTCTTCTCCTGTTCTCGTCTCTTCTCCTGGTCTCTTCTCCTGGTCTCTTCTCTTCTCCTGGTCTCTTCTCCTGGTCTCTTCTCTTCTCCTGGTCTCTTCTCCTGGTCTCTTCTCCTGGTCTCTTCTCTTCTCCTGGTCTCGTCTCTTCTCCTGGTCTCTTCTACAGGTCTCTTCTCTTCTCCTGGTCTCTTCTCCTGGTCTCTTCTCCTCTCCTCGTCTCTTCTCTTCTCCTGGTCTCTTCTCTTCTCCTGGTCTCGTCTCTTCTCCTGGTCTCGTCTCTTCTCCTGGTCTCTACTCCTGTTCTCGTCTCTTCTCCTGGTCTCTTCTCTTCTCCTGGTCTCTTCTCCTGGTCTCTTCTCTTTTCCTGGTCTCTTCTCCTGGTCTCTTGTCCTGGTATCTTCTCTTCTCCTGGTCTCTTCTCTTCTCCTGGTCTCTACTCCTGGTCTCTTCTCCTGGTCTCTTCTCTTCTCCTGGTCTCTTCTCTTCTCCTGGTCTCTTCTCCTGGTCTCGTCTCTTCTCCTGGTCTCTTCTACTGGTCTCGTCTCTTCTCCTGGTCTCTTCTCCTGGTCTCTTCTCCTGGTCTCGTCTCTTCTCCTGGTCTCTTCTCCTGGTCTCGTCTCCTGGTCTCGTCTCCTGGTCTCGTCTCTTCTCCTGGTCTCTTCTCCTGGTCTCGTCTCTTCTCCTGGTCTCTTCTCCTGGTCTCGTCTCTTCTCCTGGTCTCGTCTCTTCTCCTGGTCTCGTCTCTTCTCCTGGTCTCTTCTCCTGTTCTCGTCTCTTCTCCTGGTCTCTTCTCCTGGTCTCTTCTCCTGGTCTCTTCTCTTCTCCTGGTCTCTTCTCCTGGTCTCTTCTCCTGGTCTCTTCTCCTGGTCTCTTCTCTTCTCCTGGTCTCTTCTCCTGGTCTCTTCTCCTGGTCTCTTCTCTTCTCCTGGTCTCTTCTCTTCTCCTGGTCTCTTCTCCTGGTCTCTTCTCCTCTCCTCGTCTCTTCTCTTGTCCTGGTCTCGTCTCTTCTCCTGGTCTCTTCTCCTGGTGTCTTCTCCTGGTCTCTTCTCTTCGCCTGGTCTCTTCTCCTGGCCTCTTCTCTTCTCCTGGTCTCGTCTCTTCTCCTGGTCTCGTCTCTTCTCCTGGTCTCGTCCCTTCTCCTGGTCTCGTCTCGTCTCCTGGTCTCTTCTCCTGGTCTCTTCTCCTGGTCTCTTCTCCTCGTATCTTCTCCTCGTCTCGTCTCTTCTCCTCGTCTCGTCTCCTCTCCTCGTCTCGTCTCCTCTCCTCGTCTCGTCTCCTCTCCTCGTCTCGTCTCCTCTCCTCGTCTCGTCTCTTCTCCTCGTCTCGTCTCTTCTCCTGGTCTCTTCTCTTCTCTTCTCTTGGTCTCGTCTCTTCTCCTGGTCTCTTCTCCTGGTCTTTTCTCTTCTCGTTGTCTCTTCTCCTGGACTCTTCTCCTGGTCTCTTCTCTTCTCCTGGTGTCTTCTCCTGGTCTCTTCTCCTGGTCTCTTCCCTTCTCCTGGTCTCTTCTCCTGGTCTCTTCTCCTGGTCTCTTCTCCTGGTCTCTTCTCTTCTCCTGGTCTCGTCTCTTCTCCTGGTCTCTTCTCCTGTTCTCGTCTCTTCTCCTGGTCTCTTCTCTTCTCCTGTTCTCTTCTCCTGGTCTCTTCTCTTTTCCTGGTCTCTTCTCCTGGTCTCTTCTCTTTTCCTGGTCTCTTCTCCTGGTCTCTTGTCCTGGTATCTTCTCTTCTCCTGGTCTCTTCTCTTCTCCTGGTCTCTTCTCCTGGTCTCTTCTCCTGGTCTCCTCTCTTCTCCTGGTCTCTTCTCCTGGTCTCTTCTCTTCTCCTGGTCTCTTCTCTTCTCCTGGTCTCTTCTCCTGGTCTCGTCTCTTCTCCTGGTCTCTTCTCCTGGTCTCGTTTCTTCTCGTGGTCTCTTCTCCTGGTCTCTTCTCCTGGTCTCGTCTCTTCTCCTGGTCTCTTCTCCTGGTCTCGTCTCCTGGTCTCGTCTCTTCTCCTGGTCTCTTCTCCTGGTCTCGTCTCTTCTCCTGGTCTCTTCTCCTGGTCTCGTCTCTTCTCCTGGTCTCGTCTCTTCTCCTGGTCTCGTCTCTTCTCCTGGTCTCTTCTCCTGTTCTCGTCTCTTCTCCCGCTCTCTTCTCCTGGTCTCTTCTCCTGGTCTCTTCTCTTCTCCTGGTCTCTTCTCCTGGTCTCTTCTCCTGGTCTCTTCTCTTCTCCTGGTCTCTTCTCCTGGTCTCTTCTCCTGGTCTCTTCTCTTCTCCTGGTCTCTTCTCCTGGTCTCTTCTCCTGGTCTCTTCTCTTCTCCTGGTCTCGTCTCTTCTCCTGGTCTCTTCTACTGGTCTCTTCTCTTCTCCTGGTCTCTTTTCCTGGTCTCTTCTCCTCTCTTCGTCTCTTCTCTTCTCCTGGTCTCTTCTCTTCTCCTGGTCTCTTCTCTTCTCCTGGTCTCGTCTCCTCGTATGTTCTCTTCTCCTGGTCTCTTCTCTTCTCCTGGTCTCTTCTCTTTTCCTCGTCTCTTCTCCTGGTCTCTTCTCCTGGTCTCTTCTCTTCTCCTGGTCTCTTCTCCTGGTCTCTTCTCCTGGTCTCTTCTCTTGTCCTGGTCTCTTCTCTTCTCCTGGTCTCTTCTCTTCTCCTGGTCTCTTCTCCTGGTCTCTTCTCCTGGTCTCCTCTCTTCTCCTGGTCTCTTCTCCTGGTCTCCTCTCTTCTCCTGGTCTCTTCTCCTGGTCTCTTCTCTTTTCCTGGTCTCTTCTCCTGGTCTCTTGTCCTGGTATCTTCTCTTCTCCTGGTCTCTTCTCTTCTCCTGGTCTCTTCTCCTGGTCTCTTCTCCTGGTCTCCTCTCTTCTCCTGGCCTCTTCTCTTCTCCTGGTCTCTTCTCTTCTCCTGGTCTCTTCTCCTCTCCTCGTCTCGTCTCTTCTCCTGGTCTCGTCTCTTCTCCCGGTCTCGTCTCTTCTCCTGGTCTCTTCTCCTGGTCTCGTCTCTTCTCGTGGTGTCTTCTCCTGGTCTCTTCTCCTGGTCTCGTCTCTTCTCCTGGTCTCTTCTCCTGGTCTCGTCTCCTGGTCTCGTCTCTTCTCCTGGTCTATTCTCCTGGTCTCGTCTCTTCTCCTGGTCTCTTCTCCTGGTCTCGTCTCTTCTCCTGGTCTCGTCTCTTCTCCTGGTCTCGTCTCTTCTCCTCTTCTCATCTCCTGTTCTCGTCTCTTCTCCTCTTCTCTTCTCCTGTTCTCGTCTCTTCTCCTGCTCTCTTCTCCTGGTCTCTTCTACTGGTCTCTTCTCTTCTCCTGGTCTCTTCTCTTCTCCTGGTCTCTTCTCCTGGTCTCTTCTCCTGGTCTCGTCTCTTCTCCTGGTCTCTTCTCCTGGTCTCTTCTCTTCTCCTGGTCTCGTCTCTTCTCCTGGTCTCGTCTCTTCTCCTGGTCTCGTCTCGTCTCCTGGTCTCGTCTCTTCTCCTGGTCTCGTCTCGTCTCCTGGTCTCTCTCCTGGTCTTTTCCTTCTCCTGGTCTCTTCTCCTGGTCTCTTCTCCTGGTCTCTTCTCTTCTCCTGGTCTCGTCTCTTCTCTTGGTCTCGTCTCTTCTCCTGGTCTCTTCTCCTGTTCTCGTCTCTTCTCCTGGTCTCGTCTCTTCTCCTGGTCTCTTCTCCTGGTCTCTTCTCTTCTCCTGGTCTCTTCTCTTCCCTGGTCTCGTCTCTTCTCCTGGTTTCGTCTCTTCTCCTGGTCTCATCTCTTCTCTGTCTCGTCTCTTCTCCTCGTCTCTTCTCCTCGTCTCTTCTCCTCGTCTCGTCTCCTCTCCTCGTCTCGTCTCTTCTCCTCGTCTCGTCTCTTCTCCTCGTCTCGTCTCTTCTCCTCGTCTCGTCTCTTCTCCTCGTCTCGTCTCTTCTCCTCGTCTCTTCTCCTGGTCTCGTCTCTTCTCCTGGTCTCGTCTCTTCTCCTGGTCTCTTCTCTTCTCCTGGTCTCTTCTCCTGGTCTCTTGTCCTGGTCTCTTCTCCTAGTCTCGTCTCTTCTCCTGGTCTCGTCTCTTCTCCTGGTCTCTTCTCTTCTCCTCGTCTCGTCTCTTCTCCTGGTCTCTTCTCCTCGTCTCTTCTCCTGGTCTCGTCTCTTCTCCTGGTCTCGTCTCTTCTCCTGGTCTAGTCTCTTCTCCTGGTCTCGTCTCTTCTCCTGGTCTCTTCTCCTCGTCTCTTCTCCTGGTCTCGTCTCTTCTCCTGGTCTCGTCTCTTCTACTGGTCTCGTCTCTTCTCCTGGTCTCTTCTCCTGGTCTCTTCTCCTGTCTCTTCTCTTCTCCTGGTCTCTTATCCTGTTCTCTTCTCCTGGTCTCTTCTCCTGGTCTCGTCTCTTCTCCTGGTCTCGTCTCTTCTCCTGGTCTCGTCTCTTCTCCTGGTCTCTTCTCTTCTCCTGGTCTCGTCTCGTCTCCTGGTCTCGTCTCGTCTCCTGGTCTCGTCTCTTCTCCTGGTCTCTTCTCCTGGTCTCGTCTCTTCTCATGGTCTCGTCTCTTCTCCTGGTCTCTTCTCTTCTCCTGGTCTCGTCTCTTCTCCTGGTCTCTTCTCTTCTCCTGGTCTCTTCTCCTGGTCTCTTCTCTTCTCCTGGTCTCTTCTCTTCTCCTGGTCTCTTCTCCTGGTCTCTTCTCTTCTCTGGTCTCTTCTCCTGGTCTCTTCTCTTCTCCTGGTCTCTTTTCCTGGTCTCTCCTCTCTCCTGGTCTCTTCTGGTCTCCTCTCTTCTCCTGGTCTCTTCTCGTGGTCTCTTCTCTTCTCCTGGTCTCTTCTCTTCTCCTGGTCTCTTCTCCTGGTCTGTTCTCCTGGTCTCTTCTCATCACCTCGTCTCTTCTCTTCTCCTGGTCTCTTCTCCTGGTCTCTTCTCTTCTCCTGGTCTCTTGTCCTGGCCTCTTGTACTGGTCTCTTCTTTTGTCCTGGTCTCTTCTCTTCTCCTGGTCTCTTCTCTTCTCCTGGTCTCTTCTCTTCTCCTGTCTCTTCTCCTGGTCTCTTCTCTTCTCCTGGTCTCTTCTCCTGTCTCTTCTCTTCTCCTGGTCTCTTCTCCTGGTCTCTTCTCCTGGTCTCTTCTCTTCTCCTGGTCTCTTCTCCTGTCTCTTCTCCTGGTCTCTTCTCCTGGTCTCTTCTCCTCTCCTCGTCTCTTCTCTTCTCCTGGTCTCTTCTCATCTCCTGGTCTCTTCTCTTCTCCTGGTCTCGTCTCCTCGTCTGTTCTCTTCTCCTGGTCTCTTCTCTTCTCCTGGTCTCTTCTCTTCTCCTGGTCTCTTCTCCTGGTCTCTTCTCCTGGTCTCTTCTCTTCTCCTGGTCTCTTCTCCTGGTCTCTTCTCTTCTCCTGGTCTCTTCTCCTGGTCTCTTCTCTTCTCTTCTCTTCTCTTCTCTTTCTCTTCTCTTCTCTTCTCTTCTCTTCTCTTCTCTTCTCTTCTCTTCTCTTCTCTCTCTTCTCTTCTCTTCTCTTCTCTTCTCTTCTCTTCTCTTCTCTTCTCTTCTCTTCTCTCTCTTCTCTTCTCTTCTCTTCTCCTGGTCTCTTCTCCTGGTCTCTTCTCCTGGTCTCTTCTCCTGGTCTCGTCTCTTCTCCTGGTCTCGTCTCCTGGTCTCGTCTCTTCTCCTGGTCTCTTCTCTGGTCTCGTCTCTTCTCCTGGTCTCTTCTCCTGGTCTCGTCTCTTCTCCTGGTCTCTTCTCCTGGTCTCGTCTCTTCTCCTGGTCTCTTCTCCTGGTCTCGTCTCTTCTCCTGGTCTCTTCTCCTGTTCTCGTCTCTTCTCCTGCTCTCTTCTCCTGGTCTCTTCTCCTGGTCTCTTCTCTTCTCCTGGTCTCTTCTCTTCTCCTGGTCTCTTCTCTTCTCCTGGTCTCTTCTCTTCTCCTGGTCTCTTCTCTTCTCCTGGTCTCTTCTCTTCTCCTGGTCTCTTCTCCTGGTCTCTTCTCTTCTCCTGGTCTCTTCTCCTGGTCTCTTCTCCTGGTCTCGTCTCTTCTCCTGGTCTCTTCTCCTGGTCTCTTCTCCTGGTCTCTTCTCTTCTCCTGGTCTCTTATCCTGTTCTCTTCTCCTGGTCTCTTCTCCTGGGTCTCGTCTCTTCTCCTGGTCTCGTCTCTTCTCCTGGTCTCGTCTCTTCTCCTGGTCTCTTCTCTTCTCCTGGTCTCGTCTCGTCTCCTGGTCTCGTCTCGTCTCCTGGTCTCGTCTCTTCTCCTGGTCTCTTCTCCTGGTCTCGTCTCTTCTCATGGTCTCGTCTCTTCTCCTGGTCTCTTCTCTTCTCTGGTCTCGTCTCTTCTCCTGGTCTCTTCTCTTCTCCTGGTCTCTTCTCCTGGTCTTCTCTTCTCCTGGTCTCTTCTCTTCTCCTGGTCTCTTCTCCTGGTCTCTTCTCTTCTCCTGGTCTCTTCTCCTGGTCTCTTCTCTTCTCCTGGTCTCTTTTCCTGGTCTCTCCTCTTCTCCTGGTCTCTTCTGGTCTCCTCTCTTCTCCTGGTCTCTTCTCGTGGTCTCTTCTCTTCTCCTGGTCTCTTCTCTTCTCCTGGTCTCTTCTCCTGGTCTGTTCTCCTGGTCTCTTCTCATCACCTCGTCTCTTCTCTTCTCCTGGTCTCTTCTCCTGGTCTCTTCTCTTCTCCTGGTCTCTTGTCCTGGCCTCTTGTACTGGTCTCTTCTTTTGTCCTGGTCTCTTCTCTTCTCCTGGTCTCTTCTCTTCTCCTGGTCTCTTCTCTTCTCCTGGTCTCTTCTCCTGGTCTCTTCTCTTCTCCTGGTCTCTTCTCCTGGTCTCTTCTCTTCTCTGGTCTCTTCTCCTGGTCTCTTCTCCTGGTCTCTTCTCTTCTCCTGGTCTCTTCTCCTGGTCTCTTCTCCTGGTCTCTTCTCCTGGTCTCTTCTCCTCTCCTCGTCTCTTCTCTTCTCCTGGTCTCTTCTCATCTCCTGGTCTCTTCTCTTCTCCTGGTCTCGTCTCCTCGTCTGTTCTCTTCTCCTGGTCTCTTCTCTTCTCCTGGTCTCTTCTCTTCTCCTGGTCTCTTCTCCTGGTCTCTTCTCCTGGTCTCTTCTCTTCTCCTGGTCTCTTCTCCTGGTCTCTTCTCTTCTCCTGGTCTCTTCTCCTGGTCTCTTCTCTTCTCTTCTCTTCTTCTCTCTCTCTTCTCTTCTCTTCTCTTCTCTTCTCTTCTCTTCTCTTCTCTTCTCTTCTCCTTCTCTTCTCTTCTCTTCTCTTCTCTTCTCTTCTCTTCTCTTCTCTTCTCTTCTCTTCTCCTGGTCTCTTCTCCTGGTCTCTTCTCCTGGTCTCTTCTCCTGGTCTCGTCTCTTCTCCTGGTCTCGTCTCCTGGTCTCGTCTCTTCTCCTGGTCTCTTCTCCTGGTCTCGTCTCTTCTCCTGGTCTCTTCTCCTGGTCTCGTCTCTTTCCTGTCTCTTCTCCTGGTCTCGTCTCTTCTCCTGGTCTCTTCTCCTGTCTCCGTCTCTTCTCCTGGTCTCTTCTCCTGTTCTCGTCTCTTCTCCTGCTCTCTTCTCCTGGTCTCTTCTCCTGGTCTCTTCTCTTCTCCTGGTCTCTTCTCTTCTCCTGGTCTCTTCTCTTCTCCTGGTCTCTTCTCTTCTCCTGGTCTCTTCTCTTCTCCTGGTCTCTTCTCTTCTCCTGGTCTCTTCTCCTGGTCTCTTCTCTTCTCCTGGTCTCTTCTCCTGGTCTCTTCTCCTGGTCTCTTCTCTTCTCCTGGTCTCTTCTCCTGGTCTCTTCTCCTGGTTCTTCTCTTCTCCTGGTCTCGCCTCTTCTCCTGGTCTCTTCTCCTGGTCTCTTCTCTTCTCCTGGTCTCTTCTCCTGGTCTCCTCTCCTCGTCTCTTCTCTTCTCCTGGTCTCTTCTCTTTTCCTGGTCTCTTCTCTTCTCCTGGTCTCGTCTCCTGGTCTCTTCTCTTCTCCTGGTCTCTTCTTTCTCTGGTCTCTTCTCTTTTCCTGGTCTCTTCTCCTGGTCTCTTCTCCTGGTCTCTTCTCCTGGTCTCTTCTCTTCTCCTGGTCTCTTCTCCTGGTCTCTTCTCCTGGTCTCTTCTCTTGTCCTGGTCTCTTCTCTTCTCCTGGTCTCTTCTCCTGGTCTCTTCTCCTGGTCTCTTCTCCTGGTCTCCTCTCCTGGTCTCTTCTCTTCTCCTGGTCTCTTCTCCTGGTCTCCTCTCTTCTCCTGGGTCTCTTCTCCTGGTCTCTTCTCTTCTCCTGGTCTCTTCTTTTCTCCTGGTCTCTTCTCTTCTCCTGGTCTCTTCTCCTGGTCTCTTCTCTCTCCTCGTCTCTTCTCTTCTCCTGGTCTCTTCTCTTCTCCTGGTCTCTTCTCTTCTCCTGGTCTCGTCTCTGGTCTCTTCTCTTCTCTGGCCTCTTCTCTCTCCTGGTCTCTTCTCTTCTCCTGGTCTCTTCTCCTGGTCTCTTCTCCTGGTCTCTTCTCCTGGTCTCTTCTCTTTCCTGGTCTCTTCTCCTGGGTCTATTCTCCTGGTCTCTTCTCCTCGTCTCTTCTCTTCTCCTGGTCTCTTCTCCTGTTCTCTTCTCTTCTCCTGGTCTCTTCTCCTGGTCTCTCCTCTTCTCCTGGTCTCTTCTCCTGGTCTCCTCTCTTCTCCTGGTCTCTTCTCCTGGTCTCTTCTCTTCTCCTGGTCTCTTCTCTTCTCCTGGTCTCTTCTCTTCTCCTGGTCTCTTCCTCTCCTCGTCTCTTCTCTTCTCCTGGTCTCGTCTCTTCTCCTGGTCTCTTCTCCTGGTCTCTTCTCTTCTCCTGGTCTCTTCTCCTGGTCTCTTCTCTTCTCCTGGTCTCTTCTCCTGGTCTCGTCTCTTCTCCTGGTCTCTTCTCCTGGTCTCGTCTCTTCTCCTGGTCTCGTCTCTTCTCCTGGTCTCTTCTCCTGGTCTCGTCTCTTCTCCTGGTCTCGTCTCTTCTCCTGGTCTCTTCTCCTGGTCTCGTCTCTTCTCCTGGTCTCGTCTCTTCTCCTGGTCTCGTCTCTTCTCCTGGTCTCGTCTCGTCTCCTGGTCTCGTCTCGTCTCTGGTCTCGTTCTTCTCCTGGTCTCGTCTCGTCTCCTGGTCTCTTCTCCTCGTCTCTTCTCCTCGTATCTTCTCCTCGTCTCTTCTCCTCGTATCTTCTCCTCGTCTCTTCTCCTCGTCTCGTCTCCTCTCCTCGTCTCGTCTCCTCTCCTCGTCTCGTCTGTTCTCCTCGTCTCGTCTCCTCTCCTCGTCTCGTCTCTTCTCCTCGTCTGTCTCTTCTCCTCGTCTCGTCTCTTCTCCTGGTCTCTTCTCTTCTCTTCTCTTGGTCTTGTCTCTTCTCCTGGTCTCTTCTCCTGGTCTTTTCTCTTCTCCTGGTCTCTTCTCCTGGTCTCTTCTCCTGGTCTCTTCTCTTCTCCTGGTGTCTTTCTCCTGGTCTCTTATCCTGGTCTCCTCCCTTCTCCTGGTCTCTTCTCCTGGTCTCTTCTCCTGGTTCTTCTCCTGGTCTCTTCTCTTCTCCTGGTCTCTTCTCTTCTCCTGGTCTCTTCTCTTCTCCTGGTCTCTTCTCTTTTCCTGTTCTCTTCTCCTGGTCTCTTCTCCTGGTCTCTTCTCTTCTCCTGGTCTCTTCTCTTTTCCTGTTCTCTTCTCCTGGTCTCTTCTCCTGGTCTCTTCTCCTGGTCTCTTCTCTTCTCCTGGTCTCTTCTCCTGGTCTCTTCTCCTGGTCTCTTCTCCTGGTCTCTTCTCTTCTCCTGGCCTCTTCTCCTGGTCTCCTCTCTTCTCCTGGTCTCTTCTCTGGTCTCTTCTCTTCTCCTGGTCTCTTCTTTTCTCCTGGTCTCTTCTCTTCTCCTGGTCTCTTCTCTTCTCCTGGTCTCGTCTCCTGGTCTCTTCTCTTCTCCTGGCCTCTTCTCTTCTCCTGGTCTCTTCTCTTCTCCTGGTCTCTTCTCTTTTCCTGGTCTCTTCTCTTTCCTGGTCTCTTCTCCTGGTCTCTTCTCCTGGTCTCTTCTCCTGGTCTCTTCTCTTCTCCTAGTCTCTTCTCCTGGTCTATACTCCTGGTCTCTTCTCTTCTCCTGGTCTCTTCTCCTCGTCTCTTCTCTTCTCCTGGTCTCTTCTCCTGTTCTCTTCTCTTCTCTGGTCTCTTCTCCTGGTCTCTCTCTTCTCCTGTCTCTTCTCCTGGTCTCCTCTCTTCTCCTGGTCTCTTCTCCTGGTCTCTTCTCTTCTCCTGGCCTCTTCTCTTCTCCTGGTCTCTTCTCTTCTCCTGGTCTCTTCTCCTCTCCTCGTCTCTTCTCTTCTCCTGGTCTCGTCTCTTCTCCTGGTCTCTTCTCCTGGTCTCTTCTCCTGGTCTCTTCTCTTCTCCTGGTCTCTTCTCCTGGTCTCTTCTCTTCTCTGGTCTCGTCTCTTCTCCTGGTCTCGTCTCTTCTCCTGGTCTCGTCTCTTCTCCTGGTCTCTTCTCCTGGTCTCGTCTCTTCTCCTGGTCTCGTCTCTTCTCCTGGTCTCTTCTCCTGGTCTCGTCTCTTCTCCTGGTCTCTTCTCTTCTCCTGGTCTCGTCTCTTCTCCTGGTCTCGTCTCTTCTCCTGGTCTCGTCTCGTCTCCTGGTCTCGTCTCGTCTCCTGGTCTCGTTCGTCTCCTGGTCTCGTCTCTCGTCTCTTCTCCTCGTATCTTCTCCGTCTCTTCTCCTCGTCTCGTCTCTTCTCCTCTTCTTGTCTCCTCTCCTCGTCTCGTCTCTTCTCCTCGTCTCGTCTCCTCTCCTCGTCTCGTCTCTTCTCCTCGTCTCGTCTCTTCTCCTCGTCTCGTCTCTTCTCCTGGTCTCTTCTCTTCTCTTCTCTTGGTCTCGTCTTCTCCTGGTCTCTTCTCCTGGTCTTTTCTCTTCTCTGGTCTCTTCTCCTGGTCTCTTCTCCTGGTCTCTTCTCTTCTCGTGTTGTCTTCTCCTGGTCTCTTCTCCTGGTCTCTTCCCTTCTCCTGGTCTCTTCTCCTGGTCTCTTCTCCTGGTCTCTTCTCCTGGTCTCTTCTCTTCTCCTGGTCTCGCTCTCTTCTCTTGGTCTCGTCTCTTCTCCTGGTCTCGTCTCTTCTCCTGGTCTCTTCTCCTGGTCTCTTCTCTTCTCCTGGTCTCTTCTCCTGGTCTCTTGTCCTGGTCTCTTCTCCTAGTCTCGTCTCTTCTCCTGGTCTCGTCTCTTCTCATGGTTTCTTCTCTTCTCCTCGTCTCGTCTCTTCTCCTGGTCTCTTCTCCTGGTCTCGTCTCTTCTCCTGGTCTCTTCTCCTGGTCTCGTCTCTTCTCCTGGTCTCGTCTCTTCTCCTGGTCTCGTCTCTTCTCCTGGTCTCGTCTCTTCTCCTCGTCTCGTCTCTTCTCGTCTCTTCTCCTCGTCTCCTCTCCTGGTCTCGTCTCTTCTCCTGGTCTCGTTCTCTTCTCCTGGTCTCTTCTCCTGGTCTATTCTCCTGGTCTCGTCTCTTCTCCTGGTCTCTTCTCCTGGTCTCGTCTCTTCTCCTGGTCTCGTCTCTTCTCCTGGTCTCGTCTCTTCTCTGGTCTCGTCTCTTCTCCTGGTCTCGTCTCTTCTCCTGCTCTCTTCTCCTGGTCTCTTCTACTGGTCTCTTCTCTTCTCCTGGTCTCTTCTCTTCTCCTGGTCTCTTCTCCTGGTCTCTTCTCTTCTCCTGGTTTCTTCTCCTGGTCTCTTCTCCTGGTCTCTTCTCTTCTCCTGGTCTCGTCTCCTGGTCTCTTCTCTTCTCCTGGCCTCTTCTCTTCTCCTGGTCTCTTCTCTTCTCCTGGTCTCTTCTCTTTTCCTGGTCTCTTCTCTTTTCCTGGTCTCTTCTCCTGGTCTCTTCTCCTGGTCTCTTCTCCTGGTCTCTTCTCTTCTCCTAGTCTCTTCTCCTGGTCTATACTCCTGGTCTCTTCTCTTCTCCTGGTCTCTTCTCCTCGTCTCTTCTCTTCTCCTGGTCTCTTCTCCTGTTCTCTTCTCTTCTCCTGGTCTCTTCTCCTGGTCTCTCCTCTTCTCCTGGTCTCTTCTCCTGGTCTCCTCTCTTCTCCTGGTCTCTTCTCCTGGTCTCTTCTCTTCTCCTGGCCTCTTCTCTTCTCCTGGTCTCTTCTCTTCTCCTGGTCTCTTCTCCTCTCCTCGTCTCTTCTCTTCTCCTGGTCTCGTCTCTTCTCCTGGTCTCTTCTCCTGGTCTCTTCTCCTGGTCTCTTCTCTTCTCCTGGTCTCTTCTCCTGGTCTCTTCTCTTCTCCTGGTCTCGTCTCTTCTCCTGGTCTCGTCTCTTCTCCTGGTCTCGTCTCTTCTCCTGGTCTCTTCTCCTGGTCTCGTCTCTTCTCCTGGTCTCGTCTCTTCTCCTGGTCTCTTCTCCTGGTCTCGTCTCTTCTCCTGGTCTCTTCTCTTCTCCTGGTCTCGTCTCTTCTCCTGGTCTCGTCTCTTCTCCTGGTCTGTCTCTTCTCCTGGTCTCGTCTCGTCTCCTGGTCTCGTCTCGTCTCCTGGTCTCGTCTCGTCTCCTGGTCTCGTCTCCTCGTCTCTTCTCCTCGTATCTTCTCCTCGTCTCTTCTCCTCGTCTCGTCTCTTCTCCTCTTCTTGTCTCCTCTCCTCGTCTCGTCTCTTCTCCTCGTCTCGTCTCCTCTCCTCGTCTCGTCTCTTCTCCTCGTCTCGTCTCTTCTCCTCGTCTCGTCTCTTCTCCTGGTCTCTTCTCTTCTCTTCTCTTGGTCTCGTCTCTTCTCCTGGTCTCTTCTCCTGGTCTTTTCTCTTCTCCTGGTCTCTTCTCCTGGTCTCTTCTCCTGGTCTCTTCTCTTCTCGTGTTGTCTTCTCCTGGTCTCTTCTCCTGGTCTCTTCCCTTCTCCTGGTCTCTTCTCCTGGTCTCTTCTCCTGGTCTCTTCTCCTGGTCTCTTCTCTTCTCCTGGTCTCGTCTCTTCTCTTGGTCTCGTCTCTTCTCCTGGTCTCGTCTCTTCTCCTGGTCTCTTCTCCTGGTCTCTTCTCTTCTCCTGGTCTCTTCTCCTGGTCTCTTGTCCTGGTCTCTTCTCCTAGTCTCGTCTCTTCTCCTGGTCTCGTCTCTTCTCCTGGTTTCTTCTCTTCTCCTCGTCTCGTCTCTTCTCCTGGTCTCTTCTCCTGGTCTCGTCTCTTCTCCTGGTCTCTTCTCCTGGTCTCGTCTCTTCTCCTGGTCTCGTCTCTTCTCCTGGTCTCGTCTCTTCTCCTGGTCTCGTCTCTTCTCCTCGTCTCGTCTCTTCTCGTCTCTTCTCCTCGTCTCCTCTCCTGGTCTCGTCTCTTCTCCTGGTCTCGTCTCTTCTCCTGGTCTCGTCTCTTCTCCTGGTCTCGTCTCTTCTCCTGCTCTCTTCTCCTGGTCTCTTCTACTGGTCTCTTCTCTTCTCCTGGTCTCTTCTCTTCTCCTGGTCTCTTCTCCTGGTCTCTTCTCTTCTCCTGGTTTCTTCTCCTGGTCTCTTCTCCTGGTCTCTTCTCTTCTCCTGGTTTCTTCTCCTGGTCTCTTCTCCTGGTCTCTTCTCTTCTCCTGGTCTCGTCTCTTCTCCTGGTCTCTTCTCTTCTCCTGGTCTACTCCTGGTCTCTTCTCCTCTCCTCGTCTCTTCTCTTCTCCTGGTCTCTTCTCTTCTCCTGGTCTCGTCTCCTCGTATGTTCTCTTCTCCTGGTCTCTTCTCTTCTCCTGGTCTCTTCTCTTCTCCTGGTCTCTTCTCCTGGTCTCTTCTCCTGGTCTCTTCTCCTGGTCTCTTCTCTTGTCCTGGTCTCTTCTCTTCTCCTGGTCTCTTCTCTTCTCCTGGTCTCTTCTCCTGGTCTCTTCTCTTCTCCTGGTCTCTTCTTTTCTCCTGGTCTCTTCTCTTCTCCTGGTCTCTTCTCTTCTCCTGGTCTCTTCTCCTGGTCTCTTCTCCTCTCCTCGTCTCTTCTCTTCTCCTCGTCTCTTCTCTTCTCCTGGTCTCTTCTCTTCTCCTGGTCTCGTCTCCTGGTCTCTTCTCCTCTCCTCGTCTCTTCTCTTCTCCTGGTCTCTTCTCTTCTCCTGGTCTCTTCTCTTCTCCTGGTCTCTTCTCCTGGTCTCTTCTCCTGGTCTCTTCTCCTGGTCTCTTCTCCTGGTCTCTTCTCTTCTCCTGGTCTCTTCTCCTGGTCTCTTCTCCTGTTCTATTCTCCTGGTCTCTTCTCTTCTCCTGGTCTCTTCTCCTGGTCTCTTCTCTTCTCCTGGTCTCTTGTCCTGTTCTCTTCTCTTCTCCTGGTCTCTTCTCCTGGTCTCTCCTCTTCTCCTGGTCTCTTCTCCTGGTCTCTTCTCCTGGTCTCTTCTCTTCTCCTGGTCTCTTCTCTTCTCCTGGTCTCTTCTCTTCTCCTGGTCTCTTCTCCTGGTCTCTTCTCCTCTCCTCGTCTCTTCTCTTCTCCTGGTCTCGTCTCTTCTCCTGGTCTCTTCTCCTGGTCTCTTCTCCTGGTCTCTTCTCTTCTCCTGGTCTCGTCTCTTCTCCTGGTCTCGTCTCTTCTCCTGGTCTCGTCTCTTCTCCTGGTCTCTTCTCCTGGTCTCGTCTCTTCTCCTGGTCTCGTCTCTTCTCCTGGTCTCGTCTCTTCTCCTGGTCTCGTCTCGTCTCCTGGTCTCGTCTCGTCTCCTGGTCTCGTCTCGTCTCCTGGTCTCGTCTCTTCTCCTGGTCTCGTCTCGTCTCCTGGTCTCTTCTCCTGGTCTCTTCTCCTCGTATCTTCTCCTCGTCTCTTCTCCTCGTCTCGTCTCTTCTCCTCGTCTCGTCTCCTCTCCTCGTCTCGTCTCCTCTCCTCGTCTCATCTCTTCTCCTCGTCTCGTCTCCTCTCCTCGTCTCGTCTCTTCTCCTCGTCTCGTCTCTTCTCCTTGTCTCGTCTCT
This sequence comes from Columba livia, assembly GCF_036013475.1. Taxonomy (NCBI): domain Eukaryota; kingdom Metazoa; phylum Chordata; class Aves; order Columbiformes; family Columbidae; genus Columba; species Columba livia. The sequence goes on along the minus strand of NW_027042993.1, from coordinate 58,708 downwards.
TCTCCTGGTCTCTTCTCTTCTCTTCTCTTGGTCTCGTCTCTTCTCCTGGTCTCTTCTCCTGGTCTTTTCTCTTCTCCTTGTCTCTTCTCCTGGACTCTTCTCCTGGTCTCTTCTCTTCTCCTGGTGTCTTCTCCTGGTCTCTTCTCCTGGTCTCTTCCCTTCTCCTGGTCTCTTCTCCTGGTCTCTTCTCCTGGTCTCTTCTCCTGGTCTCGTCTCTTCTCCTGGTCTCGTCTCTTCTCCTGGTCTCGTCTCTTCTCCTGGTCTCTTCTCCTGTTCTCGTCTCTTCTTCTGGTCTCTTCTCTTCTCCTGTTCTCTTCTCCTGGTCTCTTCTCTTTTCCTGGTGTCTTCTCCTGGTCTCTTCTCCTGGTCTCTTCTCTTCTCCTGGTCTCTTCTCTTCTCCTGGTCTCTTCTCCTGGTCTCTTCTCCTGGTCTCTTCCCTTCTCCTGGTCTCTTCTCCTGGTCTCTTCTCCTGGTCTCTTCTCCTGGTCTCTTCTCCTGGTCTCGTCTCTTCTCCTGGTCTCGTCTCTTCTCCTGGTCTCGTCTCTTCTCCTGGTCTCTTCTCCTGTTCTCGTCTCTTCTTCTGGTCTCTTCTCTTCTCCTGTTCTCTTCTCCTGGTCTCTTCTCTTTTCCTGGTCTCTTCTCCTGGTCTCTTGTCCTGGTATCTTCTCTTCTCCTGGTCTCTTCTCTTCTCCTGGTCTCTTCTCTTCTCCTGGTCTCTTCTCCTGGTCTCTTCTCCTGGTCTACTCTCTTCTCCTGGTCTCTTCTCCTGGTCTCTTCTCTTCTCCTGGTCTCTTCTCCTGGTCTCTTCTCTTCTCCTGGTCTCTTCTCCTGGTCTCGTCTCTTCTCCTGGTCTCGTCTCTTCTCCTGGTCTCTTCTCCTGGTCTCGTCTCTTCTCGTGGTCTCTTCTCCTGGTCTCTTCTCCTGGTCTCGTCTCTTCTCCTGGTCTCTTCTCCTGGTCTCGTCTCCTGGTCTCGTCTCTTCTCCTGGTCTCTTCTCCTGGTCTCGTCTCTTCTCCTGGTCTCTTCTCCTGGTCTCGTCTCTTCTCCTGGTCTCGTCTCTTCTCCTGGTCTCTTCTCCTGTTCTCGTCTCTTCTCCTGGTCTCTTCTCCTGGTCTCTTCTCTTCTCCTGGTCTCTTCTCTTCTCCTGGTCTCTTCTCCTGGTCTCTTCTCCTCTCCTCGTCTCTTCTCTTCTCCTGGTCTCTTCTTTTCTCCTGGTCTCTTCTCTTCTCCTGGTCTCGTCTCCTCGTAAGTTCTCTACTCCTGGTCTCTTCTCTTCTCCTGTTCTCTTCTCTTCTCCTGGTCTCTTCTCTTCTCCTGGTCCCTTCTCCTGGTCTACTCTCTTCTCCTGGTCTCTTCTCCTGGTCTCTTCTCTTCTCCTGGTCTCTTCTCCTGGTCTCTTCTCTTCTCCTGGTCTCTTCTCCTGGTCTCTTCTCTTCTCCAGGTCTCTTCTCCTGGTCTCTTCTCCTCTCCTCGTCTCTTCTCTTCTCCTGGTCTCTTCTCTTCTCCTGGTCTCTTCTCTTCTCCTGGTCTCGTCTCCTGGTCTCTTCTCTTCTCCTGGTCTCTTCTCTTCTCCTGGTCTGTTCTCTTTTCCTGGTCTCTTCTCTTTTCCTGGTCTCTTCTCCTGGTCTCTTCTCCTGGTCTCTTCTCTTCTCCTGGTCTCTTCTCCTGGTCTCTTCTCCTGTTCTATTCTCCTTGTCTCTTCTCTTCTCCTGGTCTCTTCTCCTGGTCTCTTCTCTTCTCCTGGTCTCTTCTCCTGTTCTCTTCTCTTCTCCTGGTCTCTTCTCCTGGTCTCTCCTCTTCTCCTGGTCTCTTCTCCTGATCTCCTCTCTTCTCCTGGTCTCTTCTCCTGGTCTCTTCTCTTCTCCTGGTCTCTTCTCCTGGTCTCTTCTCCTGGTCTCTTCTCCTGTTCTATTCTCCTGGTCTCTTCTCTTCTCCTGGTCTCTTCTCCTGTTCTCTTCTCTTCTCCTGGTCTCTCCTCTTCTCCTGGTCTCTTCTCCTGATCTCCTCTCTTCTCCTGGTCTCTTCTCCTGGTCTCTTCTCTTCTCCTCGTCTCTTCTCTTCTCCTGGTCTCGTCTCTTCTCCTGGTCTCTTCTCCTGGTCTCTTCTCTTCTCCTGGTCTCGTCTCTTCTCCTGGTCTCGTCTCTTCTCCTGGTCTCGTCTCTTCTCCTGGTCTCTTCTCCTGGTCTCGTCTCTTCTCCTGGTCTCGTCTCTTCTCCTGGTCTCTTCTCCTGGTCTCGTCTCTTCTCCTGGTCTCGTCTCGTCTCCTGGTCTCGTCTCGTCTCCTGGTCTCGTCTCGTCTCCTGGTCTCGTCTCGTCTCCTGGTCTCTTCTCCTCGTATCTTCTCCTCGTCTCTTCTCCTCGTCTCGTCTCCTCTCCTCGTCTCGTCTCTTCTCCTCGTCTCGTCTACTCTCCTCGTTTCGTCTCTTCTCCTCGTCTCGTCTCTTCTCCTCGTCTCGTCTCTTCTCCTGGTCTCTTCTCCTGGTCTTTTCTCTTCTCCTTGTCTCTTCTCCTGGACTCTTCTCCTGGTCTCTTCTCTTCTCCTGGTGTCTTCTCCTGGTCTCTTCTCCTGGTCTCTTCCCTTCTCCTGGTCTCTTCTCCTGGTCTCTTCTCCTGGTCTCTTCTCTTCTCCTGGTCTCGTCTCTTCTCCTGGTCTCGTCTCTTCTCCTGGTCTCTTCTCCTGTTCTCGTCTCTTCTCCTGGTCTCTTCTCTTCTCCTGTTCTCTTCTCCTGGTCTCTTCTCTTTTCCTGGTCTCTTCTCCTGGTCTCTTGTCCTGGTATCTTCTCTTCTCCTGGTCTCTTCTCTTCTCCTGGTCTCTTCTCCTGGTCTCTTCTCCTGGTCTCCTCTCTTCTCCTGGTCTCTTCTCCTGGTCTCTTCTCTTCTCCTGGTCTCTTCTCTTCTCTTCTCTTGGTCTCGTCTCTTCTCCTGGTCTCTTCTCCTGGTCTTTTCTCTTCTCCTTGTCTCTTCTCCTGGACTCTTCTCCTGGTCTCTTCTCTTCTCCTGGTGTCTTCTCCTGGTCTCTTCTCCTGGTCTCTTCCCTTCTCCTGGTCTCTTCTCCTGGTCTCTTCTCCTGGTCTCTTCTCCTGGTCTCGTCTCTTCTCCTGGTCTCGTCTCTTCTCCTGGTCTCGTCTCTTCTCCTGGTCTCGTCTCTTCTCCTGGTCTCTTCTCCTGTTCTCGTCTCTTCTTCTGGTCTCTTCTCTTCTCCTGTTCTCTTCTCCTGGTCTCTTCTCCTGGTCTCCTCTCTTCTCCTGGTCTCTTCTCCTGGTCTCTTCTCTTCTCCTGGTCTCTTCTCCTGGTCTCTTCTCTTCTCCTGGTCTCTTCTCCTGGTCTCGTCTCCTGGTCTCCTCTCTTCTCCTGGTCTCTTCTCCTGGTCTCTTCTCTTCTCCTGGTCTCTTCTCCTGGTCTCTTCTCTTTTCCTGGTCTCTTCTCCTGGTCTCTTGTCCTGGTATCTTCTCTTCTCCTGGTCTCTTCTCTTCTCCTGGTCTCTTCTCCTGGTCTCTTCTCCTGGTCTCCTCTCTTCTCCTGGTCTCTTCTCCTGGTCTCTTCTCTTCTCCTGGTCTCTTCTCCTGGTCTCTTCTCTTCTCCTGGTCTCTTCTCCTGGTCTCGTCTCTTCTCCTGGTCTCGTCTCTTCTCCTGGTCTCTTCTCCTGGTCTCGTCTCTTCTCGTGGTCTCTTCTCCTGGTCTCTTCTCCTGGTCTCGTCTCTTCTGGTCTCTTCTCCTGGTCTCGTCTCCTGGTCTCGTCTCTTCTCCTGGTCTCTTCTCCTGGTCTCGTCTCTTCTCCTGGTCTCTTCTCCTGGTCTCGTCTCTTCTCCTGGTCTCGTCTCTTCTCCTGGTCTCGTCTCTTCTCCTGGTCTCGTCTCGTCTCCTGGTCTCGTCTCGTCTCCTGGTCTCGTCTCGTCTCCTGGTCTCGTCTCTTCTCCTGGTCTCGTCTCGTCTCCTGGTCTCTTCTCCTGGTCTCTTCTCCTCGTATCTTCTCCTCGTCTCTTCTCCTCGTCTCGTCTCTTCTCCTCGTCTCGTCTCCTCTCCTCGTCTCGTCTCCTCTCCTCGTCTCGTCTCTTCTCCTCGTCTCGTCTCCTCTCCTCGTCTCGTCTCTTCTCCTCGTCTCGTCTCTTCTCCTTGTCTCGTCTCTTCTCCTGGTCTCTTCTCTTCTCTTCTCTTGGTCTCGTCTCTTCTCCTGGTCTCTTCTCCTGGTCTTTTCTCTTCTCCTTGTCTCTTCTCCTGGACTCTTCTCCTGGTCTCTTCTCTTCTCCTGGTGTCTTCTCCTGGTCTCTTCTCCTGGTCTCTTCCCTTCTCCTGGTCTCTTCTCCTGGTCTCTTCTCCTGGTCTCGTCTCTTCTCCTGGTCTCGTCTCTTCTCCTGGTCTCTTCTCCTGGTCTCGTCTCTTCTCGTGGTCTCTTCTCCTGGTCTCTTCTCCTGGTCTCGTCTCTTCTCCTGGTCTCTTCTCCTGGTCTCGTCTCCTGGTCTCGTCTCTTCTCCTGGTCTCTTCTCCTGGTCTCGTCTCTTCTCCTGGTCTCTTCTCCTGGTCTCGTCTCTTCTCCTGGTCTCGTCTCTTCTCCTGGTCTCTTCTCCTGTTCTCGTCTCTTCTCCTGGTCTCTTCTCCTGGTCTCTTCTCTTCTCCTGGTCTCTTCTCTTCTCCTGGTCTCTTCTCCTGGTCTCTTCTCCTCTCCTCGTCTCTTCTCTTCTCCTGGTCTCTTCTTTTCTCCTGGTCTCTTCTCTTCTCCTGGTCTCGTCTCCTCGTAAGTTCTCTACTCCTGGTCTCTTCTCTTCTCCTGTTCTCTTCTCTTCTCCTGGTCTCTTCTCTTCTCCTGGTCCCTTCTCCTGGTCTACTCTCTTCTCCTGGTCTCTTCTCCTGGTCTCTTCTCTTCTCCTGGTCTCTTCTCCTGGTCTCTTCTCTTCTCCTGGTCTCTTCTCCTGGTCTCTTCTCTTCTCCAGGTCTCTTCTCCTGGTCTCTTCTCCTCTCCTCGTCTCTTCTCTTCTCCTGGTCTCTTCTCTTCTCCTGGTCTCTTCTCTTCTCCTGGTCTCGTCTCCTGGTCTCTTCTCTTCTCCTGGTCTCTTCTCTTCTCCTGGTCTGTTCTCTTTTCCTGGTCTCTTCTCTTTTCCTGGTCTCTTCTCCTGGTCTCTTCTCCTGGTCTCTTCTCTTCTCCTGGTCTCTTCTCCTGGTCTCTTCTCCTGTTCTATTCTCCTTGTCTCTTCTCTTCTCCTGGTCTCTTCTCCTGGTCTCTTCTCTTCTCCTGGTCTCTTCTCCTGTTCTCTTCTCTTCTCCTGGTCTCTTCTCCTGGTCTCTCCTCTTCTCCTGGTCTCTTCTCCTGATCTCCTCTCTTCTCCTGGTCTCTTCTCCTGGTCTCTTCTCTTCTCCTGGTCTCTTCTCCTGGTCTCTTCTCCTGGTCTCTTCTCCTGTTCTATTCTCCTGGTCTCTTCTCTTCTCCTGGTCTCTTCTCCTGTTCTCTTCTCTTCTCCTGGTCTCTCCTCTTCTCCTGGTCTCTTCTCCTGATCTCCTCTCTTCTCCTGGTCTCTTCTCCTGGTCTCTTCTCTTCTCCTCGTCTCTTCTCTTCTCCTGGTCTCGTCTCTTCTCCTGGTCTCTTCTCCTGGTCTCTTCTCTTCTCCTGGTCTCGTCTCTTCTCCTGGTCTCGTCTCTTCTCCTGGTCTCGTCTCTTCTCCTGGTCTCTTCTCCTGGTCTCGTCTCTTCTCCTGGTCTCGTCTCTTCTCCTGGTCTCTTCTCCTGGTCTCGTCTCTTCTCCTGGTCTCGTCTCGTCTCCTGGTCTCGTCTCGTCTCCTGGTCTCGTCTCGTCTCCTGGTCTCGTCTCGTCTCCTGGTCTCTTCTCCTCGTATCTTCTCCTCGTCTCTTCTCCTCGTCTCGTCTCCTCTCCTCGTCTCGTCTCTTCTCCTCGTCTCGTCTACTCTCCTCGTTTCGTCTCTTCTCCTCGTCTCGTCTCTTCTCCTCGTCTCGTCTCTTCTCCTGGTCTCTTCTCCTGGTCTTTTCTCTTCTCCTTGTCTCTTCTCCTGGACTCTTCTCCTGGTCTCTTCTCTTCTCCTGGTGTCTTCTCCTGGTCTCTTCTCCTGGTCTCTTCCCTTCTCCTGGTCTCTTCTCCTGGTCTCTTCTCCTGGTCTCTTCTCTTCTCCTGGTCTCGTCTCTTCTCCTGGTCTCGTCTCTTCTCCTGGTCTCTTCTCCTGTTCTCGTCTCTTCTCCTGGTCTCTTCTCTTCTCCTGTTCTCTTCTCCTGGTCTCTTCTCTTTTCCTGGTCTCTTCTCCTGGTCTCTTGTCCTGGTATCTTCTCTTCTCCTGGTCTCTTCTCTTCTCCTGGTCTCTTCTCCTGGTCTCTTCTCCTGGTCTCCTCTCTTCTCCTGGTCTCTTCTCCTGGTCTCTTCTCTTCTCCTGGTCTCTTCTCTTCTCTTCTCTTGGTCTCGTCTCTTCTCCTGGTCTCTTCTCCTGGTCTTTTCTCTTCTCCTTGTCTCTTCTCCTGGACTCTTCTCCTGGTCTCTTCTCTTCTCCTGGTGTCTTCTCCTGGTCTCTTCTCCTGGTCTCTTCCCTTCTCCTGGTCTCTTCTCCTGGTCTCTTCTCCTGGTCTCTTCTCCTGGTCTCGTCTCTTCTCCTGGTCTCGTCTCTTCTCCTGGTCTCGTCTCTTCTCCTGGTCTCGTCTCTTCTCCTGGTCTCTTCTCCTGTTCTCGTCTCTTCTTCTGGTCTCTTCTCTTCTCCTGTTCTCTTCTCCTGGTCTCTTCTCCTGGTCTCCTCTCTTCTCCTGGTCTCTTCTCCTGGTCTCTTCTCTTCTCCTGGTCTCTTCTCCTGGTCTCTTCTCTTCTCCTGGTCTCTTCTCCTGGTCTCGTCTCCTGGTCTCCTCTCTTCTCCTGGTCTCTTCTCCTGGTCTCTTCTCTTCTCCTGGTCTCTTCTCCTGGTCTCTTCTCTTTTCCTGGTCTCTTCTCCTGGTCTCTTGTCCTGGTATCTTCTCTTCTCCTGGTCTCTTCTCTTCTCCTGGTCTCTTCTCCTGGTCTCTTCTCCTGGTCTCCTCTCTTCTCCTGGTCTCTTCTCCTGGTCTCTTCTCTTCTCCTGGTCTCTTCTCCTGGTCTCTTCTCTTCTCCTGGTCTCTTCTCCTGGTCTCGTCTCTTCTCCTGGTCTCGTCTCTTCTCCTGGTCTCTTCTCCTGGTCTCGTCTCTTCTCGTGGTCTCTTCTCCTGGTCTCTTCTCCTGGTCTCGTCTCTTCTGGTCTCTTCTCCTGGTCTCGTCTCCTGGTCTCGTCTCTTCTCCTGGTCTCTTCTCCTGGTCTCGTCTCTTCTCCTGGTCTCTTCTCCTGGTCTCGTCTCTTCTCCTGGTCTCGTCTCTTCTCCTGGTCTCGTCTCTTCTCCTGGTCTCGTCTCGTCTCCTGGTCTCGTCTCGTCTCCTGGTCTCGTCTCGTCTCCTGGTCTCGTCTCTTCTCCTGGTCTCGTCTCGTCTCCTGGTCTCTTCTCCTGGTCTCTTCTCCTCGTATCTTCTCCTCGTCTCTTCTCCTCGTCTCGTCTCTTCTCCTCGTCTCGTCTCCTCTCCTCGTCTCGTCTCCTCTCCTCGTCTCGTCTCTTCTCCTCGTCTCGTCTCCTCTCCTCGTCTCGTCTCTTCTCCTCGTCTCGTCTCTTCTCCTTGTCTCGTCTCTTCTCCTGGTCTCTTCTCTTCTCTTCTCTTGGTCTCGTCTCTTCTCCTGGTCTCTTCTCCTGGTCTTTTCTCTTCTCCTTGTCTCTTCTCCTGGACTCTTCTCCTGGTCTCTTCTCTTCTCCTGGTGTCTTCTCCTGGTCTCTTCTCCTGGTCTCTTCCCTTCTCCTGGTCTCTTCTCCTGGTCTCTTCTCCTGGTCTCTTCTCCTGGTCTCGTCTCTTCTCCTGGTCTCGTCTCTTCTCCTGGTCTCGTCTCTTCTCCTGGTCTCTTCTCCTGTTCTCGTCTCTTCTTCTGGTCTCTTCTCTTCTCCTGTTCTCTTCTCCTGGTCTCTTCTCTTTTCCTGGTCTCTTCTCCTGGTCTCTTTTCCTGGTCTCTTCTCTTCTCCTGGTCTCTTCTCTTCTCCTGGTCTCTTCTCCTGGTCTCTTCTCCTGGTCTCTTCCCTTCTCCTGGTCTCTTCTCCTGGTCTCTTCTCCTGGTCTCTTCTCCTGGTCTCTTCTCCTGGTCTCGTCTCTTCTCCTGGTCTCGTCTCTTCTCCTGGTCTCTTCTCCTGTTCTCGTCTCTTCTTCTGGTCTCTTCTCTTCTCCTGTTCTCTTCTCCTGGTCTCTTCTCTTTTCCTGGTCTCTTCTCCTGGTCTCTTGTCCTGGTATCTTCTCTTCTCCTGGTCTCTTCTCTTCTCCTGGTCTCTTCTCCTGGTCTCTTCTCCTGGTCTACTCTCTTCTCCTGGTCTCTTCTCCTGGTCTCTTCTCTTCTCCTGGTCTCTTCTCCTGGTCTCTTCTCTTCTCCTGGTCTCTTCTCCTGGTCTCGTCTCTTCTCCTGGTCTCGTCTCTTCTCCTGGTCTCTTCTCCTGGTCTCGTCTCTTCTCGTGGTCTCTTCTCCTGGTCTCTTCTCCTGGTCTCGTCTCTTCTCCTGGTCTCTTCTCCTGGTCTCGTCTCCTGGTCTCGTCTCTTCTCCTGGTCTCTTCTCCTGGTCTCGTCTCTTCTCCTGGTCTCTTCTCCTGGTCTCGTCTCTTCTCCTGGTCTCGTCTCTTCTCCTGGTCTCTTCTCCTGTTCTCGTCTCTTCTCCTGGTCTCTTCTCCTGGTCTCTTCTCTTCTCCTGGTCTCTTCTCTTCTCCTGGTCTCTTCTCCTGGTCTCTTCTCCTCTCCTCGTCTCTTCTCTTCTCCTGGTCTCTTCTTTTCTCCTGGTCTCTTCTCTTCTCCTGGTCTCGTCTCCTCGTAAGTTCTCTACTCCTGGTCTCTTCTCTTCTCCTGTTCTCTTCTCTTCTCCTGGTCTCTTCTCTTCTCCTGGTCTCTTCTCCTGGTCTACTCTCTTCTCCTGGTCTCTTCTCCTGGTCTCTTCTCTTCTCCTGGTCTCTTCTCCTGGTCTCTTCTCTTCTCCTGGTCTCTTCTCCTGGTCTCTTCTCTTCTCCAGGTCTCTTCTCCTGGTCTCTTCTCCTCTCCTCGTCTCTTCTCTTCTCCTGGTCTCTTCTCTTCTCCTGGTCTCTTCTCTTCTCCTGGTCTCGTCTCCTGGTCTCTTCTCTTCTCCTGGTCTCTTCTCTTCTCCTGGTCTGTTCTCTTTTCCTGGTCTCTTCTCTTTTCCTGGTCTCTTCTCCTGGTCTCTTCTCCTGGTCTCTTCTCTTCTCCTGGTCTCTTCTCCTGGTCTCTTCTCCTCGTATCTTCTCCTCGTCTCTTCTCCTCGTCTCGTCTCCTCTCCTCGTCTCGTCTCTTCTCCTCGTCTCGTCTACTCTCCTCGTTTCGTCTCTTCTCCTCGTCTCGTCTCTTATCCTCGTCTCGTCTCTTCTCCTGGTCTCTTCTCCTGGTCTTTTCTCTTCTCCTTGTCTCTTCTCCTGGACTCTTCTCCTGGTCTCTTCTCTTCTCCTGGTGTCTTCTCCTGGTCTCTTCTCCTGGTCTCTTCCCTTCTCCTGGTCTCTTCTCCTGGTCTCTTCTCCTGGTCTCTTCTCTTCTCCTGGTCTCGTCTCTTCTCCTGGTCTCGTCTCTTCTCCTGGTCTCTTCTCCTGTTCTCGTCTCTTCTCCTGGTCTCTTCTCTTCTCCTGTTCTCTTCTCCTGGTCTCTTCTCTTTTCCTGGTCTCTTCTCCTGGTCTCTTGTCCTGGTATCTTCTCTTCTCCTGGTCTCTTCTCTTCTCCTGGTCTCTTCTCCTGGTCTCTTCTCCTGGTCTCCTCTCTTCTCCTGGTCTCTTCTCCTGGTCTCTTCTCTTCTCCTGGTCTCTTCTCTTCTCTTCTCTTGGTCTCGTCTCTTCTCCTGGTCTCTTCTCCTGGTCTTTTCTCTTCTCCTTGTCTCTTCTCCTGGACTCTTCTCCTGGTCTCTTCTCTTCTCCTGGTGTCTTCTCCTGGTCTCTTCTCCTGGTCTCTTCCCTTCTCCTGGTCTCTTCTCCTGGTCTCTTCTCCTGGTCTCTTCTCCTGGTCTCGTCTCTTCTCCTGGTCTCGTCTCTTCTCCTGGTCTCGTCTCTTCTCCTGGTCTCGTCTCTTCTCCTGGTCTCTTCTCCTGTTCTCGTCTCTTCTTCTGGTCTCTTCTCTTCTCCTGTTCTCTTCTCCTGGTCTCTTCTCCTCGTCTCCTCTCTTCTCCTGGTCTCTTCTCCTGGTCTCTTCTCTTCTCCTGGTCTCTTCTCCTGGTCTCTTCTCTTCTCCTGGTCTCTTCTCCTGGTCTCGTCTCCTGGTCTCCTCTCTTCTCCTGGTCTCTTCTCCTGGTCTCTTCTCTTCTCCTGGTCTCTTCTCCTGGTCTCTTCTCTTTTCCTGGTCTCTTCTCCTGGTCTCTTGTCCTGGTATCTTCTCTTCTCCTGGTCTCTTCTCTTCTCCTGGTCTCTTCTCCTGGTCTCTTCTCCTGGTCTCCTCTCTTCTCCTGGTCTCTTCTCCTGGTCTCTTCTCTTCTCCTGGTCTCTTCTCCTGGTCTCTTCTCTTCTCCTGGTCTCTTCTCCTGGTCTCGTCTCTTCTCCTGGTCTCGTCTCTTCTCCTGGTCTCTTCTCCTGGTCTCGTCTCTTCTCGTGGTCTCTTCTCCTGGTCTCTTCTCCTGGTCTCGTCTCTTCTGGTCTCTTCTCCTGGTCTCGTCTCCTGGTCTCGTCTCTTCTCCTGGTCTCTTCTCCTGGTCTCGTCTCTTCTCCTGGTCTCTTCTCCTGGTCTCGTCTCTTCTCCTGGTCTCGTCTCTTCTCCTGGTCTCTTCTCCTGGTCTCGTCTCTTCTCCTGGTCTCGTCTCTTCTCCTGGTCTCGTCTCTTCTCCTGGTCTCGTCTCGTCTCCTGGTCTCGTCTCGTCTCCTGGTCTCGTCTCGTCTCCTGGTCTCGTCTCTTCTCCTGGTCTCGTCTCGTCTCCTGGTCTCTTCTCCTGGTCTCTTCTCCTCGTATCTTCTCCTCGTCTCTTCTCCTCGTCTCGTCTCTTCTCCTCGTCTCGTCTCCTCTCCTCGTCTCGTCTCCTCTCCTCGTCTCGTCTCTTCTCCTCGTCTCGTCTCCTCTCCTCGTCTCGTCTCTTCTCCTCGTCTCGTCTCTTCTCCTTGTCTCGTCTCTTCTCCTGGTCTCTTCTCTTCTCTTCTCTTGGTCTCGTCTCTTCTCCTGGTCTCTTCTCCTGGTCTTTTCTCTTCTCCTTGTCTCTTCTCCTGGACTCTTCTCCTGGTCTCTTCTCTTCTCCTGGTGTCTTCTCCTGGTCTCTTCTCCTGGTCTCTTCCCTTCTCCTGGTCTCTTCTCCTGGTCTCTTCTCCTGGTCTCTTCTCCTGGTCTCGTCTCTTCTCCTGGTCTCGTCTCTTCTCCTGGTCTCGTCTCTTCTCCTGGTCTCTTCTCCTGTTCTCGTCTCTTCTTCTGGTCTCTTCTCTTCTCCTGTTCTCTTCTCCTGGTCTCTTCTCTTTTCCTGGTCTCTTCTCCTGGTCTCTTTTCCTGGTCTCTTCTCTTCTCCTGGTCTCTTCTCTTCTCCTGGTCTCTTCTCCTGGTCTCTTCTCCTGGTCTCTTCCCTTCTCCTGGTCTCTTCTCCTGGTCTCTTCTCCTGGTCTCTTCTCCTGGTCTCGTCTCTTCTCCTGGTCTCGTCTCTTCTCCTGGTCTCGTCTCTTCTCCTGGTCTCTTCTCCTGTTCTCGTCTCTTCTTCTGGTCTCTTCTCTTCTCCTGTTCTCTTCTCCTGGTCTCTTCTCTTTTCCTGGTCTCTTCTCCTGGTCTCTTGTCCTGGTATCTTCTCTTCTCCTGGTCTCTTCTCTTCTCCTGGTCTCTTCTCCTGGTCTCTTCTCCTGGTCTACTCTCTTCTCCTGGTCTCTTCTCCTGGTCTCTTCTCTTCTCCTGGTCTCTTCTCCTGGTCTCTTCTCTTCTCCTGGTCTCTTCTCCTGGTCTCGTCTCTTCTCCTGGTCTCGTCTCTTCTCCTGGTCTCTTCTCCTGGTCTCGTCTCTTCTCGTGGTCTCTTCTCCTGGTCTCTTCTCCTGGTCTCGTCTCTTCTCCTGGTCTCTTCTCCTGGTCTCGTCTCCTGGTCTCGTCTCTTCTCCTGGTCTCTTCTCCTGGTCTCGTCTCTTCTCCTGGTCTCTTCTCCTGGTCTCGTCTCTTCTCCTGGTCTCGTCTCTTCTCCTGGTCTCTTCTCCTGTTCTCGTCTCTTCTCCTGGTCTCTTCTCCTGGTCTCTTCTCTTCTCCTGGTCTCTTCTCTTCTCCTGGTCTCTTCTCCTGGTCTCTTCTCCTCTCCTCGTCTCTTCTCTTCTCCTGGTCTCTTCTTTTCTCCTGGTCTCTTCTCTTCTCCTGGTCTCGTCTCCTCGTAAGTTCTCTACTCCTGGTCTCTTCTCTTCTCCTGTTCTCTTCTCTTCTCCTGGTCTCTTCTCTTCTCCTGGTCTCTTCTCCTGGTCTACTCTCTTCTCCTGGTCTCTTCTCCTGGTCTCTTCTCTTCTCCTGGTCTTCTCCTGGTCTCTTCTCTTCTCCTGGTCTCTTCTCCTGGTCTCTTCTCTTCTCCAGGTCTCTTCTCCTGGTCTCTTCTCCTCTCCTCGTCTCTTCTCTTCTCCTGGTCTCTTCTCTTCTCCTGGTCTCTTCTCTTCTCCTGGTCTCGTCTCCTGGTCTCTTCTCTTCTCCTGGTCTCTTCTCTTCTCCTGGTCTGTTCTCTTTTCCTGGTCTCTTCTCTTTTCCTGGTCTCTTCTCTTTTCCTGGTCTCTTCTCCTGGTCTCTTCTCCTGGTCTCTTCTCTTCTCCTGGTCTCTTCTCCTGGTCTCTTCTCCTGTTCTATTCTCCTTGTCTCTTCTCTTCTCCTGGTCTCTTCTCCTGGTCTCTTCTCTTCTCCTGGTCTCTTCTCCTGTTCTCTTCTCTTCTCCTGGTCTCTTCTCCTGGTCTCTCCTCTTCTCCTGGTATCTTCTCCTGATCTCCTCTCTTCTCCTGGTCTCTTCTCCTGGTCTCTTCTCTTCTCCTGGTCTCTTCTCCTGGTCTCTTCTCCTGTTCTATTCTCCTGGTCTCTTCTCTTCTCCTGGTCTCTTCTCCTGTTCTCTTCTCTTCTCCTGGTCTCTCCTCTTCTCCTGGTCTCTTCTCCTGATCTCCTCTCTTCTCCTGGTCTCTTCTCCTGGTCTCTTCTCTTCTCCTCGTCTCTTCTCTTCTCCTGGTCTCGTCTCTTCTCCTGGTCTCTTCTCCTGGTCTCTTCTCTTCTCCTGGTCTCGTCTCTTCTCCTGGTCTCGTCTCTTCTCCTGGTCTCGTCTCTTCTCCTGGTCTCTTCTCCTGGTCTCGTCTCTTCTCCTGGTCTCGTCTCTTCTCCTGGTCTCTTCTCCTGGTCTCGTCTCTTCTCCTGGTCTCGTCTCGTCTCCTGGTCTCGTCTCGTCTCCTGGTCTCGTCTCGTCTCCTGGTCTCTTCTCCTCGTATCTTCTCCTCGTCTCTTCTCCTCGTCTCGTCTCCTCTCCTCGTCTCGTCTCTTCTCCTCGTCTCGTCTACTCTCCTCGTTTCGTCTCTTCTCCTCGTCTCGTCTCTTCTCCTCGTCTCGTCTCTTCTCCTGGTCTCTTCTCCTGGTCTTTTCTCTTCTCCTTGTCTCTTCTCCTGGACTCTTCTCCTGGTCTCTTCTCTTCTCCTGGTGTCTTCTCCTGGTCTCTTCTCCTGGTCTCTTCCCTTCTCCTGGTCTCTTCTCCTGGTCTCTTCTCCTGGTCTCTTCTCTTCTCCTGGTCTCGTCTCTTCTCCTGGTCTCGTCTCTTCTCCTGGTCTCTTCTCCTGTTCTCGTCTCTTCTCCTGGTCTCTTCTCTTCTCCTGTTCTCTTCTCCTGGTCTCTTCTCTTTTCCTGGTCTCTTCTCCTGGTCTCTTGTCCTGGTATCTTCTCTTCTCCTGGTCTCTTCTCTTCTCCTGGTCTCTTCTCCTGGTCTCTTCTCCTGGTCTCCTCTCTTCTCCTGGTCTCTTCTCCTGGTCTCTTCTCTTCTCCTGGTCTCTTCTCTTCTCTTCTCTTGGTCTCGTCTCTTCTCCTGGTCTCTTCTCCTGGTCTTTTCTCTTCTCCTTGTCTCTTCTCCTGGACTCTTCTCCTGGTCTCTTCTCTTCTCCTGGTGTCTTCTCCTGGTCTCTTCTCCTGGTCTCTTCCCTTCTCCTGGTCTCTTCTCCTGGTCTCTTCTCCTGGTCTCTTCTCCTGGTCTCGTCTCTTCTCCTGGTCTCGTCTCTTCTCCTGGTCTCGTCTCTTCTCCTGGTCTCTTCTCCTGTTCTCGTCTCTTCTTCTGGTCTCTTCTCTTCTCCTGTTCTCTTCTCCTGGTCTCTTCTCCTGGTCTCCTCTCTTCTCCTGGTCTCTTCTCCTGGTCTCTTCTCTTCTCCTGGTCTCTTCTCCTGGTCTCTTCTCTTCTCCTGGTCTCTTCTCCTGGTCTCGTCTCCTGGTCTCCTCTCTTCTCCTGGTCTCTTCTCCTGGTCTCTTCTCTTCTCCTGGTCTCTTCTCCTGGTCTCTTCTCTTTTCCTGGTCTCTTCTCCTGGTCTCTTGTCCTGGTATCTTCTCTTCTCCTGGTCTCTTCTCTTCTCCTGGTCTCTTCTCCTGGTCTCTTCTCCTGGTCTCCTCTCTTCTCCTGGTCTCTTCTCCTGGTCTCTTCTCTTCTCCTGGTCTCTTCTCCTGGTCTCTTCTCTTCTCCTGGTCTCTTCTCCTGGTCTCGTCTCTTCTCCTGGTCTCGTCTCTTCTCCTGGTCTCTTCTCCTGGTCTCGTCTCTTCTCGTGGTCTCTTCTCCTGGTCTCTTCTCCTGGTCTCGTCTCTTCTGGTCTCTTCTCCTGGTCTCGTCTCCTGGTCTCGTCTCTTCTCCTGGTCTCTTCTCCTGGTCTCGTCTCTTCTCCTGGTCTCTTCTCCTGGTCTCGTCTCTTCTCCTGGTCTCGTCTCTTCTCCTGGTCTCTTCTCCTGTTCTCGTCTCTTCTCCTGGTCTCTTCTGCTGGTCTCTTCTCTTCTCCTGGTCTCTTCTCTTCTCCTGGTCTCTTCTCCTGGTCTCTTCTCCTGGTGTCTTCTCTTCTCCTGGTCTCTTCTCCTGGTCTCTTCTCCTGGTCTCTTCTCTTCTCCTGGTCTCTTCTCCTGGTCTCTTCTCCTGGTCTCTTCTCCTGGTCTCTTCCTTCTCCTGGTCTCGTCTCTTCTCCTGGTCTCTTCTCCTGGTCTCTTCTCTTCTCCTGGTCTCTTCTCCTGGTCTCTTCTCCTCTCCTCGTCTCTTCTCTTCTCCTGGTCTCTTCTCTTCTCCTGGTCTCTTCTATTCTCCTGGTCTCGTCTCCTCGTGTGTTCTCTTCTCCTGGTCTCTTCTCTTCTCCTCGTCTCTTCTCTTCTCCTGGTCTCTTCTCCTGGTCTCTTCTCTTTTCCTGTTCTCTTCTCTTTTTCTGGTCTCTTCTCCTGGTCTCTTCTCCTGGTCTCTTCTCCTGGTCTCTTCTTTTCTCCTAGTCTCTTCTCCTGGTCTCTTCTCCTGGTCTATACTCCTGGTCTCTTCTCTTCTCCTGGTCTCTTCTCCTGGTCTCTTCTCTTCTCCTGGTCTCTTCTCCTGTTCTCTTCTCTTCTCCTGGTCTCTTCTCCTGGTCTCTCCTCTTCTCCTGGTCTCTTCTCCTGGTCTCCTCTCTTCTCCTGGTCTCTTCTCCTGGTCTCTTCTCTTCTCCTGGTCTCTTCTCTTCTCCTGGTCTCGTCTCTTCTCCTGGTCTCGTCTCTTCTCCTGGTCTCTTCTCCTGGTCTCTTCTCCTGTTCTCGTCTCTTCTCCTGCTCTCTTCTCCTGGTCTCTTCTCGTCTCCTGGTCTCTTCTCTTCTCCTGGTCTCTTCTCCTGGTCTCTTCTCCTGGTCTCTTCTCTTCTCCTGGTCTCTTCTCCTGGTCTCTTCTCTTCTCCTGGTCTCTTCTCCTGGTCTCTTCTCCTGGTCTCTTCTCTTCTCCTGGTCTCTTCTCTTCTCCTGGTCTCTTCTCCTGGTCTCTTCTCTTCTCCTGGTCTCGTCTCTTCTCCTGGTCTCTTATCCTGGTCTCTTCTCTTCTCCTGGTCTCTTCTCCTGGTCTCTTCTCCTCTCCTCGTCTCTTCTCTTCTCCTGGTCTCTTCTTTTCTCCTGGTCTCTTCTCTTCTCCTGGTCTCGTCTCTTCGTAAGTTCTCTACTCCTGGTCTCTTCTCTTCTCCTGGTCTCTTCTCTTCTCCTGGTCTCTTCTCCTGGTCTCTTCTCCTGGTCTCTTCTCTTTTCCTGGTCTCTTCTCCTGGTCTCTTCTCCTGGTCTCTTCTCTTCTCCAGGTCTCTTCTCCTGGTCTCTTCTCCTCTCCTCGTCTCTTCTCTTCTCCTGGTCTCTTCTCTTCTCCTGGTCTCGTCTCCTGGTCTCTTCTCTTCTCCTGGTCTCTTCTCTTTTCCTGGTCTCTTCTCTTTTCCTGGTCTCTTCTCCTGGTCTCTTCTCCTGGTCTCTTCTCTTCTCCTGGTCTCTTCTCCTGGTCTCTTCTCCTGTTCTATTCTCCTGGTCTCTTCTCTTCTCCTGGTCTCTTCTCCTGGTCTCTTCTCCTGTTCTCTTCTCTTCTCCTGGTCTCTTCTCCTGGTCTCTCCTCTTCTCCTGGTCTCTTCTCCTGATCTCCTCTCTTCTCCTGGTCTCTTCTCCTGGTCTCTTCTCTTCTCCTCGTCTCTTCTCTTCTCCTGGTCTCGTCTCTTCTCCTGGTCTCTTCTCCTGGTCTCTTCTCTTCTCCTGGTCTCGTCTCTTCTCCTGGTCTCGTCTCTTCTCCTGGTCTCGTCTCTTCTCCTGGTCTCTTCTCCTGGTCTCGTCTCTTCTCCTGGTCTCGTCTCTTCTCCTGGTCTCTTCTCCTGGTCTCGTCTCTTCTCCTGGTCTCGTCTCGTCTCCTGGTCTCGTCTCGTCTCCTGGTCTCGTCTCGTCTCCTGGTCTCGTCTCTTCTCCTGGTCTCGTCTCGTCTCCTGGTCTCTTCTCCTCGTATCTTCTCCTCGTCTCTTCTCCTCGTCTCGTCTCCTCTCCTCGTCTCGTCTCTTCTCCTCGTCTCGTCTCCTCTCCTCGTTTCGTCTCTTCTCCTCGTCTCGTCTCTTCTCCTCGTCTCGTCTCTTCTCCTGGTCTCTTCTCTTCTCTTCTCTTGGTCTCGTCTCTTCTCCTGGTCTCTTCTCCTGGTCTTTTCTCTTCTCCTTGTCTCTTCTCCTGGACTCTTCTCCTGGTCTCTTCTCTTCTCCTGGTGTCTTCTCCTGGTCTCTTCTCCTGGTCTCTTCCCTTCTCCTGGTCTCTTCTCCTGGTCTCTTCTCCTGGTCTCTTCTCTTCTCCTGGTCTCGTCTCTTCTCCTGGTCTCGTCTCTTCTCCTGGTCTCTTCTCCTGTTCTCGTCTCTTCTCCTGGTCTCTTCTCTTCTCCTGTTCTCTTCTCCTGGTCTCTTCTCTTTTCCTGGTCTCTTCTCCTGGTCTCTTGTCCTGGTATCTTCTCTTCTCCTGGTCTCTTCTCTTCTCCTGGTCTCTTTTCCTGGTCTCTTCTCCTGGTCTCCTCTCTTCTCCTGGTCTCTTCTCCTGGTCTCTTCTCTTCTCCTGGTCTCTTCTCTTCTCCTGGTCTCTTCTCTTCTCCTGGTCTCTTCTCCTGGTCTCTTCTCCTGGTCTCGTCTCTTCTCCTGGTCTCGTCTCTTCTCCTGGTCTCGTCTCTTCTCCTGGTCTCGTCTCTTCTCCTGGTCTCTTCTCCTGTTCTCGTCTCTTCTTCTGGTCTCTTCTCTTCTCCTGTTCTCTTCTCCTGGTCTCTTCTCTTTTCCTGGTCTCTTCTCCTGGTCTCTTGTCCTGGTATCTTCTCTTCTCCTGGTCTCTTCTCTTCTCCTGGTCTCTTCTCCTGGTCTCTTCTCCTGGTCTCCTCTCTTCTCCTGGTCTCTTCTCTTCTCCTGGTCTCTTCTCTTCTCCTGGTCTCTTCTCCTGGTCTCGTCTCTTCTCCTGGTCTCTTCTCCTGGTCTCGTCTCTTCTCCTGGTCTCGTCTCTTCTCCTGGTCTCTTCTCCTGGTCTCGTCTCTTCTCGTGGTCTCTTCTCCTGGTCTCTTCTCCTGGTCTCGTCTCTTCTGGTCTCTTCTCCTGGTCTCGTCTCCTGGTCTCGTCTCTTCTCCTGGTCTCTTCTCCTGGTCTCGTCTCTTCTCCTGGTCTCTTCTCCTGGTCTCGTCTCTTCTCCTGGTCTCGTCTCTTCTCCTGGTCTCTTCTCCTGTTCTCGTCTCTTCTCCTGGTCTCTTCTGCTGGTCTCTTCTCTTCTCCTGGTCTCTTCTCTTCTCCTGGTCTCTTCTCCTGGTCTCCTCTCCTGGTGTCTTCTCTTCTCCTGGTCTCTTCTCCTGGTCTCTTCTCCTGGTCTCTTCTCTTCTCCTGGTCTCTTCTCCTGGTCTCTTCTCCTGGTCTCTTCTCCTGGTCTCTTCTCCTGGTCTCTTCCTTCTCCTGGTCTCGTCTCTTCTCCTGGTCTCTTCTCCTGGTCTCTTCTCTTCTCCTGGTCTCTTCTCCTGGTCTCTTCTCCTCTCCTCGTCTCTTCTCTTCTCCTGGTCTCTTCTCTTGTCCTGGTCTCTTCTCTTCTCCTGGTCTCGTCTCCTCGTGTGTTCTCTTCTCCTGGTCTCTTCTCTTCTCCTCGTCTCTTCTCTTCTCCTGGTCTCTTCTCCTGGTCTCTTCTCTTTTCCTGTTCTCTTCTCTTTTTCTGGTCTCTTCTCCTGGTCTCTTCTCCTGGTCTCTTCTTTTCTCCTAGTCTCTTCTCCTGGTCTCTTCTCCTGGTCTATACTCCTGGTCTCTTCTCTTCTCCTGGTCTCTTCTCCTGGTCTCTTCTCTTCTCCTGGTCTCTTCTCCTGTTCTCTTCTCTTCTCCTGGTCTCTTCTCCTGGTCTCTCCTCTTCTCCTGGTCTCTTCTCCTGGTCTCCTCTCTTCTCCTGGTCTCTTCTCCTGGTCTCTTCTCTTCTCCTGGTCTCTTCTCTTCTCCTGGTCTCGTCTCTTCTCCTGGTCTCGTCTCTTCTCCTGGTCTCTTCTCCTGGTCTCTTCTCCTGTTCTCGTCTCTTCTCCTGCTCTCTTCTCCTGGTCTCTTCTCTTCTCCTGGTCTCTTCTCTTCTCCTGGTCTCTTCTCCTGGTCTCTTCTCCTGGTCTCTTCTCCTGGTCTCTTCTCTTCTCCTGGTCTCTTCTCCTGGTCTCTTCTCTTCTCCTGGTCTCTTCTCCTGGTCTCTTCTCCTGGTCTCTTCTCTTCTCCTGGTCTCTTCTCCTGGTCTCTTCTCCTGGTCTCTTCTCTTCTCCTGGTCTCGTCTCTTCTCCTGGTCTCTTATCCTGGTCTCTTCTCTTCTCCTGGTCTCTTCTCCTGGTCTCTTCTCCTCTCCTCGTCTCTTCTCTTCTCCTGGTCTCTTCTTTTCTCCTGGTCTCTTCTCTTCTCCTGGTCTCTTCTCCTCGTAAGTTCTCTACTCCTGGTCTCTTCTCTTCTCCTGGTCTCTTCTCTTCTCCTGGTCTCTTCTCTTCTCCTGGTCTCTTCTCCTGGTCTCTTCTCTTTTCCTGGTCTCTTCTCCTGGTCTCTTCTCCTGGTCTCTTCTCTTCTCCAGGTCTCTTCTCCTGGTCTCTTCTCCTCTCCTCGTCTCTTCTCTTCTCCTGGTCTCTTCTCTTCTCCTGGTCTCGTCTCCTGGTCTCTTCTCTTCTCCTGGTCTCTTCTCTTTTCCTGGTCTCTTCTCTTTTCCTGGTCTCTTCTCCTGGTCTCTTCTCCTGGTCTCTTCTCTTCTCCTGGTCTCTTCTCCTGGTCTCTTCTCCTGTTCTATTCTCCTGGTCTCTTCTCTTCTCCTGGTCTCTTCTCCTGGTCTCTTCTCCTGTTCTCTTCTCTTCTCCTGGTCTCTTCTCCTGGTCTCTCCTCTTCTCCTGGTCTCTTCTCCTGATCTCCTCTCTTCTCCTGGTCTCTTCTCCTGGTCTCTTCTCTTCTCCTCGTCTCTTCTCTTCTCCTGGTCTCGTCTCTTCTCCTGGTCTCTTCTCCTGGTCTCTTCTCTTCTCCTGGTCTCGTCTCTTCTCCTGGTCTCGTCTCTTCTCCTGGTCTCGTCTCTTCTCCTGGTCTCTTCTCCTGGTCTCGTCTCTTCTCCTGGTCTCGTCTCTTCTCCTGGTCTCTTCTCCTGGTCTCGTCTCTTCTCCTGGTCTCGTCTCTTCTCCTGGTCTCGTCTCGTCTCCTGGTCTCGTCTCGTCTCCTGGTCTCGTCTCTTCTCCTGGTCTCGTCTCGTCTCCTGGTCTCTTCTCCTCGTATCTTCTCCTCGTCTCTTCTCCTCGTCTCGTCTCCTCTCCTCGTCTCGTCTCTTCTCCTCGTCTCGTCTCCTCTCCTCGTTTCGTCTCTTCTCCTCGTCTCGTCTCTTCTCCTCGTCTCGTCTCTTCTCCTGGTCTCTTCTCTTCTCTTCTCTTGGTCTCGTCTCTTCTCCTGGTCTCTTCTCCTGGTCTTTTCTCTTCTCCTTGTCTCTTCTCCTGGACTCTTCTCCTGGTCTCTTCTCTTCTCCCGGTGTCTTCTCCTGGTCTCTTCTCCTGGTCTCTTCCCTTCTCCTGGTCTCTTCTCCTGGTCTCTTCTCCTGGTCTCTTCTCTTCTCCTGGTCTCGTCTCTTCTCCTGGTCTCGTCTCTTCTCCTGGTCTCTTCTCCTGTTCTCGTCTCTTCTCCTGGTCTCTTCTCTTCTCCTGTTCTCTTCTCCTGGTCTCTTCTCTTTTCCTGGTCTCTTCTCCTGGTCTCTTGTCCTGGTATCTTCTCTTCTCCTGGTCTCTTCTCTTCTCCTGGTCTCTTCTCCTGGTCTCTTCTCTTCTCCTGGTCTCTTCTCTTCTCCTGGTCTCTTCTCCTGGTCTCGTCTCTTCTCCTGGTCTCGTCTCTTCTCCTGGTCTCTTCTCCTGGTCTCGTCTCTTCTCGTGGTCTCTTCTCCTGGTCTCTTCTCCTGGTCTCGTCTCTTCTCCTGGTCTCTTCTCCTGGTCTTGTCTCCTGGTCTCGTCTCTTCTCCTGGTCTCTTCTCCTGGTCTCGTCTCTTCTCCTGGTCTCTTCTCGTGGTCTCGTCTCTTCTCCTGGTCTCGTCTCTTCTCCTGGTCTCTTCTCCTGTTCTCGTCTCTTCTCCTGCTCTCTTCTCCTGGTCTCTTCTCCTGGTCTCTTCTCTTCTCCTGGTCTCTTCTCTTCTCCTGGTCTCTTCTCCTGGTCTCTTCTCCTGGTCTCTTCTCTTCTCCTGGTCTCTTCTCCTGGTCTCTTCTACTGGTCTCTTCTCTTCTCCTGGTCTCTTCTCCTGGTCTCTTCTCTTGTCCTGCTCTCGTCTCTTCTCCTGGTCTCTTCTCCTGGTCTCTTCTCTTCTCCTGGTCTCTTCTCCTGGTCTCTTCTCCTCTCCTCGTCTCTTCTCTTCTCCTGGTCTCTTCTCTTCTCCTGGTCTCTTCTCTTCTCCTGGTCTCGTCTCCTCGTATGTTCTCTACTCCTGGTCTCTTCTCTTCTCCTGGTCTCTTCTCTTCTCCTGGTCTCTTCTCCTGGTCTCTTCTCTTTTCCTGGTCTCTTCTCCTGGTCTCTTCTCCTGGTCTCTTCTCTTCTCCAGGTCTCTTCTCCTGGTCTCTTCTCCTGGTCTCTTCTCTTGTCCTGGTCTCTTCTCTTCTCCTGGTCTCTTCTCTTCTCCTGGTCTCTTCTCCTGGTCTCTTCTCCTGGTCTCTTCTCCTGGTCTCTTCTCTTCTCCTGGTCTCTTCTCCTGGTCTCCTCTCTTCTCCTGGTCTCTTCTCCTGGTCTCTTCTCTTCTCCTGGTCTCTTCTTTTCTCCTGGTCTCTTCTCTTCTCCTGGTCTCTTCTCCTGGTCTCTTCTCCTCTCCTCGTCTCTTCTCTTCTCCTGGTCTCTTCTCTTCTCCTGGTCTCTTCTCTTCTCCTGGTCTCGTCTCCTGGTCTCTTCTCTTCTCCTGGCCTCTTCTATTCTCCTGGTCTCTTCTCTTCTCCTGGTCTCTTCTCTTCTCCTGGTCTCTTCTCTTTTTCTGGTCTCTTCTCCTGGTCTCTTCTCCTGGTCTCTTCTCCTGGTCTATTCTCCTAGTCTCTTCTCCTGGTCTCTTCTCCTGGTCTATACTCCTGGTCTCTTCTCTTCTCCTGGTCTCTTCTCCTGGTCTCTTCTCTTCTCCTGGTCTCTTCTCCTGTTCTCTTCTCTTCTCCTGGTCTCTTCTCCTGGTCTCTCCTCTTCTCCTGGTCTCTTCTCCTGGTCTCCTCTCTTCTCCTGGTCTCTTCTCCTGGTCTCTTCTCTTATCCTGGTCTCTTCTCTTCTCCTGGTCTCTTCTCTCCTCCTGGTCTCTTCTCCTGGTCTCTTCTCCTCTCCTCGTCTCTTCTCTTCTCCTGGTCTCGTCTCTTCTCCTGGTCTGTTCTCCTGCTCTCTTCTCCTGGTCTCTTCTCTTCTCCTGGTCTCTTCTCCTGGTCTCTTCTCTTCTCCTGGTCTCGTCTCTTCTCCTGGTCTCGTCTCTTCTCCTCGTCTCGTCTCTTCTCCTGGTCTCTTCTCCTGGTCTCGTCTCTTCTCCTGGTCTCTTCTCTTTTCCTGGTCTCTTCTCCTGGTCGCTTGTCCTGGTATCTTCTCTTCTCCTGGTCTCTTCTCTTCTCCTGGTCTCTTTTCCTGGTCTCTTCTCCTGGTCTCCTCTCTTCTCCTGGTCTCTTCTCCTGGTCTCTTCTCTTCTCCTGGTCTCTTCTCTTCTCCTGGTCTCTTCTCTTCTCCTGGTCTCTTCTCCTGGTCTCGTCTCTTCTCCTGGTCTCGTCTCTTCTCCTGGTCTCTTCTCCTGGTCTCGTCTCTTCTCGTGGTCTCTTCTCCTGGTCTCTTCTCCTGGTCTCGTCTCTTCTCCTGGTCTCTTCTCCTGGTCTCGTCTCCTGGTCTCGTCTCTTCTCCTGGTCTCTTCTCCTGGTCTCGTCTCTTCTCCTGGTCTCTTCTCGTGGTCTCGTCTCTTCTCCTGGTCTCGTCTCTTCTCCTGGTCTCTTCTCCTGTTCTCGTCTCTTCTCCTGCTCTCTTCTCCTGGTCTCTTCTCCTGGTCTCTTCTCTTCTCCTGGTCTCTTCTCTTCTCCTGGTCTCTTCTCCTGGTCTCTTCTCCTCTCCTCGTCTCTTCTCTTCTCCTGGTCTCGTCTCTTCTCCTGGTCTCTTCTCCTGGTCTCTTCTCCTGGTCTCTTCTCTTCTCCTGGTCTCTTCTCCTGGTCTCTTCTCTTCTCCTCGTCTCTTCTCTTCTCCTGGTCTCTTCTCTTCTCCTGGTCTCTTCTCCTGGTCTCTTCTACTGGTCTCTTCTCTTCTCCTGGTCTCTTCTCCTGGTCTCTTCTCTTGTCCTGCTCTCGTCTCTTCTCCTGGTCTCTTCTCCTGGTCTCTTCTCTTCTCCTGGTCTCTTCTCCTGGTCTCTTCTCCTCTCCTCGTCTCTTCTCTTCTCCTGGTCTCTTCTCTTCTCCTGGTCTCTTCTCTTCTCCTGGTCTCGTCTCCTCGTATGTTCTCTACTCCTGGTCTCTTCTCTTCTCCTGGTCTCTTCTCTTCTCCTGGTCTCTTCTCCTGGTCTCTTCTCCTGGTCTCTTCTCCTGGTCTCTTCTCTTCTCCTGGTCTCTTCTCTTCTCCTGGTCTCTTCTCCTGGTCTCTTCTCGTGGTCTCGTCTCTTCTCCTGGTCTCGTCTCTTCTCCTGGTCTCTTCTCCTGTTCTCGTCTCTTCTCCTGCTCTCTTCTCCTGGTCTCTTCTCCTGGTCTCTTCTCTTCTCCTGGTCTCTTCTCTTCTCCTGGTCTCTTCTCCTGGTCTCTTCTCTTCTCCTGGTCTCTTCTCCTGGTCTCTTCTACTGGTCTCTTCTCTTCTCCTGGTCTCTTCTCCTGGTCTCTTCTCTTGTCCTGCTCTCGTCTCTTCTCCTGGTCTCTTCTCTTCTCCTGGTCTCTTCTCCTGGTCTCTTCTCCTCTCCTCGTCTCTTCTCTTCTCCTGGTCTCTTCTCTTCTCCTGGTCTCTTCTCTTCTCCTGGTCTCGTCTCCTCGTATGTTCTCTACTCCTGGTCTCTTCTCTTCTCCTGGTCTCTTCTCCTGGTCTCTTCTCCTGGTCTCTTCTCCTGGTCTCTTCTCTTCTCCTGGTCTCTTCTCCTGGTCTCCTCTCTTCTCCTGGTCTCTTCTCCTGGTCTCTTCTCTTCTCCTGGTCTCTTCTTTTCTCCTGGTCTCTTCTCTTCTCCTGGTCTCTTCTCCTGGTCTCTTCTCCTCTCCTCGTCTCTTCTCTTCTCCTGGTCTCTTCTCTTCTCCTGGTCTCTTCTCTTCTCCTGGTCTCGTCTCCTGGTCTCTTCTCTTCTCCTGGCCTCTTCTATTCTCCTGGTCTCTTCTCTTCTCCTGGTCTCTTCTCTTCTCCTGGTCTCTTCTCTTTTTCTGGTCTCTTCTCCTGGTCTCTTCTCCTGGTCTCTTCTCCTAGTCTCTTCTCCTGGTCTCTTCTCCTGGTCTATACTCCTGGTCTCTTCTCTTCTCCTGGTCTCTTCTCCTGGTCTCTTCTCTTCTCCTGGTCTCTTCTCCTGGTCTCTTCTCTTCTCCTGGTCTCTTCTCCTGGTCTCTTCTCCTGGTCTCCTCTCTTCTCCTGGTCTCTTCTCCTGGTCTCTTCTCTTATCCTGGTCTCTTCTCTTCTCCTGGTCTCTTCTCTCCTCCTGGTCTCTTCTCCTGGTCTCTTCTCCTCTCCTCGTCTCTTCTCTTCTCCTGGTCTCGTCTCTTCTCCTGGTCTGTTCTCCTGGTCTCTTCTCCTGGTCTCTTCTCTTCTCCTGGTCTCGTCTCTTCTCCTGGTCTCGTCTCTTCTCCTCGTCTCGTCTCTTCTCCTGGTCTCTTCTCCTGGTCTCGTCTCTTCTCCTGGTCTCGTCTCTTCTCCTGGTCTCTTCTCCTGGTCTCTTCTCTTCTCCTGGTCTCTTCTCTTCTCCTGTTCTCGTCTCTTCTCCTGGTCTCGTCTCTTCTCCTGGTCTCGTCTCGTCTCCTGGTCTCTTCTCCTCGTCTCTTCTCCTCGTATCTTCTCCTCGTCTCTTCTCCTAGTCTCGTCTCGTCTCCTCTCCTCGTCTCGTCTCTTCTCCTCATCTCGTCTCCTCTCCTCGTCTCGTCTCTTCTCCTCGTCTCGTCTCTTCTCCTCGTCTCGTCTCTTCTCCTGGTCTCTTCTCTTCTCTTCTCTTGGTCTCGTCTCTTCTCCTGGTCTCTTCTCTTCTCCTGGTCTCGTCTCTTCTCCTGGTCTCTTCTCCTGGACTCTTCTCCTGGTCTCTTCTCTTCTCCTGGTGTCTTCTCCTGGTCTCTTCTCCTGGTCTCTTCCCTTCTCCTGGTCTCTTCTCCTGGTCTCTTCTCCTGGTCTCTTCTCTTCTCCTGGTCTCGTCTCTTCTATTGGTCTCGTCTCTTCTCCTGGTCTCTTCTCCTGTTCTCGTCTCTTCTCCTGGTCTCGTCTCTTCTCCTGGTCTCTTCTCCTGGTCTCTTCTCTTCTCCTGGTCTCTTCTCTTCTCCTGGTCTCGTCTCTTCTCCTGGTCTCGTCTCGTCTCCTGGTCTCTTCTCCTGGTCTCTTCTCCTCGTCTCTTCTCCTCGTCTCTTCTCCTCGTCTCTTCTCCTCGTCTCGTCTCCTCTCCTCGTCTCGTCTCCTCTCCTCGTCTCGTCTCTTCTCCTCGTCTCGTCTCTTCTCCTCGTCTCGTCTCATCTCCTCGTCTCTTCTCCTGGTCTCGTCTCTTCTCCTGGTCTCGTCTCTTCTCCTGGTCTCTTCTC
Source organism: Columba livia (assembly GCF_036013475.1). Classification (NCBI taxonomy): domain Eukaryota; kingdom Metazoa; phylum Chordata; class Aves; order Columbiformes; family Columbidae; genus Columba; species Columba livia. Next base: position 33,135 of record NW_027042993.1, on the reverse strand, counting down.
CTGGTCTCTTCTCTTCTCCTGGTCTCTTCTCCTGGTCTCTTGTCCTGGTCTCTTCTCCTAGTCTCGTCTCTTCTCCTGGTCACGTCTCTTCTCCTGGTCTCTTCTCTTCTCCTCGTCTCGTCTCTTCTCCTGGTCTCTTCTCCTGGTCTCGTCTCTTCTCCTGGTCTCTTCTCCTGGTCTCGTCTCTTCTCCTGGTCTCGTCTCTTCTCCTGGTCTCGTCTCTTCTCCTCGTCTCGTCTCTTCTCCTCGTCTCGTCTCTTCTCCTCGTCTCTTCTCCTGGTCTCGTCTCTTCTCCTGGTCTCTTCTCTTCTCCTGGTCTCGTCTCTTCTCCTGGTCTCGTCTCTTCTCCTGGTCTCTTCTCCTGGTCTCTTCTCTTCTCCTGGTCTCTTCTCCTGGTCTCTTCTCCTGGTCTCTTCTCTTATCCTGGTCTCTTCTCTTCTCCTGGTCTCTTCTCTCCTCCTGGTCTCTTCTCCTGGTCTCTTCTCCTCTCCTCGTCTCTTCTCTTCTCCTGGTCTCGTCTCTTCTCCTGGTCTGTTCTCCTGGTCTCTTCTCCTGGTCTCTTCCCTTCTCCTGGTCTCTTCTCCTGGTCTCTTCTCTTCTCCTGGTCTCGTCTCTTCTCCTCGTCTCGTCTCTTCTCCTCGTCTCGTCTCTTCTCCTGGTCTCTTCTCCTGGTCTCGTCTCTTCTCCTGGTCTCGTCTCTTCTCCTGGTCTCTTCTCCTGGTCTCTTCTCTTCTCCTGGTCTCTTCTCTTCTCTGTTCTCGTCTCTTCTCCTGGTCTCGTCTCTTCTCCTGGTCTCGTCTCGTCTCCTGGTCTCGTCTCTTCTCCTTGTCTCGTCTCGTCTCCTGGTATCTTCTCCTCGTCTCTTCTCCTCGTATCTTCTCCTCGTCTCTTCTCCTCGTCTCGTCTCTTCTCCTCGTCTCGTCTCCTCTCCTCGTCTCGTCTCTTCTCCTCGTCTCGTCTCCTCTCCTCGTCTCGTCTCTTCTCCTCGTCTCGTCTCTTCTCCTCGTCTCGTCTCTTCTCCTGGTCTCTTCTCTTCTCTTCTCTTGGTTTCGTCTCTTCTCCTGGTCTCTTCTCTTCTCCTGGTCTCGTCTCTTCTCCTGGTCTCTCTCCTGGACTCTTCTCCTGGTCTCTTCTCTTCTCCTGGTGTCTTCTCCTGGTCTCTTCTCCTGGTCTCTTCCTTCTCCTGGTCTCTTCTCCTGGTCTCTTCTCCTGGTCTCTTCTCTCTCCTGGTCTCGTCTCTTCTATTGGTCTCGTCTCTTCTCCTGGTCTCTTCTCCTGTTCTCGTCTCTTCTCCTGGTCTCGTCTCTTCTCCTGGTCTCTTCTCCTGGTCTCTTCTCTTCTCCTGGTCTCTTCTCTTCTCCTGGTCTCGTCTCTTCTCCTGGTCTCGTCTCTTCTCCTGGTCCTCGTCTCTCTCCTGGTCTTCTCCTCGTCTCTTCTCCTCGTCTCTTCTCCTCGTCTCGTCTCCTCTCCTCGTCTCGTCTCCTCTCCTCGTCTCGTCTCTTCTCCTCGTCTCGTCTCTTCTCCTCGTCTCGTCTCATCTCCTCGTCTCTTCTCCTGGTCTCGTCTCTTCTCCTGGTCTCGTCTCTTCTCCTGGTCTCGTCCTCTTCTCCTGGTCTCTTTCCCTTCTCCTGGTCTCTTCTCCTGGTCTCTTCTCCTGGTCTCTTCTCTTCTCCCTGGTCTCGTCTCTTCTCTTGGTCTCGTCTCTTCTCCTGTCTCTTCTCCTGTTCTCGTCTCTTCTCCTGGGTCTCGTCTCTTCTCCTGGTCTCTTCTCCTGGTCCTTCTCTTCTCCTGGTCTCTTCTCTCTCCTGGTCTCGTCTCTTCTCCTGGTCTCGTCTCTTCTCCTGGTCTCGTCTCGTCTCCTGGTCTCTTCTCCTGGTCTCTTCTCCTCGTCTCTTCTCCTCGTCTCTTCTCCTCGTCTCTTCTCCTCGTCTCTTCTCCTCGTCTCTTCTCCTCGTCTCGTCTCCTCTCCTCGTCTCTTCTCTTCTCCTCGTCTCGTCTCTTCTCCTCGTCTCGTCTCATCTCCTCGTCTCTTCTCCTGGTCTCGTCTCTTCTCCTGGTCTCGTCTCTTCTCCTGGTCTCGTCTCTTCTCCTGGTCTCTTCTCCTGGTCTCTTCTCTTCTCCTGGTCTCTTCTCCTGGTCTCTTGTCTGGTCTCTTCTCCTAGTCTCGTCTCTTCTCCTGGTCTCTTCTCCTGGTCTCGTCTCTTCTCCTGGTCTCTTCTCCTGGTCTCGTCTCTTCTCCTGGTCTCGTCTCTTCTCCCGTCTCGTCTCTTCTCCTCGTCTCTTCTCCTGGTCTCGTCTCTTCTCCTGGTCTCGTCTCTTCTCCTGGTCTCGTCTCTCTCCTGGTCTCGTCTCTTCTCCTGGTCTCGTCCTCTTCTCCTGGTCTCTTCTCCTGGGTCTCTTCTCTTCTCCTGGTCTCTTCTCCTGGTCTCTTCTCCTGGTCTCTTCTCCTGGTCTCGTCTCTTCTCCTGGTCTCTTCTCTTCTCCTGGTCTCTTCTCTTCTCTGGTCTCTTCTCCTGGTCTCTTCTCCTGGTCTCTTCTCTTCTCCTGGTCTCTTCTCCTGGTCTCTCTCTTCTCTTCTTCTCTTCTCTTCTCTTCTCTTCTCTTCTCTTCTCTTCTCTTCTCTTCCTCTTCTCTTCTCTTCTCTTCTCTTCTCTTCTCTTCTCTTCTCTTCTCTTCTCTTTCTCTTCTCTTCTCCTGGTCTCTTCTCCTGGTCTCTTCTCCTGGTCTCGTCTCCTGGTCTCTTCTCCTGGTCTCTTCTCCTGGTCTCTTCTCCTGGTCTCGTCTCTTCTCCTGTCTCGTCTCCTGGTCTCGTCTCTTCTCCTGGTCTCTTCTCCTGGTCTCGTCTCTTCTCCTGGTCTCTTCTCCTGGTCTCGGTCTCTTCTCCTGGTCTCTTCTCCTGGTCTCGTCTCTTCTCCTGGTCTCGACTCTTCTCCTGGTCTCGTCTCTTCTCCTGCTCTCTTCTCCTGTTCTCGTCTCTTCTCCTGCTCTCTTCTCCTGGTCTCTTCTCCTGGTCTCTTCTCTTCTCCTGGTCTCTTCTCTTCTCCTGGTCTCTTCTCCTGGTCTCTTCTCCTGGTCTCTTCTCTTCTCCTGGTCTCTTCTCCTGGTCTCTTCTCCTGGTCTCTTCTCTTCTCCTGGTCTCGTCTCTTCTCCTGGTCTCTTCTCCTGGTCTCTTCTCTTCTCCTGGTCTCTTCTCCTGGTCTCCTCTCCTCGTCTCTTCTCTTCTCCTGGTCTCTTCTCTTCTCCTGGTCTCTTCTCTTCTCCTGGTCTCGTCTCCTGGTCTCTTCTCTTCTCCTGGACTCTTCTCTTCTCCTGGTCTCTTCTCTTTTCCTGGTCTCTTCTCTTTTCCTGGTCTCTTCTCCTGGTCTCTTCTCCTGGTCTCTTCTCCTGGTCTCTTCTCTTGTCCTGGTCTCTTCTCTTCTCCTGGTCTCTTCTCCTGGTCTCTTCTCCTGGTCTCTTCTCCTGGTCTCCTCTCCTGGTCTCTTCTCTTCTCCTGGTCTCTTCTCCTGGTCTCCTCTCTTCTCCTGGTCTCTTCTCCTGGTCTCTTCTCTTCTCCTGGTCTCTTCTTTTCTCCTGGTCTCTTCTCTTCTCCTGGTCTCTTCTCCTGGTCTCTTCTCCTCTCCTCGTCTCTTCTCTTCTCCTGGTCTCTTCTCTTCTCCTGGTCTCTTCTCTTCTCCTGGTCTCGTCTCCTGGTCTCTTCTCTTCTCCTGGCCTCTTCTCTTCTCCTGGTCTCTTCTCTTCTCCTGGTCTCTTCTCTTCTCCTGGTCTCTTCTCCTGGTCTCTTCTCCTGGTCTCTTCTCCTGGTCTCTTCTCTTTTCCTGGTCTCTTCTCCTGGTCTCTTCTCCTGGTCTCTTCTCCTCGTCTCTTCTCTTCTCCTGGTCTCTTCTCCTGTTCTCTTCTCTTCTCCTGGTCTCTTCTCCTGGTCTCTCCTCTTCTCCTGGTCTCTTCTCCTGGTCTCCTCTCTTCTCCTGGTCTCTTCTCCTGGTCTCTTCTCTTCTCCTGGTCTCTTCTCTTCTCCTGGTCTCTTCTCTTCTCCTGGTCTCTTCTCTTCTCCTGGTCTCTTCTCCTCTCCTCGTCTCTTCTCTTCTCCTGGTCTCGTCTCTTCTCCTGGTCTCTTCTCCTGGTCTCTTCTCCTGGTCTCTTCTCTTCTCCTGGTCTCTTCTCCTGGTCTCGTCTCTTCTCCTGGTCTCTTCTCCTGGTCTCGTCTCTTCTCGTGGTCTCGTCTCTTCTCCTGGTCTCTTCTCCTGGTCTCGTCTCTTCTCCTGGTCTCTTCTCCTGGTCTCGTCTCTTCTCCTGGTCTCGTCTCTTCTCCTGGTCTCGTCTCTTCTCCTGGTCTCGTCTCTTCTCCTGGTCTCGTCTCGTCTCCTGGTCTCGTCTCGTCTCCTGGTCTCGTCTCTTCTCCTGGTCTCGTCCCGTCTCCTGGTCTCTTCTCCTCGTCTCTTCTCCTCGTATCTTCTCCTCGTCTCTTCTCCTCGTATCTTCTCCTCGTCTCTTCTCCTCGTCTCGTCTCCTCTCCTCGTCTCGTCTCCTCTCCTCGTCTCGTCTCTTCTCCTCGTCTCGTCTCCTCTCCTCGTCTCGTCTCTTCTCCTCGTCTCGTCTCTTCTCCTCGTCTCGTCTCTTCTCCTCGTCTCGTCTCTTCTCCTGGTCTCTTCTCTTCTCTTCTCTTGGTCTTGTCTCTTCTCCTGGTCTCTTCTCCTGGTCTTTTCTCTTCTCCTGGTCTCTTCTCCTGGTCTCTTCTCCTGGTCTCTTCTCTTCTCCTGGTGTCTTCTCCTGGTCTCTTCTCCTGGTCTCCTCCCTTCTCCTGGTCTCTTCTCCTGGTCTCTTCTCCTGGTCTCTTCTCCTGGTCTCTTCTCTTCTCCTGGTCTCGTCTCTTCTCCTGGTCTCTTCTCCTGGTCTCTTCTCTTCTCCTGGTCTCTTCTCCTGGTCTCTTCTCCTCTCCTCGTCTCTTCTCTTCTCCTGGTCTCTTCTCTTCTCCTGGACTCTTCTCTTCTCCTGGTCTCGTCTCCTGGTCTCTTCTCTTCTCCTGGTCTCTTCTCTTCTCCTGGTCTCTTCTCTTCTCCTGGTCTCTTCTCTTTTCCTGTTCTCTTCTCCTGGTCTCTTCTCCTGGTCTCTTCTCTTCTCCTGGTCTCTTCTCTTTTCCTGTTCTGTTCTCCTGGTCTCTTCTCCTGGTCTCTTCTCCTGGTCTCTTCTCTTCTCCTGGTCTCTTCTCCTGGTCTCTTCTCCTGGTCTCTTCTCCTGGTCTCTTCTCTTGTCCTGGTCTCTTCTCTTCTCCTGGTCTCTTCTGTTCTCCTGGTCTCTTCCCTTCTCCTGGCCTCTTCTCCTGGTCTCCTCTCCTGGTCTCCTCTCCTGGTCTCTTCTCTTCTCCTGGTCTCTTCTCCTGGTCTCCTCTCTTCTCCTGGTCTCTTCTCCTGGTCTCTTCTCTTCTCCTGGTCTCTTCTTTTCTCCTGGTCTCTTCTCTTCTCCTGGTCTCTTCTCCTGGTCTCTTCTCCTGGTCTCTTCTCTTCTCCTGGTCTCTTCTCCTGGTCTCTTCTCCTGGTCTCTTCTCTTCTCCTGGTCTCGTCTCTTCTCCTGGTCTCTTCTCCTGGTCTCTTCTCTTCTCCTGGTCTCTTCTCCTGGTCTCCTCTCCTCGTCTCTTCTCTTCTCCTGGTCTCTTCTCTTCTCCTGGTCTCTTCTCTTCTCCTGGTCTCGTCTCCTGGTCTCTTCTCTTCTCCTGGTCTCTTCTCTTCTCCTGGTCTCTTCTCTTTTCCTGGTCTCTTCTCTTTTCCTGGTCTCTTCTCCTGGTCTCTTCTCCTGGTCTCTTCTCCTGGTCTCTTCTCCTGGTCTCTTCTCTTGTCCTGGTCTCTTCTCTTCTCCTGGTCTCTTCTCCTGGTCTCTTCTCCTGGTCTCTTCTCCTGGTCTCCTCTCCTGGTCTCTTCTCTTCTCCTGGTCTCTTCTCCTGGTCTCCTCTCTTCTCCTGGTCTCTTCTCCTGGTCTCTTCTCTTCTCCTGGTCTCTTCTTTTCTCCTGGTCTCTTCTCTTCTCCTGGTCTCTTCTCCTGGTCTCTTCTCCTCTCCTCGTCTCTTCTCTTCTCCTGGTCTCTTCTCTTCTCCTGGTCTCTTCTCTTCTCCTGGTCTCGTCTCCTGGTCTCTTCTCTTCTCCTGGCCTCTTCTCTTCTCCTGGTCTCTTCTCTTCTCCTGGTCTCTTCTCTTCTCCTGGTCTCTTCTCCTGGTCTCTTCTCCTGGTCTCTTCTCCTGGTCTCTTCTCTTTTCCTGGTCTCTTCTCCTGGTCTCTTGTCCTGGTCTCTTCTCCTAGTCTCGTCTCTTCTCCTGGTCTCTTCTCCTGGTCTCGTCTCTTCTCCTGGTCTCTTCTCCTGGTCTCGTCTCTTCTCCTGGTCTCGTCTCTTCTCCTGGTCTCTTCTCCTGGTCTCTTCTCTTCTCCTGGTCTCTTCTCTTCTCCTGTTCTCGTCTCTTCTCCTGGTCTCGTCTCTTCTCCTGGTCTCGTCTCGTCTCCTGGTCTCGTCTCTTCTCCTTGTCTCGTCTCGTCTCCTGGTATCTTCTCCTCGTCTCTTCTCCTCGTCTCGTCTCTTCTCCTCGTCTCGTCTCCTCTCCTCGTCTCGTCTCTTCTCCTCGTCTCGTCTCCTCTCATCGTCTCGTCTCTTCTCCTCGTCTCGTCTCTTCTCCTCGTCTCGTCTCTTCTCCTGGTCTCTTCTCTTCTCTTCTCTTGGTTTCGTCTCTTCTCCTGGTCTCTTCTCTTCTCCTGGTCTCGTCTCTTCTCCTGGTCTCTTCTCCTGGACTCTTCTCCTGGTCTCTTCTCTTCTCCTGGTGTCTTCTCCTGGTCTCTTCTCCTGGTCTCTTCCCTTCTCCTGGTCTCTTCTCCTGGTCTCTTCTCCTGGTCTCTTCTCTTCTCCTGGTCTCGTCTCTTCTATTGGTCTCGTCTCTTCTCCTGGTCTCTTCTCCTGTTCTCGTCTCTTCTCCTGGTCTCGTCTCTTCTCCTGGTCTCTTCTCCTGGTCTCTTCTCTTCTCCTGGTCTCTTCTCTTCTCCTGGTCTCGTCTCTTCTCCTGGTCTCGTCTCGTCTCCTGGTCTCTTCTCCTCGTCTCTTCTCCTCGTCTCTTCTCCTCGTCTCGTCTCCTCTCCTCGTCTCGTCTCCTCTCCTCGTCTCGTCTCTTCTCCTCGTCTCGTCTCTTCTCCTCGTCTCGTCTCATCTCCTCGTCTCTTCTCCTGGTCTCGTCTCTTCTCCTGGTCTCGTCTCTTCTCCTGGTCTCGTCTCTTCTCCTGGTCTCTTCCCTTCTCCTGGTCTCTTCTCCTGGTCTCTTCTCCTGGTCTCTTCTCTTCTCCTGGTCTCGTCTCTTCTCTTGGTCTCGTCTCTTCTCCTGGTCTCTTCTCCTGTTCTCGTCTCTTCTCCTGGTCTCGTCTCTTCTCCTGGTCTCTTCTCCTGGTCTCTTCTCTTCTCCTGGTCTCTTCTCTTCTCCTGGTCTCGTCTCTTCTCCTGGTCTCGTCTCTTCTCCTGGTCTCGTCTCGTCTCCTGGTCTCTTCTCCTGGTCTCTTCTCCTCGTCTCTTCTCCTCGTCTCTTCTCCTCGTCTCTTCTCCTCGTCTCTTCTCCTCGTCTCTTCTCCTCGTCTCGTCTCCTCTCCTCGTCTCTTCTCTTCTCCTCGTCTCGTCTCTTCTCCTCGTCTCGTCTCATCTCCTCGTCTCTTCTCCTGGTCTCGTCTCTTCTCCTGGTCTCGTCTCTTCTCCTGGTCTCGTCTCTTCTCCTGGTCTCTTCTCCTGGTCTCTTCTCTTCTCCTGGTCTCTTCTCCTGGTCTCTTGTCCTGGTCTCTTCTCCTAGTCTCGTCTCTTCTCCTGGTCTCTTCTCCTGGTCTCGTCTCTTCTCCTGGTCTCTTCTCCTGGTCTCGTCTCTTCTCCTGGTCTCGTCTCTTCTCCTCGTCTCGTCTCTTCTCCTCGTCTCTTCTCCTGGTCTCGTCTCTTCTCCTGGTCTCGTCTCTTCTCCTGGTCTCGTCTCTTCTCCTGGTCTCGTCTCTTCTCCTGGTCTCGTCTCTTCTCCTGGTCTCTTCTCCTGGTCTCTTCTCTTCTCCTGGTCTCTTCTCCTGGTCTCTTCTCCTGGTCTCTTCTCCTGGTCTCGTCTCTTCTCCTGGTCTCGTCTATTCTCCTGGTCTCTTCTCTTCTCCTGGTCTCTTCTCCTGGTCTCTTCTCCTGGTCTCTTCTCTTCTCCTGGTCTCTTCTCCTGGTCTCTTCTCTTCTCTTCTCTTCTCTTCTCTTCTCTTCTCTTCTCTTCTCTTCTCTTCTCTTCTCTTCTCTTCTCTTCTCTTCTCTTCTCTTCTCTTCTCTTCTCTTCTCTTCTCTTCTCTTCTCTTCTCTTCTCTTCTCTTCTCTTCTCTTCTCCTGGTCTCTTCTCCTGGTCTCTTCTCCTGGTCTCTTCTCCTGGTCTCTTCTCCTGGTCTCGTCTCTTCTCCTGGTCTCGTCTCCTGGTCTCGTCTCTTCTCCTGGTCTCTTCTCCTGGTCTCGTCTCTTCTCCTGGTCTCTTCTCCTGGTCTCGTCTCTTCTCCTGGTCTCTTCTCCTGGTCTCGTCTCTTCTCCTGGTCTCTTCTCCTGGTCTCGTCTCTTCTCCTGGTCTCGACTCTTCTCCTGGTCTCGTCTCTTCTCCTGGTCTCTTCTCCTGTTCTCGTCTCTTCTCCTGCTCTCTTCTCCTGGTCTCTTCTCCTGGTCTCTTCTCTTCTCCTGGTCTCTTCTCTTCTCCTGGTCTCTTCTCCTGGTCTCTTCTCCTGGTCTCTTCTCTTCTCCTGGTCTCTTCTCCTGGTCTCTTCTCCTGGTCTCTTCTCTTCTCCTGGTCTCGTCTCTTCTCCTGGTCTCTTCTCCTGGTCTCTTCTCTTCTCCTGGTCTCTTCTCCTGGTCTCCTCTCCTCGTCTCTTCTCTTCTCCTGGTCTCTTCTCTTCTCCTGGTCTCTTCTCTTCTCCTGGTCTCGTCTCCTGGTCTCTTCTCTTCTCCTGGTCTCTTCTCTTCTCCTGGTCTCTTCTCTTTTCCTGGTCTCTTCTCTTTTCCTGGTCTCTTCTCCTGGTCTCTTCTCCTGGTCTCTTCTCCTGGTCTCTTCTCCTGGTCTCTTCTCCTGGTCTCTTCTCTTGTCCTGGTCTCTTCTCTTCTCCTGGTCTCTTCTCCTGGTCTCTTCTCCTGGTCTCTTCTCCTGGTCTCCTCTCCTGGTCTCTTCTCTTCTCCTGGTCTCTTCTCCTGGTCTCCTCTCTTCTCCTGGTCTCTTCTCCTGGTCTCTTCTCTTCTCCTGGTCTCTTCTTTTCTCCTGGTCTCTTCTCTTCTCCTGGTCTCTTCTCCTGGTCTCTTCTCCTCTCCTCGTCTCTTCTCTTCTCCTGGTCTCTTCTCTTCTCCTGGTCTCTTCTCTTCTCCTGGTCTCGTCTCCTGGTCTCTTCTCTTCTCCTGGCCTCTTCTCTTCTCCTGGTCTCTTCTCTTCTCCTGGTCTCTTCTCTTCTCCTGGTCTCTTCTCCTGGTCTCTTCTCCTGGTCTCTTCTCCTGGTCTCTTCTCTTTTCCTGGTCTCTTCTCCTGGTCTCTTCTCCTGGTCTCTTCTCCTCGTCTCTTCTCTTCTCCTGGTCTCTTCTCCTGTTCTCTTCTCTTCTCCTGGTCTCTTCTCCTGGTCTCTCCTCTTCTCCTGGTCTCTTCTCCTGGTCTCCTCTCTTCTCCTGGTCTCTTCTCCTGGTCTCTTCTCTTCTCCTGGTCTCTTCTCTTCTCCTGGTCTCTTCTCTTCTCCTGGTCTCTTCTCCTCTCCTCGTCTCTTCTCTTCTCCTGGTCTCGTCTCTTCTCCTGGTCTCTTCTCCTGGTCTCTTCTCCTGGTCTCTTCTCTTCTCCTGGTCTCTTCTCCTGGTCTCGTCTCTTCTCCTGGTCTCTTCTCCTGGTCTCGTCTCTTCTCCTGGTCTCGTCTCTTCTCCTGGTCTCTTCTCCTGGTCTCGTCTCTTCTCCTGGTCTCTTCTCCTGGTCTCGTCTCTTCTCCTGGTCTCGTCTCTTCTCCTGGTCTCGTCTCTTCTCCTGGTCTCGTCTCTTCTCCTGGTCTCGTCTCGTCTCCTGGTCTCGTCTCGTCTCCTGGTCTCGTCTCTTCTCCTGGTCTCGTCTCGTCTCCTGGTCTCTTCTCCTCGTCTCTTCTCCTCGTATCTTCTCCTCGTCTCTTCTCCTCGTATCTTCTCCTCGTCTCTTCTCCTCGTCTCGTCTCCTCTCCTCGTCTCGTCTCCTCTCCTCGTCTCGTCTCTTCTCCTCGTCTCGTCTCTTCTCCTCGTCTCGTCTCTTCTCCTCGTCTCGTCTCTTCTCCTGGTCTCTTCTCTTCTCTTCTCTTGGTCTTGTCTCTTCTCCTGGTCTCTTCTCCTGGTCTTTTCTCTTCTCCTGGTCTCTTCTCCTGGTCTCTTCTCCTGGTCTCTTCTCTTCTCCTGGTGTCTTCTCCTGGTCTCTTCTCCTGGTCTCCTCCCTTCTCCTGGTCTCTTCTCCTGGTCTCTTCTCCTGGTCTCTTCTCCTGGTCTCTTCTCTTCTCCTGGTCTCGTCTCTTCTCCTGGTCTCTTCTCCTGGTCTCTTCTCTTCTCCTGGTCTCTTCTCCTGGTCTCTTCTCCTCTCCTCGTCTCTTCTCTTCTCCTGGTCTCTTCTCTTCTCCTGGACTCTTCTCTTCTCCTGGTCTCGTCTCCTGGTCTCTTCTCTTCTCCTGGTCTCTTCTCTTCTCCTGGTCTCTTCTCTTCTCCTGGTCTCTTCTCTTTTCCTGTTCTCTTCTCCTGGTCTCTTCTCCTGGTCTCTTCTCTTCTCCTGGTCTCTTCTCTTTTCCTGTTCTCTTCTCCTGGTCTCTTCTCCTGGTCTCTTCTCCTGGTCTCTTCTCTTCTCCTGGTCTCTTCTCCTGGTCTCTTCTCCTGGTCTCTTCTCCTGGTCTCTTCTCTTGTCCTGGTCTCTTCTCTTCTCCTGGTCTCTTCTGTTCTCCTGGTCTCTTCCCTTCTCCTGGCCTCTTCTCCTGGTCTCCTCTCCTGGTCTCCTCTCCTGGTCTCTTCTCTTCTCCTGGTCTCTTCTCCTGGTCTCCTCTCTTCTCCTGGTCTCTTCTCCTGGTCTCTTCTCTTCTCCTGGTCTCTTCTTTTCTCCTGGTCTCTTCTCTTCTCCTGGTCTCTTCTCCTGGTCTCTTCTCCTGGTCTCTTCTCTTCTCCTGGTCTCTTCTCCTGGTCTCTTCTCCTGGTCTCTTCTCTTCTCCTGGTCTCGTCTCTTCTCCTGGTCTCTTCTCCTGGTCTCTTCTCTTCTCCTGGTCTCTTCTCCTGGTCTCCTCTCCTCGTCTCTTCTCTTCTCCTGGTCTCTTCTCTTCTCTTCTCCTGGTCTCTTCTCTTCTCCTGGTCTCGTCTCCTGGTCTCTTCTCTTCTCCTGGTCTCTTCTCTTCTCCTGGTCTCTTCTCTTTTCCTGGTCTCTTCTCTTTTCCTGGTCTCTTCTCCTGGTCTCTTCTCCTGGTCTCTTCTCCTGGTCTATTCTCCTGGTATCTTCTCTTGTCCTGGTCTCTTCTCTTCTCCTGGTCTCTTCTCCTGGTCTCTTCTCCTGGTCTCTTCTCCTGGTCTCCTCTCCTGGTCTCTTCTCTTCTCCTGGTCTCTTCTCCTGGTCTCCTCTCTTCTCCTGGTCTCCTCTCTTCTCCTGGTCTCTTCTCCTGGTCTCTTCTCTTCTCCTGGTCTCTTCTTTTCTCCTGGTCTCTTCTCTTCTCCTGGTCTCTTCTCCTGGTCTCTTCTCCTCTCCTCGTCTCTTCTCTTCTCCTGGTCTCTTCTCTTCTCCTGGTCTCTTCTCTTCTCCTGGTCTCGTCTCCTGGTCTCTTCTCTTCTCCTGGCCTCTTCTCTTCTCCTGGTCTCTTCTCTTCTCCTGGTCTCTTCTCTTCTCCTGGTCTCTTCTCCTGGTCTCTTCTCCTGGTCTCTTCTCCTGGTCTCTTCTCTTTTCCTGGTCTCTTCTCCTGGTCTCTTCTCCTGGTCTCTTCTCCTCGTCTCTTCTCTTCTCCTGGTCTCTTCTCCTGTTCTCTTCTCTTCTCCTGGTCTCTTCTCCTGGTCTCTCCTCTTCTCCTGGTCTCTTCTCCTGGTCTCCTCTCTTCTCCTGGTCTCTTCTCCTGGTCTCTTCTCTTCTCCTGGTCTCTTCTCTTCTCCTGGTCTCTTCTCTTCTCCTGGTCTCTTCTCCTCTCCTCGTCTCTTCTCTTCTCCTGGTCTCGTCTCTTCTCCTGGTCTCTTCTCCTGGTCTCTTCTCCTGGTCTCTTCTCTTCTCCTGGTCTCTTCTCCTGGTCTCGTCTCTTCTCCTGGTCTCTTCTATTGGTCTCGTCTCTTCTCCTGGTCTCGTCTCTTCTCCTGGTCTCTTCTCCTGGTCTCGTCTCTTCTCCTGGTCTCTTCTCCTGGTCTCGTCTCTTCTCCTGGTCTCGTCTCTTCTCCTGGTCTCGTCTCTTCTCCTGGTCTCGTCTCGTCTCCTGGTCTCGTCTCGTCTCCTGGTCTCGTCTCGTCTCCTGGTCTCGTCTCTTCTCCTGGTCTCGTCTCGTCTCCTGGTCTCTTCTCCTCGTCTCTTCTCCTCGTATCTTCTCCTCGTCTCTTCTCCTCGTATCTTCTCCTCGTCTCTTCTCCTCGTCTCGTCTCCTCTCCTCGTCTCGTCTCCTCTCCTCGTCTCGTCTCTTCTCCTCGTCTCGTCTCCTCTCCTCGTCTCGTCTCTTCTCCTCGTCTCGTCTCTTCTCCTCGTCTCGTCTCTTCTCCTCGTCTCGTCTCTTCTCCTGGTCTCTTCTCTTCTCTTCTCTTGGTCTTGTCTCTTCTCCTGGTCTCTTCTCCTGGTCTTTTCTCTTCTCCTGGTCTCTTCTCCTGGTCTCTTCTCCTGGTCTCTTCTCTTCTCCTGGTGTCTTCTCCTGGTCTCTTCTCCTGGTCTCCTCCCTTCTCCTGGTCTCTTCTCCTGGTCTCTTCTCCTGGTCTCTTCTCCTGGTCTCTTCTCTTCTCCTGGTCTCGTCTCTTCTCCTGGTCTCTTCTCCTGGTCTCTTCTCTTCTCCTGGTCTCTTCTCCTGGTCTCTTCTCCTCTCCTCGTCTCTTCTCTTCTCCTGGTCTCTTCTCTTCTCCTGGACTCTTCTCTTCTCCTGGTCTCGTCTCCTGGTCTCTTCTCTTCTCCTGGTCTCTTCTCTTCTCCTGGTCTCTTCTCTTCTCCTGGTCTCTTCTCTTTTCCTGTTCTCTTCTCCTGGTCTCTTCTCCTGGTCTCTTCTCTTCTCCTGGTCTCTTCTCTTTTCCTGTTCTCTTCTCCTGGTCTCTTCTCCTGGTCTCTTCTCCTGGTCTCTTCTCTTCTCCTGGTCTCTTCTCCTGGTCTCTTCTCCTGGTCTCTTCTCCTGGTCTCTTCTCTTGTCCTGGTCTCTTCTCTTCTCCTGGTCTCTTCTGTTCTCCTGGTCTCTTCCCTTCTCCTGGCCTCTTCTCCTGGTCTCCTCTCCTGGTCTCCTCTCCTGGTCTCTTCTCTTCTCCTGGTCTCTTCTCCTGGTCTCCTCTCTTCTCCTGGTCTCTTCTCCTGGTCTCTTCTCTTCTCCTGGTCTCTTCTTTTCTCCTGGTCTCTTCTCTTCTCCTGGTCTCTTCTCCTGGTCTCTTCTCCTCTCCTCGTCTCTTCTCTTCTCCTGGTCTCTTCTCTTCTCCTGGTCTCTTCTCTTCTCCTGGTCTCGTCTCCTGGTCTCTTCTCTTCTCCTGGCCTCTTCTCTTCTCCTGGTCTCTTCTCTTCTCCTGGTCTCTTCTCTTTTCCTGGTCTCTTCTCTTTTCCTGGTCTCTTCTCCTGGTCTCTTCTCCTGGTCTCTTCTCCTGGTCTCTTCTCTTCTCCTAGTCTCTTCTCCTGGTCTATACTCCTGGTCTCTTGTCTTCTCCTGGTCTCTTCTCCTCGTCTCTTCTCTTCTCCTGGTCTCTTCTCCTGTTCTCTTCTCTTCTCCTGGTCTCTTCTCCTGGTCTCTCCTCTTCTCCTGGTCTCTTCTCCTGGTCTCCTCTCTTCTCCTGGTCTCTTCTCCTGGTCTCTTCTCTTCTCCTGGTCTCTTCTCTTCTCCTGGTCTCTTCTCTTCTCCTGGTCTCTTCTCCTGGTCTCTTCTCCTCTCCTCGTCTCTTCTCTTCTCCTGGTCTCGTCTCTTCTCCTGGTCTCTTCTCCTGGTCTCTTCTCCTGGTCTCTTCTCTTCTCCTGGTCTCTTCTCCTGGTCTCTTCTCTTCTCCTGGTCTCGTCTCTTCTCCTGGTCTCGTCTCTTCTCCTGGTCTCGTCTCTTCTCCTGGTCTCTTCTCCTGGTCTCGTCTCTTCTCCTGGTCTCGTCTCTTCTCCTGGTCTCTTCTCCTGGTCTCGTCTCTTCTCCTGGTCTCTTCTCTTCTCCTGGTCTCGTCTCTTCTCCTGGTCTCGTCTCTTCTCCTGGTCTCGTCTCGTCTCCTGGTCTCGTCTCCTCTTCTCTTCTCTTCTCCTGGTCTCGTCTCTTCTCCTGGTCTCTTCTCTTCTCCTGGTCTCGTCTCTTCTCCTGGTCTCGTCTCTTCTCCTGGTCTCGTCTCGTCTCCTGGTCTCGTCTCGTCTCCTGGTCTCTTCTCCTCGTCTCTTCTCCTTGTCTCTTCTCCTCGTCTCTTCTCCTCTTCTCTTCTCCTCGTCTCGTCTCCTCTCCTCTCCTCTCCTCGTCTCGTCTCTTTTCCTCGTCTCGTCTCTTCTCCTCATCTTGTCTCTTCTCCTCGTCTCGTCTCTTCTCCTCGTCTCTTCTCCTGGTCTCGTCTCTTCTCCTGGTCTCTTCTCCTGGTCTCTTCTCTTCTCCTGGTCTCTTCTCCTGGTCTCTTGTCCTGGTCTCTTCTCCTAGTCTCGTCTCTTCTCCTGGTCTCGTCTCTTCTCCTGGTTTCTTCTCTTCTCCTCGTCTCGTCTCTTCTCCTGGTCTCTTCTCTTGGTCTCGTCTCTTCTCCTGGTCTCTTCTCCTGGTCTCGTCTCTTCTCCTGGTCTCGTCTCTTCTCCTGGTCTCGTCTCTTCTCCTCGTCTCGTCTCTTCTCGTCTCTTGTCCTCGTCTCCTCTCCTGGTCTCGTCTCTTCTCCTGGTCTCGTCTCTTCTCCTGGTCTCTTCTCCTGGTCTATTCTCCTGGTCTCGTCTCTTCTCCTGGTCTCTTCTCCTGGTCTCTTCTCCTGGTCTCGTCTCTTCTCCTGGTCTCGTCTCTTCTCCTGGTCTCGTCTCTTCTCCTGGTCTCGTCTCTTCTCCTCGTCTCTTCTCCTGTTCTCGTCTCTTCTCCTGCTCTCTTGTCCTGGTCTCTTCTACTGGTCTCTTCTCTTCTCCTGGTCTCTTCTCTTCTCCTGGTCTCTTCTCCTGGTCTCTTCTCTTCTCCTGGTTTCTTCTCCTGGTCTCTTCTCCTGGTCTCTTCTCTTCTCCTGGTTTCTTCTCCTGGTCTCTTCTCCTGGTCTCGTCTCTTCTCCTGGTCTCTTCTCTTCTCCTGGTCTTCTCCTGGTCTCTTCTCCTCTCCTCGTCTCTTCTCTTCTCCTGGTCTCTTCTCTTCTCCTGGTCTCGTCTCCTCGTATGTTCTCTTCTCCTGGTCTCTTCTCTTCTCCTGGTCTCTTCTCTTCTCCTGGTCTCTTCTCCTGGTCTCTTCTCTTTTCCTGGTCTCTTCTCCTGGTCTCTTCTCTTCTCCTGGTCTCTTCTCCTGGTCTCTTCTCCTGGTCTCTTCTCCTGGTCTCTTCTCTTGTCCTGGTCTCTTCTCTTCTCCTGGTCTCTTCTCTTCTCCTGGTCTCTTCTCCTGGTCTCTTCTCTTCTCCTGGTCTCTTCTCCTGGTCTCCTCTCTTCTCCTGGTCTCTTCTCCTGGTCTCTTCTCTTCTCCTGGTCTCTTCTTTTCTCCTGGTCTCTTCTCTTCTCCTGGTCTCTTCTCTTCTCCTGGTCTCTTCTCTTCTCCTGGTCTCTTCTCCTGGTCTCTTCTCCTCTCCTCGTCTCTTCTCTTCTCCTGGTCTCTTCTCTTCTCCTGGTCTCTTCTCTTCTCCTGGTCTCGTCTCCTGGTCTCTTCTCCTCTCCTCGTCTCTTCTCTTCTCCTGGTCTCTTCTCTTCTCCTGGTCTCTTCTCTTCTCCTGGTCTCTTCTCCTGGTCTCTTCTCCTGGTCTCTTCTCCTGGTCTCTTCTCTTCTCCTGGTCTCTTCTCCTGGTCTCTTCTCCTGTTCTATTCTCCTGGTCTCTTCTCTTCTCCTGGTCTCTTCTCCTGGTCTCTTCTCTTCTCCTGGTCTCTTCTCCTGTTCTCTTCTCTTCTCCTGGTCTCTTCTCCTGGTCTCTCCTCTTCTCCTGGTCTCTTCTCCTGGTCTCTCCTCTTCTCCTGGTCTCTTCTCCTGGTCTCTTCTCCTGGTCTCTTCTCTTCTCCTGGTCTCTTCTCTTCTCCTGGTCTCTTCTCTTCTCCTGGTATCTTCTCCTGGTCTCTTCTCCTGGTCTTTTCTCTTCTCCTTGTCTCTTCTCCTGGACTCTTCTCCTGGTCTCTTCTCTTCTCCTGGTGTCTTCTCCTGGTCTCTTCTCCTGGTCTCTTCCCTTCTCCTGGTCTCTTCTCCTGGTCTCTTCTCCTGGTCTCTTCTCCTGGTCTCGTCTCTTCTCCTGGTCTCGTCTCTTCTCCTGGTCTCATCTCTTCTCCTGGTCTCTTCTCCTGTTCTCGTCTCTTCTTCTGGTCTCTTCTCTTCTCCTGTTCTCTTCTCCTGGTCTCTTCTCTTTTCCTGGTCTCTTCTCCTGGTCTCTTGTCCTGGTATCTTCTCTTCTCCTGGTCTCTTCTCCTGGTCTCTTCTCCTGGTCTCTTCTCCTGGTCTCCTCTCTTCTCCTGGTCTCTTCTCCTGGTCTCTTCTCTTCTCCTGGTCTCTTCTCCTGGTCTCTTCTCTTCTCCTGGTCTCTTCTCCTGGTCTCGTCTCTTCTCCTGGTCTCGTCTCTTCTCCTGGTCTCTTCTCCTGGTCTCGTCTCTTCTCGTGGTCTCTTCTCCTGGTCTCTTCTCCTGGTCTCGTCTCTTCTGGTCTCTTCTCCTGGTCTCGTCTCCTGGTCTCGTCTCTTCTCCTGGTCTCTTCTCCTGGTCTCGTCTCTTCTCCTGGTCTCTTCTCCTGGTCTCGTCTCTTCTCCTGGTCTCGTCTCTTCTCCTGGTCTCTTCTCCTGTTCTCGTCTCTTCTCCTGGTCTCTTCTGCTGGTCTCTTCTCTTCTCCTGGTCTCTTCTCTTCTCCTGGTCTCTTCTCCTGGTCTCTTCTCCTGGTGTCTTCTCTTCTCCTGGTCTCTTCTCCTGGTCTCTTCTCCTGGTCTCTTCTCTTCTCCTGGTCTCTTCTCCTGGTCTCTTCTCCTGGTCTCTTCTCCTGGTCTCTTCCTTCTCCTGGTCTCTTCCTTCTCCTGGTCTCTTCCTTCTCCTGGTCTCGTCTCTTCTCCTGGTCTCTTCTCCTGGTCTCTTCTCTTCTCCTGGTCTCTTCTCCTGGTCTCTTCTCCTCTCCTCGTCTCTTCTCTTCTCCTGGTCTCTTCACTTCTCCTGGTCTCTTCTCTTCTCCTGGTCTCGTCTCCTCGTGTGTTCTCTTCTCCTGGTCTCTTCTCTTCTCCTCGTCTCTTCTCTTCTCCTGGTGTCTTCTCCTGGTCTCTTCTCTTTTCCTGTTCTCTTCTCTTTTTCTGGTCTCTTCTCCTGGTCTCTTCTCCTGGTCTCTTCTCCTGGTCTCTTCTTTTCTCCTAGTCTCTTCTCCTGGTCTCTTCTCCTGGTCTATACTCCTGGTCTCTTCTCTTCTCCTGGTCTCTTCTCCTGGTCTCTTCTCTTCTCCTGGTCTCTTCTCCTGTTCTTTCTCTTCTCCTGGTCTCTTCTCCTGGTCTCTCCTCTTCTCCTGGTCTCTTCTCCTGGTCTCCTCTCTTCTCCTGGTCTCTTCTCCTGGTCTCTTCTCTTCTCCTGGTCTCTTCTCTTCTCCTGGTCTCGTCTCTTCTCCTGGTCTCGTCTCTTCTCCTGGTCTCTTCTCCTGGTCTCTTCTCCTGTTCTCGTCTCTTCTCCTGCTCTCTTCTCCTGGTCTCTTCTCTTCTCCTGGTCTCTTCTCCTGGTCTCTTCTCCTGGTCTCTTCTCTTCTCCTGGTCTCTTCTCCTGGTCTCTTCTCCTGGTCTCTTCTCTTCTCCTGGTCTCGTCTCTTCTCCTGGTCTCTTATCCTGGTCTCTTCTCTTCTCCTGGTCTCTTCTCCTGGTCTCTTCTCCTCTCCTCGTCTCTTCTCTTCTCCTGGTCTCTTCTTTTCTCCTGGTCTCTTCTCTTCTCCTGGTCTCGTCTCCTCGTAAGTTCTCTACTCCTGGTCTCTTCTCTTCTCCTGGTCTCTTCTCTTCTCCTGGTCTCTTCTCTTCTCCTGGTCTCTTCTCCTGGTCTCTTCTCTTTTCCTGGTCTCTTCTCCTGGTCTCTTCTCCTGGTCTCTTCTCTTCTCCAGGTCTCTTCTCCTGGTCTCTTCTCCTCTCCTCGTCTCTTCTCTTCTCCTGGTCTCTTCTCTTCTCCTGGTCTCTTCTCTTCTCCTGGTCTCGTCTCCTGGTCTCTTCTCTTCTCCTGGTCTCTTCTCTTCTCCTGGTCTGTTCTCTTTTCCTGGTCTCTTCTCTTTTCCTGGTCTCTTCTCCTGGTCTCTTCTCCTGGTCTCTTCTCTTCTCCTGGTCTCTTCTCCTGGTCTCTTCTCCTGTTCTATTCTCCTGGTCTCTTCTCTTCTCCTGGTCTCTTCTCCTGGTCTCTTCTCCTGTTCTCTTCTCTTCTCCTGGTCTCTTCTCCTGGTCTCTCCTCTTCTCCTGGTCTCTTCTCCTGATCTCCTCTCTTCTCCTGGTCTCTTCTCCTGGTCTCTTCTCTTCTCCTCGTCTCTTCTCTTCTCCTGGTCTCGTCTCTTCTCCTGGTCTCTTCTCCTGGTCTCTTCTCTTCTCCTGGTCTCGTCTCTTCTCCTGGTCTCGTCTCTTCTCCTGGTCTCGTCTCTTCTCCTGGTCTCTTCTCCTGGTCTCGTCTCTTCTCCTGGTCTCGTCTCTTCTCCTGGTCTCTTCTCCTGGTCTCGTCTCTTCTCCTGGTCTCGTCTCGTCTCCTGGTCTCGTCTCGTCTCCTGGTCTCGTCTCGTCTCCTGGTCTCGTCTCTTCTCCTGGTCTCGTCTCGTCTCCTGGTCTCTTCTCCTCGTATCTTCTCCTCGTCTCTTCTCCTCGTCTCGTCTCCTCTCCTCGTCTCGTCTCTTCTCCTCGTCTCGTCTCCTCTCCTCGTTTCGTCTCTTCTCCTCGTCTCGTCTCTTCTCCTCGCCTCGTCTCTTCTCCTGGTCTCTTCTCTTCTCTTCTCTTGGTCTCGTCTCTTCTCCTGGTCTCTTCTCCTGGTCTTTTCTCTTCTCCTTGTCTCTTCTCCTGGACTCTTCTCCTGGTCTCTTCTCTTCTCCTGGTGTCTTCTCCTGGTCTCTTCTCCTGGTCTCTTCCCTTCTCCTGGTCTCTTCTCCTGGTCTCTTCTCCTGGTCTCTTCTCTTCTCCTGGTCTCGTCTCTTCTCCTGGTCTCGTCTCTTCTCCTGGTCTCGTCTCTTCTCCTGTTCTCTTCTCCTGGTCTCTTCTCTTTTCCTGGTCTCTCTCCTGGTCTCTTCTCCTGTTCTCTTCTCTTCTCCTGGTCTCTTCTCCTGGTCTCTCCTCTTCTCCTGGTCTCTTCTCCTGGTCTCCTCTCTTCTCCTGGTCTCTTCTCCTGGTCTCTTCTCTTATCCTGGTCTCTTCTCTTCTCCTGGTCTCTTCTCTCCTCCTGGTCTCTTCTCCTGGTCTCTTCTCCTCTCCTCGTCTCTTCTCTTCTCCTGGTCTCGTCTCTTCTCCTGGTCTGTTCTCCTGGTCTCTTCTCCTGGTCTCTTCTCTTCTCCTGGTCTCTTCTCCTGGTCTCTTCTCTTCTCCTGGTCTCGTCTCTTCTCCTGGTCTCGTCTCTTCTCCTCGTCTCGTCTCTTCTCCTGGTCTCTTCTCCTGGTCTCGTCTCTTCTCCTGGTCTCTTCTCTTTCCTGGTCTCTTCTCCTGGTCTCTTGTCCTGGTATCTTCTCTTCTCCTGGTCTCTTCTCTTCTCCTGGTCTCTTTTCCTGGTCTCTTCTCCTGGTCTCCTCTCTTCTCCTGGTCTCTTCTCCTGGTCTCTTCTCTTCTCCTGGTCTCTTCTCTTCTCCTGGTCTCTTCTCTTCTCCTGGTCTCTTCTCCTGGTCTCGTCTCTTCTCCTGGTCTCGTCTCTTCTCCTGGTCTCTTCTCCTGGTCTCGTCTCTTCTCGTGGTCTCTTCTCCTGGTCTCTTCTCCTGGTCTCGTCTCTTCTCCTGGTCTCTTCTCGTGGTCTCGTCTCTTCTCCTGGTCTCGTCTCTTCTCCTGGTCTCTTCTCCTGTTCTCGTCTCTTCTCCTGCTCTCTTCTCCTGGTCTCTTCTCCTGGTCTCTTCTCTTCTCCTGGTCTCTTCTCTTCTCCTGGTCTCTTCTCCTGGTCTCTTCTCCTGGTCTCTTCTCTTCTCCTGGTCTCTTCTCCTGGTCTCTTCTACTGGTCTCTTCTCTTCTCCTGGTCTCTTCTCCTGGTCTCTTCTCTTGTCCTGCTCTCGTCTCTTCTCCTGGTCTCTTCTCCTGGTCTCTTCTCTTCTCCTGGTCTCTTCTCTGGTCTCTTCTCCTCTCCTCGTCTCTTCTCTTCTCCTGGTCTCTTCTCTTCTCCTGGTCTCTTCTCTTCCTGGTCTCGTCTCCTCGTATGTTCTCTACTCCTGGTCTCTTCTCTTCTCCTGGTCTCTTCTCTTCTCTGGTCTCTTCTCCTGGTCTCTTCTCTATTCCTGGTCTCTTCTCCTGGTCTCTTCTCCTGGTCTCTTCTCTTCTCCAGGTCTCTTCTCCTGGTCTCTTCTCCTGGTCTCTTCTCTTGTCCTGGTCTCTTCTCTTCTCCTGGTCTCTTCTCTTCTCCTGGTCTCTTCTCCTGGTCTCTTCTCCTGGTCTCTTCTCCTGGTCTCTTCTCTTCTCCTGGTCTCTTCTCCTGGTCTCCTCTCTTCTCCTGGTCTCTTCTCCTGGTCTCTTCTCTTCTCCTGGTCTCTTCTTTTCTCCTGGTCTCTTCTCTTCTCCTGGTCTCTTCTCCTGGTCTCTTCTCCTCTCCTCGTCTCTTCTCTTCTCCTGGTCTCTTCTCTTCTCCTGGTCTCTTCTCTTCTCCTGGTCTCGTCTCCTGGTCTCTTCTCTTCTCCTGGCCTCTTCTATTCTCCTGGTCTCTTCTCTTCTCCTGGTCTCTTCTCTTCTCCTGGTCTCTTCTCTTTTTCTGGTCTCTTCTCCTGGTCTCTTCTCCTGGTCTCTTCTCCTAGTCTCTTCTCCTGGTCTCTTCTCCTGGTCTATACTCCTGGTCTCTTCTCTTCTCCTGGTCTCTCTCCTGGTCTCTTCTCTTCTCCTGGTCTCTTCTCCTGTTCTCTTCTCTTCTCCTGGTCTCTTCTCCTGGTCTCTCCTCTTCTCCTGGTCTCTTCTCCTGGTCTCCTCTCTTCTCCTGGTCTCTTCTCCTGGTCTCTTCTCTTATCCTGGTCTCTTCTCTTCTCCTGGTCTCTTCTCTCCTCCTGGTCTCTTCTCCTGGTCTCTTCTCCTCTCCTCGTCTCTTCTCTTCTCCTGGTCTCGTCTCTTCTCCTGGTCTGTTCTCCTGGTCTCTTCTCCTGGTCTCTTCTCTTCTCCTGGTCTCTTCTCCTGGTCTCTTCTCTTCTCCTGGTCTCGTCTCTTCTCCTGGTCTCGTCTCTTCTCCTCGTCTCGTCTCTTCTCCTGGTCTCTTCTCCTGGTCTCGTCTCTTCTCCTGGTCTCGTCTCTTCTCCTGGTCTCTTCTCCTGGTCTCTTCTCTTCTCCTGGTCTCTTCTCTTCTCCTGTTCTCGTCTCTTCTCCTGGTCTCGTCTCTTCTCCTGGTCTCGTCTCGTCTCCTGGTCTCTTCTCCTCGTCTCTTCTCCTCGTATCTTCTCCTCGTCTCTTCTCCTCGTCTCGTCTCGTCTCCTCTCCTCGTCTCGTCTCTTCTCCTCGTCTCGTCTCCTCTCCTCGTCTCGTCTCTTCTCCTCGTCTCGTCTCTTCTCCTCGTCTCGTCTCTTCTCCTCGTCTCTTCTCTTCTCTTCTCTTGGTCTCGTCTCTTCTCCTGGTCTCTTCTCTTCTCCTGGTCTCGTCTCTTCTCCTGGTCTCTTCTCCTGGACTCTTCTCCTGGTCTCTTCTCTTTTCCTGGTGTCTTCTCCTGGTCTCTTCTCCTGGTCTCTTCCCTTCTCCTGGTCTCTTCTCCTGGTCTCTTCTCCTGGTCTCTTCTCTTCTCCTGGTCTCGTCTCTTCTATTGGTCTCGTCTCTTCTCCTGGTCTCTTCTCCTGTTCTCGTCTCTTCTCCTGGTCTCGTCTCTTCTCCTGGTCTCTTCTCCTGGTCTCTTCTCTTCTCCTGGTCTCTTCTCTTCTCCTGGTCTCGTCTCTTCTCCTGGTCTCGTCTCTTCTCCTGGTCTCGTCTCGTCTCCTGGTCTCTTCTCCTCGTCTCTTCTCCTCGTCTCTTCTCCTCGTCTCTTCTCCTCGTCTCGTCTCCTCTCCTCGTCTCGTCTCCTCTCCTCGTATCGTCTCTTCTCCTCGTCTCGTCCCTTCTCCTCGTCTCGTCTCATCTCCTCGTCTCTTCTCCTGGTCTCGTCTCTTCTCCTGGTCTCGTCTCTTCTCCTGGTCTCTTCTCCTGGTCTCTTCTCTTCTCCTGGTCTCTTCTCCTGGTCTCTTGTCCTGGTCTCTTCTCCTAGTCTCGTCTCTTCTCCTGGTCACGTCTCTTCTCCTGGTCTCTTCTCTTCTCCTCGTCTCGTCTCTTCTCCTGGTCTCTTTTCCTGGTCTCGTCTCTTCTCCTGGTCTCTTCTCCTGGTCTCGTCTCTTCTCCTGGTCTCGTCTCTTCTCCTCGTCTCGTCTCTTCTCCTCGTCTCGTCTGTTCTCCTCGTCTCTTCTCCTGGTCTCGTCTCTTCTCCTGGTCTCGTCTCTTCTCCTGGTCTCGTCTCTTCTCCTGGTCTCTTCTCCTGGTCTCTTCTCTTCTCCTGGTCTCTTCTCCTGGTCTCTTCTCCTGGTCTCTTCTCCTGGTCTCTTCTCTTATCCTGGTCTCTTCTCTTCTCCTGGTCTCTTCTCTCCTCCTGGTCTCTTCTCCTGGTCTCTTCTCCTCTCCTCGTCTCTTCTCTTCTCCTGGTCTCGTCTCTTCTCCTGGTCTGTTCTCCTGGTCTCTTCTCCTGGTCTCTTCTCTTCTCCTGGTCTCTTCTCCTGGTCTCTTCTCTTCTCCTGGTCTCGTCTCTTCTCCTGGTCTCGTCTCTTCTCCTCGTCTCGTCTCTTCTCCTGGTCTCTTCTCCTGGTCTCGTCTCTTCTCCTGGTCTCGTCTCTTCTCCTGGTCTCTTCTCATGGTCTCTTCTCTTCTCCTGGTCTCTTCTCTTCTCCTGTTCTCGTCTCTTCTCCTGGTCTCGTCTCTTCTCCTGGTCTCGTCTCGTCTCCTGGTCTCGTCTCTTCTCCTGGTCTCGTCTCGTCTCCTGGTATCTTCTCCTCGTCTCTTCTCCTCGTATCTTCTCCTCGTCTCTTCTCCTCGTCTCGTCTCTTCTCCTCGTCTCGTCTCCTCTCCTCGTCTCGTCTCTTCTCCTCGTCTCGTCTCCTCTCCTCGTCTCGTCTCTTCTCCTCGTCTCGTCTCTTCTCCTCGTCGTCTCTTCTCCTGGTCTCTTCTCTTCTCTTCTCTTGGTTTCGTCTCTTCTCCTGGTCTCTTCTCTTCTCCTAGTCTCGTCTCTTCTCCTGGTCTCTTCTCCTGGACTCTTCTCCTGGTCTCGTCTCTTCTCCTGGTCTCTTCTCGTGGTCTCGTCTCTTCTCCTGTTCTCTTCTCTTCTCCTGGTCTCTTCTCCTGTTCTCGTCTCTTCTCCTGCTCTCTTCTCCTGGTCTCTTCTCCTGGTCTCTTCTCTTCTCCTGGTCTCTTCTCTTCTCCTGGTCTCTTCTCCTGGTCTCTTCTCTTCTCCTGGTCTCTTCTCCTGGTCTCTTCTACTGGTCTCTTCTCTTCTCCTGGTCTCTTCTCCTGGTCTCTTCTCTTGTCCTGCTCTCGTCTCTTCTCCTGGTCTCTTCTCCTGGTCTCTTCTCTTCTCCTGGTCTCTTCTCCTGGTCTCTTCTCCTCTCCTCGTCTCTTCTCTTCTCCTGGTCTCTTCTCTTCTCCTGGTCTCTTCTCTTCTCCTGGTCTCGTCTCCTCGTATGTTCTCTACTCCTGGTCTCTTCTCTTCTCCTGGTCTCTTCTCTTCTCCTGGTCTCTTCTCCTGGTCTCTTCTCTTTTCCTGGTCTCTTCTCCTGGTCTCTTCTCCTGGTCTCTTCTCTTCTCCAGGTCTCTTCTCCTGGTCTCTTCTCCTGGTCTCGTCTCTTCTCCTGGTCTCTTCTCTTCTCCTGGTCTCTTCTCTTCTCCTGGTCTCTTCTCCTGGTCTCTTCTCCTGGTCTCTTCTCCTGGTCTCTTCTCTTCTCCTGGTCTCTTCTCCTGGTCTCCTCTCTTCTCCTGGTCTCTTCTCCTGGTCTCTTCTCTTCTCCTGGTCTCTTCTTTTCTCCTGGTCTCTTCTCTTCTCCTGGTCTCTTCTCCTGGTCTCTTCTCCTCTCCTCGTCTCTTCTCTTCTCCTGGTCTCTTCTCTTCTCCTGGTCTCTTCTCTTCTCCTGGTCTCGTCTCCTGGTCTCTTCTCTTCTCCTGGCCTCTTCTATTCTCCTGGTCTCTTCTCTTCTCCTGGTCTCTTCTCTTCTCCTGGTCTCTTCTCTTTTTCTGGTCTCTTCTCCTGGTCTCTTCTCCTGGTCTCTTCTCCTGGTCTCTTCTCCTAGTCTCTTCTCCTGGTCTCTTCTCCTGGTCTATACTCCTGGTCTCTTCTCTTCTCCTGGTCTCTTCTCCTGGTCTCTTCTCTTCTCCTGGTCTCTTCTCCTGTTCTCTTCTCTTCTCCTGGTCTCTTCTCCTGGTCTCTCCTCTTCTCCTGGTCTCTTCTCCTGGTCTCCTCTCTTCTCCTGGTCTCTTCTCCTGGTCTCTTCTCTTATCCTGGTCTCTTCTCTTCTCCTGGTCTCTTCTCTCCTCCTGGTCTCTTCTCCTGGTCTCTTCTCCTCTCCTCGTCTCTTCTCTTCTCCTGGTCTCGTCTCTTCTCCTGGTCTGTTCTCCTGGTCTCTTCTCCTGGTCTCTTCTCTTCTCCTGGTCTCTTCTCCTGGTCTCTTCTCTTCTCCTGGTCTCGTCTCTTCTCCTGGTCTCGTCTCTTCTCCTCGTCTCGTCTCTTCTCCTGGTCTCTTCTCCTGGTCTCGTCTCTTCTCCTGGTCTCTTCTCTTTTCCTGGTCTCTTCTCCTGGTCTCTTGTCCTGGTATCTTCTCTTCTCCTGGTCTCTTCTCTTCTCCTGGTCTCTTTTCCTGGTCTCTTCTCCTGGTCTCCTCTCTTCTCCTGGTCTCTTCTCCTGGTCTCTTCTCTTCTCCTGGTCTCTTCTCTTCTCCTGGTCTCTTCTCTTCTCCTGGTCTCTTCTCCTGGTCTCGTCTCTTCTCCTGGTCTCGTCTCTTCTCCTGGTCTCTTCTCCTGGTCTCGTCTCTTCTCGTGGTCTCTTCTCCTGGTCTCTTCTCCTGGTCTCGTCTCTTCTCCTGGTCTCTTCTCCTGGTCTCGTCTCCTGGTCTCGTCTCTTCTCCTGGTCTCTTCTCCTGGTCTCGTCTCTTCTCCTGGTCTCTTCTCGTGGTCTCGTCTCTTCTCCTGGTCTCGTCTCTTCTCCTGGTCTCTTCTCCTGTTCTCGTCTCTTCTCCTGCTCTCTTCTCCTGGTCTCTTCTCCTGGTCTCTTCTCTTCTCCTGGTCTCTTCTCTTCTCCTGGTCTCTTCTCCTGGTCTCTTCTCCTGGTCTCTTCTCTTCTCCTGGTCTCTTCTCCTGGTCTCTTCTACTGGTCTCTTCTCTTCTCCTGGTCTCTTCTCCTGGTCTCTTCTCTTGTCCTGCTCTCGTCTCTTCTCCTGGTCTCTTCTCCTGGTCTCTTCTCTTCTCCTGGTCTCTTCTCCTGGTCTCTTCTCCTCTCCTCGTCTCTTCTCTTCTCCTGGTCTCTTCTCTTCTCCTGGTCTCTTCTCTTCTCCTGGTCTCGTCTCCTCGTATGTTCTCTACTCCTGGTCTCTTCTCTTCTCCTGGTCTCTTCTCTTCTCCTGGTCTCTTCTCCTGGTCTCTTCTCTATTCCTGGTCTCTTCTCCTGGTCTCTTCTCCTGGTCTCTTCTCTTCTCCAGGTCTCTTCTCCTGGTCTCTTCTCCTGGTCTCTTCTCTTGTCCTGGTCTCTTCTCTTCTCCTGGTCTCTTCTCTTCTCCTGGTCTCTTCTCCTGGTCTCTTCTCCTGGTCTCTTCTCCTGGTCTCTTCTCTTCTCCTGGTCTCTTCTCCTGGTCTCCTCTCTTCTCCTGGTCTCTTCTCCTGGTCTCTTCTCTTCTCCTGGTCTCTTCTTTTCTCCTGGTCTCTTCTCTTCTCCTGGTCTCTTCTCCTGGTCTCTTCTCCTCTCCTCGTCTCTTCTCTTCTCCTGGTCTCTTCTCTTCTCCTGGTCTCTTCTCTTCTCCTGGTCTCGTCTCCTGGTCTCTTCTCTTCTCCTGGCCTCTTCTATTCTCCTGGTCTCTTCTCTTCTCCTGGTCTCTTCTCTTCTCCTGGTCTCTTCTCTTTTTCTGGTCTCTTCTCCTGGTCTCTTCTCCTGGTCTCTTCTCCTAGTCTCTTCTCCTGGTCTCTTCTCCTGGTCTATACTCCTGGTCTCTTCTCTTCTCCTGGTCTCTTCTCCTGGTCTCTTCTCTTCTCCTGGTCTCTTCTCCTGTTCTCTTCTCTTCTCCTGGTCTCTTCTCCTGGTCTCTCCTCTTCTCCTGGTCTCTTCTCCTGGTCTCCTCTCTTCTCCTGGTCTCTTCTCCTGGTCTCTTCTCTTATCCTGGTCTCTTCTCTTCTCCTGGTCTCTTCTCTCCTCCTGGTCTCTTCTCCTGGTCTCTTCTCCTCTCCTCGTCTCTTCTCTTCTCCTGGTCTCGTCT
The DNA here is from genome assembly GCF_036013475.1 of Columba livia. Taxonomy (NCBI): domain Eukaryota; kingdom Metazoa; phylum Chordata; class Aves; order Columbiformes; family Columbidae; genus Columba; species Columba livia. The sequence continues at coordinate 6,319 of NW_027042993.1, read as the reverse complement.
CTTCTCCTGGTCTGTTCTCCTGGTCTCTTCTCCTGGTCTCTTCTCTTCTCCTGGTCTCTTCTCCTGGTCTCTTCTCTTCTCCTGGTCTCGTCTCTTCTCCTGGTCTCGTCTCTTCTCCTCGTCTCGTCTCTTCTCCTGGTCTCTTCTCCTGGTCTCGTCTCTTCTCCTGGTCTCGTCTCTTCTCCTGGTCTCTTCTCCTGGTCTCTTCTCTTCTCCTGGTCTCTTCTCTTCTCCTGTTCTCGTCTCTTCTCCTGGTCTCGTCTCTTCTCCTGGTCTCGTCTCGTCTCCTGGTCTCTTCTCCTCGTCTCTTCTCCTCGTATCTTCTCCTCGTCTCTTCTCCTCGTCTCGTCTCGTCTCCTCTCCTCGTCTCGTCTCTTCTCCTCGTCTCGTCTCCTCTCCTCGTCTCGTCTCTTCTCCTCGTCTCGTCTCTTCTCCTCGTCTCGTCTCTTCTCCTCGTCTCTTCTCTTCTCTTCTCTTGGTCTCGTCTCTTCTCCTGGTCTCTTCTCTTCTCCTGGTCTCGTCTCTTCTCCTGGTCTCTTCTCCTGGACTCTTCTCCTGGTCTCTTCTCTTTTCCTGGTGTCTTCTCCTGGTCTCTTCTCCTGGTCTCTTCCCTTCTCCTGGTCTCTTCTCCTGGTCTCTTCTCCTGGTCTCTTCTCTTCTCCTGGTCTCGTCTCTTCTATTGGTCTCGTCTCTTCTCCTGGTCTCTTCTCCTGTTCTCGTCTCTTCTCCTGGTCTCGTCTCTTCTCCTGGTCTCTTCTCCTGGTCTCTTCTCTTCTCCTGGTCTCTTCTCTTCTCCTGGTCTCGTCTCTTCTCCTGGTCTCGTCTCTTCTCCTGGTCTCGTCTCGTCTCCTGGTCTCTTCTCCTCGTCTCTTCTCCTCGTCTCTTCTCCTCGTCTCTTCTCCTCGTCTCGTCTCCTCTCCTCGTCTCGTCTCCTCTCCTCGTATCGTCTCTTCTCCTCGTCTCGTCCCTTCTCCTCGTCTCGTCTCATCTCCTCGTCTCTTCTCCTGGTCTCGTCTCTTCTCCTGGTCTCGTCTCTTCTCCTGGTCTCTTCTCCTGGTCTCTTCTCTTCTCCTGGTCTCTTCTCCTGGTCTCTTGTCCTGGTCTCTTCTCCTAGTCTCGTCTCTTCTCCTGGTCACGTCTCTTCTCCTGGTCTCTTCTCTTCTCCTCGTCTCGTCTCTTCTCCTGGTCTCTTTTCCTGGTCTCGTCTCTTCTCCTGGTCTCTTCTCCTGGTCTCGTCTCTTCTCCTGGTCTCGTCTCTTCTCCTCGTCTCGTCTCTTCTCCTCGTCTCGTCTGTTCTCCTCGTCTCTTCTCCTGGTCTCGTCTCTTCTCCTGGTCTCGTCTCTTCTCCTGGTCTCGTCTCTTCTCCTGGTCTCTTCTCCTGGTCTCTTCTCTTCTCCTGGTCTCTTCTCCTGGTCTCTTCTCCTGGTCTCTTCTCCTGGTCTCTTCTCTTATCCTGGTCTCTTCTCTTCTCCTGGTCTCTTCTCTCCTCCTGGTCTCTTCTCCTCGTCTCTTCTCTTCTCCTGGTCTCGTCTCTTCTCCTGGTCTGTTCTCCTGGTCTCTTCTCCTGGTCTCTTCTCTTCTCCTGGTCTCTTCTCCTGGTCTCTTCTCTTCTCCTGGTCTCGTCTCTTCTCCTGGTCTCGTCTCTTCTCCTCGTCTCGTCTCTTCTCCTGGTCTCTTCTCCTGGTCTCGTCTCTTCTCCTGGTCTCGTCTCTTCTCCTGGTCTCTTCTCATGGTCTCTTCTCTTCTCCTGGTCTCTTCTCTTCTCCTGTTCTCGTCTCTTCTCCTGGTCTCGTCTCTTCTCCTGGTCTCGTCTCGTCTCCTGGTCTCGTCTCTTCTCCTGGTCTCGTCTCGTCTCCTGGTATCTTCTCCTCGTATCTTCTCCTCGTCTCTTCTCCTCGTCTCTTCTCCTCGTCTCGTCTCTTCTCCTCGTCTCGTCTCCTCTCCTCGTCTCGTCTCTTCTCCTCGTCTCGTCTCCTCTCCTCGTCTCGTCTCTTCTCCTCGTCTCGTCTCTTCTCCTCGTCTCGTCTCTTCTCCTGGTCTCTTCTCTCTCTTCTCTTGGTTTCGTCTCTTCTCCTGGTCTCTTCTCTTCTCCTAGTCTCGTCTCTTCTCCTGGTCTCTTCCTCCTGGACTCTTCTCCTGGTCTCTTCTCTTCTCCTGGTGTCTTCTCCTGGTCTCTTCTCCTGGTCTCTTCCCTTCTCCTGGTCTCTTCTCCTGGTCTCTTCTCCTGGTCTCTTCTCTTCTCTGGTCTCGTCTCTTCTATTGGTCTCGTCTCTTCTCCTGGTCTCTTCTCCTGTTCTCGTCTCTTCTCCTGGTCTCGTCTCTTCTCCTGGTCTCGTCTCTTCTCCTGGTCTCTTCTCTTCTCCTGGTCTCTTCTCTTCTCCTGGTCTCGTCTCTTCTCCTGGTCTCGTCTCTTCTCCTGGTCTCGTCTCGTCTCCTGGTCTCTTCTCCTGGTCTCTTCTCCTGGTCTCTTCTCCTCGTCTCTTCTCCTCGTCTCTTCTCCTCGTCTCGTCTCCTCTCCTCGTCTCGTCTCCTCTCCTCGTCTCGTCTCTTCTCCTCGTCTCGTCTCTTCTCCTCGTCTCGTCTCTTCTCCTCGTCTCGTCTCATCTCCTCGTCTCTTCTCCTGGTCTCGTCTCTTCTCCTGGTCTCGTCTCTTCTCCTGGTCTCGTCTCTTCTCCTGGTCTCTTCCCTTCTCCTGGTCTCTTCTCCTGGTCTCTTCTCCTGGTCTCTTCTCTTCTCCTGGTCTCGTCTCTTCTCTTGGTCTCGTCTCTTCTCCTGGTCTCTTCTCCTGTTCTCGTCTCTTCTCCTGGTCTCGTCTCTTCTCCTGGTCTCTTCTCCTGGTCTCTTCTCTTCTCCTGGTCTCTTCTCTTCTCCTGGTCTCGTCTCTTCTCCTGGTCTCGTCTCTTCTCCTGGTCTCGTCTCGTCTCCTGGTCTCTTCTCCTGGTCTATTCTCCTCGTCTCTTCTCCTCGTCTCTTCTCCTCGTCTCTTCTCCTCGTCTCTTCTCCTCGTCTCGTCTCCTCTCCTCGTCTCGTCTCTTCTCCTCGTCTTGTCTCATCTCCTCGTCTCTTCTCCTGGTCTCGTCTCTTCTCCTGGTCTCGTCTCTTCTCCTGGTCTCGTCTCTTCTCCTCGTCTCTTCTCCTCGTCTCTTCTCCTCGTCTCTTCTCCTCGTCTCGTCTCCTCTCCTCGTCTCGTCTCTTCTCCTCGTCTTGTCTCATCTCCTCGTCTCTTCTCCTGGTCTCGTCTCTTCTCCTGGTCTCGTCTCTTCTCCTGGTCTCGTCTCTTCTCCTGGTCTCTTCTCCTGGTCTCGTCTCTTCTCCTGGTCTCGTCTCTTCTCCTCGTCTCGTCTCTTCTCCTCGTCTCTTCTCCTCGTCTCTTCTCCTGGTCTCGTCTCTTCTCCTGGTCTCGTCTCTTCTCCTGGTCTCTTCTCTTCTCCTGGTCTCGTCTCGTCTCCTGGTCTCGTCTCTTCTCCTGGTCTCTTCTCCTGGTCTCGTCTCTTCTCCTGGTCTCTTCTCTTCTCCTGGTCTCGTCTCTTCTCCTGGTCTCTTCTCTTCTACTGGCCTCGTCTCTGGTCTCTTCTCTTCTCCTGGTCTCTTCTCTTCTCCTGGTCTCGTCTCTTCTCCTGGTCTCGTCTCTTCTCCTGGTCTCTTCTCTTCTCCTGGTCTCTTCTCTTCTCCTGGTCTCTTCTCCTGGTCTCTTCTCTTCTCCTGGTCTCTTCTCTTCTCCTGGTCTCTTCTCTTCTCCTGGTCTCTTCTCCTGGTCTCTTCTCTTCTCCTGGTCTCTTCTCCTGGTCTCTTCTCTTCTCCTGGTCTCTTCTCCTGTTCTCTTCTCTTCCTCTCTTCTCTTCTCTTCTCTTCTCTTCTCTTCTCTTCTCTTCTCTTCTCTTCTCTTCTCTTCTCTTCTTCTCTTCTCTTCTCTTCTCTTCTCTTCTCTTCTCTTCTCTTCTCTTCTCTTCTCTTCTCTTCTCTTCTCTTCTCTTCTTCTCTTCTCTTCTCTTCTCTTCTCTTCTCTTCTCTTCTCTTCTCTTCTCTTCTCTTCTCTCTTCTCTTCTCTTCTCTCTGTTTCTCTTCTCTTCTCTTCTCCTGGTCTCTTCTCCTGTTCTCGTCTCTTCTCCTGGTCTCTTCTCCTGGTCTCTTCTCCTGGTCTCGTCTCTTCTCCTGGTCTCTTCTCTTCTCCTGGTCTCTTCTCTTCTCCTGGTCTCGTCTCTTCTCCTGGTCTCGTCTCTTCTCCTGGTCTCGTCTCTTCTCCTGGTCTCGTCTCGTCTCCTGGTCTCTTCTCCTGGTCTCTTCTCCTCGTCTCTTCTCCTCGTCTCTTCTCCTCGTCTCTTCTCCTCGTCTCGTCTCCTCTCCTCGTCTCGTCTCCTCTCCTCGTCTCGTCTCTTCTCCTCGTCTCGTCTATTCTCCTCGTCTCGTCTCATCTCCTCGTCTCTTCTCCTGGTCTCGTCTCTTCTCCTGGTCTCGTCTCTTCTCCTGGTCTCTTCCCTTCTCCTGGTCTCTTTCTCTGGTCTCTTCTCCTGGTCTCTTCTCTTCTCCTGGTCTCGTCTCTTCTCTGGTCTCGTCTCTTCTCCTGGTCTCTTCTCCTGTTCTCGTCTCTTCTCCTGGTCTCGTCTCTTCTCCTGGTCTCTTCTCCTGGTCTCTTCTCTTCTCCTGGTCTCTTCTCTTCTCCTGGTCTCGTCTCTTCTCCTGGTCTCGTCTCTTCTCCTGGTCTCGTCTCGTCTCCTGGTCTCTTCTCCTGGTCTCTTCTCCTGTCTCTTCTCCTCGTCTCTTCTCCTCGTCTCCTTCTCCTCGTCTCGTCTCCTCTCCTCGTCTCGTCTCCTCTCCTCGTCTCGTCTCTTCTCCTCGTCTCGTCTCTTCTCCTCGTCTCGTCTCATCTCCTCGTCTCTTCTCCTGGTCTCGTCTCTTCTCCTGGTCTCGTCTCTTCTCCTCGTCTCGTCTCCTCTCCTCGTCTCGTCTCTTCTCCTCGTCTCGTCTCTTCTCCTCGTCTCGTCTCTTCTCCTGGTCTCTTCTCTTCTCTTCTCTTGGTCTCGTCTCTTCTCCTGGTCTCTTCTCTTCTCCTGGTCTCGTCTCTTCTCCTGGTCTCTTCTCCTGGACTCTTCTCCTGGTCTCTTCTCTTTTCCTGGTGTCTTCTCCTGGTCTCTTCTCCTGGTCTCTTCCCTTCTCCTGGTCTCTTCTCCTGGTCTCTTCTCCTGGTCTCTTCTCTTCTCCTGTTCTCGTCTCTTCTCCTCGTCTCGTCTCTTCTCCTGGTCTCTCTCCTGGTCTCGTCTCTTCTCCTGGTCTCTTCTCCTGTCTCTTGTCCTGGTCTCTTCTCCTAGTCTCGTCTCTTCTCCTGGTCTCGTCTCTTCTCCTGGTCTCTTCTCTTCTCCTCGTCTCGTCTCTTCTCCTGGTCTCTTCTCCTGGTCTCGTCTCTTCTTCTGGTCTCTTCTCCTGGTCTCGTCTCTTCTCCTGGTCTCGTCTCTTCTCCTCGTCTCGTCTCTTCTCCTCGTCTAATCTCCTCGTCTCTTCTCCTGGTCTCGTCTCTTCTCCTGGTCTCGTCTCTTCTCCTGGTCTCGTCTCTTCTCCTGGTCTCGTCTCTTCTCCTGGTCTCTTCTCCTGGTCTCTTCTCTTCTCCTGGTCTCTTCTCCTGGTCTCTTCTCCTGGTCTCTTCTCCTGGTCTCGTCTCTTCTCCTGGTCTCGTCTCTTCTCCTGGTCTCGTCTCTTCTCCTGGTCTCTTCTCTTCTCCTGGTCTCGTCTCGTCTCCCGGTCTCGTCTCTTTTCCTGGTCTCTTCTCCTGGTCTCGTCTCTTCTCCTGGTCTCTTCTCTTCTCCTGGTCTCATCTCTTCTCCTGGTCTCTTCTCTTCTCCTGGCCTCGTCTCCTGGTCTCTTCTCTTCTCCTGGTCTCTTCTCTTCTCCTGGTCTCGTCTCTTCTCCTGGTCTCGTCTCTTCTCCTGGTCTCTTCTCTTCTCCTGGTCTCTTCTCTTCTCCTGGTCTCTTCTCCTGGTCTCTTCTCTTCTCCTGGTCTCTTCTCTTCTCCTGGTCTCTTCTCTTCTCCTGGTCTCTTCTCCTGGTCTCTTCTCTTCTCCTGGTCTCTTCTCCTGGTCTCTTCTCTTCTCCTGGTCTCTTCTCCTGGTCTCCTCTTCTCCTGGTCTCTCTCCTGGTCTCCTCTCTTCTCCTGGTCTCTTCTCGTGGTTCTTCTCTTCTCCTGGTCTCTTCTCTTCTCCTGGTCTCTTCTCCTGGTCTCTTCTCCTGGTCTCTTCTCCTCTCCTCGTCTCTTCTCTTCTCCTGGTCTCGTCTCTTCTCCTGGTCTCTTCTCCTGGTCTCTTCTCTTCTCCTGGTCTCTTGTCCTGGT